>NC_140172.1:63187087-63447087 GCF_963971535.1 Notolepis coatsorum
AGAAGCTACTTCTGAGTCTTTCTGTGCTCGCCTTGAGACTCCTGTATCGCTTGCCTGACGGCAGCAGTTCAAAGAGGCAGTTGTTCGGGTGGCTCGAGTCCTTAATAATTCTCTTAGCCTTCCCCTTGCAACGCTTGTAGTAAATGTTCTGGAGGGTGGGGAGCCCCCCTCCAATTGTGCGTTCGGCTGAACGTGTCACTCTTTGTAGTCTGCTTTGGTCTTTTGCAGTGCTATTCCCAAACCAGGAGGTGATGTTGCCGGTCAAGATGCTCTCTATTGTACATGAGTAGAAGTTCTTAAGGATCTTCTGGCTGACTTGGAACTTCCTTAGGCGCCTGAGGAAGTAGAGGCGTTGTCGTGCCTTCTTCACCACACTGTTAATGTGTATGGTCCATGTCAAGTCCTCGGATATGTGGGCTCCGAGGTACTTGAAGCTGTTGACTCTCTCAACCGGTGCCCCGTCGATGCTGAGGGGGCTGTAGTCCTTGACCCCCGACCTCCTGAAGTCCACAATCATCTCCTTTGTTTTGCTGACGTTCAGGGAGAGGCTGTTTTCCTGGCACCATCCCGCCAGGACCTTGACCTCTTCCAGGTAGGCCCTCTCGTCGTTGGCAGAGATCAGGCCCACCACCACTGTGTCGTCAGCAAATTTGACGATTGTATTGCTACTCCGCTGAGCCACACAGTCGTGTGTGTACAGGGAGTAGAGGAGGGGACTCAGAACACAGCCCTGGGGGGCCCCTATGTTGAGGGTGATGGATGAGGAGGTGCAGTTGCCTGCTCTCACCACCTGGGGTCTGCCAGTCAGGAAGTCCAAGACCCACTGGCAGAGGTCATAGCCCAAGCCCAGGTCCCTGAGCTTGGCTATGAGTATGGAGGGGACTATGGTATTGAATGCCGAGCTGTAGTCGATGAATAGCATTCTCACATAGTTCCCCTGCCTCTTGTAATCAGAAAACATGTTATTTTGGGTTGTTATTCCGTCAAAGGTATCTACCGGTATATCCATCTACAGCCAAACCTAAATTACAGACTTTACTGGCTGAAAAAGGAGATTTCATTGGATTGGATTATTGGAATGGATTACGTTTTGTTTTCCATAACTTTTCCGGTCCTGGAAAAGTCATTTCCATGACTTTTCCAAAATGTTTCCCAAGTTTTTCAGGACTGTATGAACCCTGCCTATAGTTAGACAAACAAACTCCACAGACCAATACACTCAATCAATGATTAACAGGTCAAACTGAAGAAGGGGGACTAATAACTGATGTGTGTTAACCCTTTCACTGCCGCACCACCAAACGGTTAACCCTTTCACTGCGACAATACACAGAAGGTTAACCCTTTCACATCACACGACCGTCGGTTGTGTGATAGTAAAGGGTTAACCTTCTGTCGTGTGGCAGTGAAAAGGTTAAGAGAGAGGGTGCAGTGAATTTAGATCTGGGGTGATGTTTTTCCACAAAGCATGGGCTCCGACATTAAAAGATACATAGTTTGCTACTCGTTACTTTGTCTTCTCATCTCAGTTCATATGTATAATAATCTTGTTGCACGTTGGACCCCAATAAGACCAGAGGTCACTACGGCGTCAGCTAACGGAGGATCCTAATGAAGATGTCAATTCAAACTAAATAGGAGAATGAAATATGAAAATAATTGCAAATGTTCATCCCTACTTTTAGATACAATTTGCACTAATCTAGTCCACAGGGGTAATGAAATAGACAGTATTTCATTATTCCACATCAGACTTGGGTGTGAAGAAGCGGCTAATCTAGTCCACAGGTATAATGGTATTCTGTTAATTCATTAACCTATGTATTGTTATTAGTAATTATCTGCATTGCTTTTATTAGTCTGCTTCAAATGGAGATTCCATCGCTTAGTAAAGAGCTTGTTAACCAGTATTCCTGTGTTCTCCTGTAGAATATAGCCCTGGCTTTGTATCTGAAGATTCACATCTCTGATACATGTCTCTGCATTAGGGACAGACAGGGGGACATATCATGTCCCTTCACTTTTTTTTATTTATTTTTTAAATCCAATCATCTATAAATGTAAAAACGAACAGGTTGTCATCCGTTTAAAAAAAAATCAATTCTTGACTTGAGCAGGTCTGATTTCTAAAAAGACCAATAACGATTTAATTATAAGCTTGCTTTTTCAGCTATCAACGTGGCCTGCTAGAATAACAGTCAAATTTTATGAAAATGCATGACAGGATTTTCTTTTTATCTAACCACAGGAGAATGATCTACACAGCAGCTGCACTCTCTGAAAGCTCATCTCCGCTAGTTTTGCAAGGCTCCCTACGCCATTATTTGTCTCTTCTTATGGGATAAGGGATTACAGTAGTTACATTGTGCCAGAGGTGAGAGATCGACTCAATAGTTTAGGGGTGGCGGTTTCTATTCGAATACACCTGCAATGTGACTGGTAACGACCATTTTGCGAGTTTCAAGTAGGGTTGCCCAAAGTAAGACCCACGGGCCAGAAAATAACAGGCCTGGGGGGTGGAGGGGGATGGAGGGGTAAATTAGTTTTTAGCAGGTTTGACCAGGTGAGCCCCCCCTCCCCACCATCAGCTCAGATGTCGACCCCATTCCAGACAGCAGCAGCAGCCTGTTCTTTCCCCGCCTACTAACCAGCATCAACCCCACCCCCAGCCTACTACCCTTACTTAAGATCAGAAGAGGACCAGACAACACCAATCCCAGGGTACTCAAGACCAGAGGACCAGACAACACCAACCCCAGGTACTCAAGGTGTGCAGCTGGCAGTACCACTCCAGTACCTCTTCAACCTTTCCCTGAGGCTGAAGAAGGTGCCCCAAGTCTGAAAGACCTCCTGCATTGTCTCAGTGCCATAGAAGGGACGCCCAAGCACCCTGAATGACTACAGGCCAGGCACTCTGACGTCACACGTCATGAAGACCTTCGAGAGGCTGGTCCTGCAACACCTTAAGCCCTGGGGTGGAGGACGCCATCATCTACAGTACATGCTCCACAGAGCCTATGCACACCTGGATTCTCACACCAGTGAGAATCATGTTCCTCGACTTCTCCAGCACCTTTAACACTATCCAGTGATAGACAGACAGACAGACAGACAGACAGACAGACAGACAGACAGACAGACAGACAGACAGACAGACAGACAGACAGACAGACAGACAGACAGACAGACAGACAGACAGACAGACAGACAGACAGACAGACAGACAGACAGATTGATTCATCCCCTTGGGGAAATTCAGGTATCCGGTAGCTCAGTGCAGTTGACAGACAATAAAATTTTTGACATCACAGGAGGAGATATTCAGACTCATTAACTCTCGATAACTGTCAAAACTAAATTAATGTGTGCAAAACGGTTTAGAGCCTCGGGATACATGCAAGATTATGTGCAAAATAAATCTGCATGGTTTTTCGACGAGGTGCCCCTTTAACCTGCATGTCCTGCGGGTGACTGACCTCCTCCATTGCGGTAACACAGGTAGGGAAACCTCCAGACGTTCCCAAGTCCCACACAGTATCCAATGCAGGACAGCAGGAACTCGTACTTCCCCTCCCACTGCTCCCTCGGAATGGGTGTGTCCGGCGCGGGTGCGAGGGGCGGGTCAAGCCGGGGCGTGGGGTCGGCAACATCATGAGTCACGGCGTTCCCGTTCAAATGCACTGAATTCTAGGAGGGAATACAATCATCATTAAAAATCTCTCCTCGTCAAAGCCAACTCGACAAAGAGATATTATTTTCCACGTTTCAAAAGGGACGATCTGAGCTGCTTCAATCATAGGTTGTTTGCTTTCTGTCCGTTTGTGGTTGTTGTAAGATAAGATAAGATAAGATAATCCTTTATTGATCCCCTATGGGAAATTCAGGTGTCAGAGCAGCATGGGGGGGGGGGGGGTACATAGATTCACAGTACAGTACAATATAGTAATATAAAATATAATAATAATAATAGTAATAAATAATAATAAAGTAATATAAAAAGTAATAAATAAAGTAATATATAATATAAAATAGTAATATAAAACTACAAACACAAGATAGACCAGTGTTATGAAGTCTCTAGTGCAAAGAATCAAGATAGAACCAAGGTTGTCGTTGATGCGAGTCTCTAGTTCTCATGTCCCGAGTTGAGACCGTGATAACTCTGGCAGCAGAACCGGCTGCTCCGGCCGCCAGAGCCCTTTATTGTATTGTTATTGTGTTGGTGTTGTTGTTTACATTTGGATTGTTTAGGTCTTTAACACTATGATCGCCGTGAACGAGTTTACACGTCATTCCTAGCCATGCTCATTCTGCCGAAGACGCCGTAACTCGTCTTTGATGTCAATATTTCAAAAATCTGTCATCGCAATCATATTTCCTTTCCGGAGCCCTGAGACACACTGCAAAGCTCCACTCAACTCTCTAGCGGTTCAAGAGCGCCATCTGGTGGCCGATCGGCAGATCGCCAGCCGGAAATTAACCTTTGAACCGGTAGTGCTCATCCATATGTGGTCCGGGCACTCGCTATCGTTAGAGAGACTCCGTATTGACACAGTGAACATCGATCGGTGCAAATAACTCGAAAAAACAACATGATTTGGACGTATATACTATTATACAACCTGGAAATGGATCGGGCATTTCTCCATCCCATAATAGAAAGAATTCTGTTCCACGCTCATTTGCCAGCGGCGCGAGGAAGCCACGGTAAGATTCAGCGTTATTTTCTAACGTCTTCTATACTAACTGATCTGATGAACATATGACCCACTCTGGATGAATCATCTAACGCTGCCCACGGAATTATAAACGATCCCCCGCCCATCCGGTCATCATCAGATGATGCGTAGAAACTTCTAGAACCACGTCCAGTTGAAATTTTTTATCTCGCACAGATTCCTACCAAACTGTATTTGATCATCAATATAATGCATTTAGGGCTATAAATCACATTCTGAAGAAAGCTGCAGAAAACGATAAAAACATACTTATACTTTAGACCATATTTTAGTATGAATATGTGAATGAAAAAGTTTAACGTTGCTACACCCTGAACAATACATATAGGACATTGAATGGGCCATAATAATGGCAATTTAGCAATAGAATTTAAAAAGTTATAGCCCTGCAAAGAAGGGGAACTTCTCCATAGACAAATAGAGCTGGCGAGGGATGGGAAATTAATTATGAATTTAACCCATGGCGATTAAAGTGTTAAAAGTATTATTCCCGAAAAAATTTACCTGGAATTCTATTTTTGTGTTTTGTTTGTTGTGACCACATTGTAAGAGCAGCTTAGCGAGGTAAGAATGACAGCCCTTAAACCAACCAACAGGTGGTTTATTGACCGAGCGATTGGATATAGGTGCTGTTTTGGAGGCTGGCTGAGTGCAGTTTGCACATTGTGACATAATGCCCTGGGCCCTGTTCCTCATACCTGGCTAACTAAGTTAGCTGGATCATTTTCAGGATAACTTGACATAAGCTAGACATTTTGGTTCCCCGATGCGCGATTGTCTAAATCACTATGGCAACAGATCAGAAAGTTTGAACCTGCTCCAGCGCAGGGTTTAGTTCAGTTTGCTGGATAAACTGGCCACGCCCTCGCAAAGAAATGCCAGCTCTCCTCACAGATCCCATTATACCATTCTGAATTATGTTTTTGTGCTTCGTTTTTCTAGACGGGGATTTTGAAATGTAAAATAATAGACCTAAAATGATGATAATAAATCATATTCAGCCTATGGATTTACTTTGTCCTAAATAATGTCATAGTTATACGGATACGGCGCTCGCGAGTCGCGAGACACACTATGTTGAACTTGTGGTTATAACTTATTTTAATAACGGAGCATTGCAAATGTGAATCCCGCAGGGATATTTTTAATGAATGAAACCTATCGGGCGTTTGGCTCTGATTCGTTTCATATTCTCCGCTGTGGGTGTATTTGCTTAACGGAGCACCCGGATTGTGTTTCATTCAAGCATAAATTTAAGCCTTTATGCGTGGATTGTGGATGTGAATTACGACGAATCTGAGGATTGTTGAATTGTATCACTGTCACTCACACGTTATTGTGATATTGTAACTGGGATTAAAATGTCTGAGGAGATGCGCTGTTTGACGGATTTGATGACGTGGCCGTGACTTGAGAAAATGAATGAGCAATTGCAAGCCTTTGACGTTTTGATGAATGAATGAGAAAATGCATTTATCTGTTCAAGCACTGCGTTATCTGATGATGAACAAGAGGGTGATGAACATGACTGGTGTCACTGGTATAAACCAAAGGTTAATCAATTCAATGCATGTATGGATGATGTCCGAAACAGATTAAAACCTGATTAATAGTGAAACTGTATAGCCTCCAAGCCTCTCTGACACGTTATTTCGGGGGTCGCGCCTTGAAAACTTTGGGAACCATGTATTTATATAGTACATGATACCTAAGCACCTCATAAGTATCTATTAATTCGTATCAATTAGATACTCTTTGGGCTTGTTTTTATCTACTTATTCTGAAAGAGTTGAACTAATTATTTTCGCTAGCAAGATCTCATTCGATTATTCATTCCATTAAGCCTACTGCCAGCAGGCACATTTAAAGAAATATAATCTGATTGATTGGGGTAATGAGGGACTTAAAATTAGCCTATAGATTATGCATTTAACTTGTCGGCAAGGCTATTGAGCCGTACTGTATTGTACCCATTCTGCAATCTGTTAATAAAGTTTTCAATCAATCAATCAATCAATCAATCAATGCCGTTAGAAAATCAGGATTTCTGCGATCAACACCGGCTGTCTTTTCAGGTGAGGCGGCCGCGCGCAATTATCCTGAGTATCAAGTCTGGTTCGAATTAACGAGACTGAATCAGCATTCGAGGAACAGGGAAAGCCTGGATTCAAACATCGGGTTAATTGAATCTGGCTAATGGGACTTTTGATCGACTTAGTTGAACCAAGTACGGGGAATAGGGCCCTGTACAGAGGAACACTGTTACAGAGGCTCTGTGAACAGTGTAGCCTCCATTTGTCCATTTGCTCCGCTGTAATTACATTTGCTTATTTTCATTGTACTGTAATTGTGCTGTATGATGACAAATGACAATACATTTCAATCTAATCTAATTTGCAAGTGTTGTTTCCCTTTCTCCCCGAACAAAGGGAAAAAGAACGTATTTGCATACATAGCAAAATAAACTAAATGTGGAACAGCAGTTCAACAATGATCAACACACTCCTATTCAGGTGTACATTTTCTGGAACGTTTTCTCATAAGCCTATCTTAAATTTCAATAGCTATAAACAGAGACATTTGAATTTATAATAAAACACAAGATACTTGTGCCCTAATGATAAGGATAAGCGCTCAAAGAACAAACTCAATCCCCTTTCCACACAACTATGTTACTCATACAGGTCAAATAAAAAGGTCATCATATGTATATATATGTGTGTGTTAATTAAATATATAAGTCAGCTATTGTATTAGCAAACAGTAACACTGCAACAAGAATAAACTTGGACCAATTTAGAATATTTATGTTTTCATGTTTGGTCTAACTGAGTGTGTGCGTGTGTGTGCGTGTGCGTGTGTGTGTGTGGAGGGAAGTAGAATACAAACCTTGTTTTGGTGTAAGGTAAAGGGTGTAGGGGTAAGAAATATGATACAAATTCAGTTTAGGGTAAAGGGCTTAGGGTAAGGGGAAGGGGTGTAAGGTAAGGGGTATAGGGGTAAGGAATGGCATACAAACTCGGTTTAGGGTAAGGGGTGTAAGGTAAGGGGTAGGGAATAGGATACAAACTCAGTTTAGGGTAAGGGGTATAGGGGTAGGGAATAGGATACAAACTCAGTTTAGGGTAAGGGTAGGGAATAGGATACAAACTCAGTTTAGGTAAGGGGTGTAGGGGTAGGGAATAGGATACAAACTCAGTTTAGGGTAAGGGGTATAGGGGTAGGGAATAGGATACAAGCTCAGTTTAGGGTAAGGGTAGGGAATAGGATACAAACTCAGTTTAGGGTAAGGGGTGTAGGGGTAGGGAATAGGATACAAACTCAGTTTAGGGTAAGGTGTGTAAGGCAAGGGGTGTAGGGGTAGGGAATAGGATACTGTGGAGGAATATAACGGATCAATGAATGTACTTGTCAAATATAGACTTGGTTAAACACAGGTTTATTATACCCAAGTAAATCAGAGTTATAGCGGATGACTCAAAGTGGATACTGGACGGACGTACCCAGTACCCACAGAGAGCTCCCGATACACAGAGTGGGTGTGTCCATTGTTTTGGGTTCCTTTGGTGAGAGACAAAGGTGGATGAATGGGGAAGGTTGGAACATGGCTGGGAGATTGTTTGGGGGGGGGGGGGGGGGGGGTGATGGGGATCATTATCACACAATATGAACTCAGTTTAGGGTAAGGGGTAATAGGATATGCACCTGGTAGGTAAGCAGGAAATGGTTAAAAAGTGAGCTCCAGGTATTGACAATACCGATGCTACATACCGTAACATATGGCCCCCCATGACCACCACAACCCAACGTGTAGAAAGATAGGCAATGAGAGCCAGCATATCATCAGGGTTATCAAGTTTAATAAACTCTGGCTTTCAACGGTCATTCGCTGTTGTGACATCACGTCATTAGAATGTTCACTTCTCTAAATTAACTAACTGCATGTGTGAGAAGGGTTGGGGGAGAATAAAGGCAGAACAAGGGCACGACAGAAGCATCCAATTCCCTTCTGCCCTGTGAGCAACTTCCTCCATTGTCTGAGTGAGGGCATACAGAAGTCTCATAGTTTCAGGTATGATGATGTCAGTAAACTGTCCGACCAAGCGGATGAGTTAAATTCAGGTCACGAACAGGAAGTTAGTCTAGCTGAACTGGTTTGGTGTTTGAGCTCAAATTGAAAATGAACTATTTAAATTGGGAATGAAATGTAACCCCTTAGGCCCGAGCGGTCCGGTACCGGTATGAAATGAATATCATGTCATAAATAGATCATTACAGTCCGTATTAATTCATGTTGCATTTCTTTTTCAAATGTAGCCAAGAGTAAAGACCCTAACCCTATCAAAACAGCAGTCAAAGTGTATATTTTCAGCACTACATTTGTTTACCAATGATTTTAAGTGTTACTTATTAGGGAAATCTGAGTTCATAAATATCCCGGCGGAAACCCGATGAAATTAGACACGAGGAAATTACACCGCCATTCATGTTTGTAGTAGAGAGATGGGGCGCCAGGGTGGTGGCGCACCACGTAGCTGCGCTGCAGTGCAACGCGGACGTCCCGGGTTCGACTCCCGGACCCGGAGACCTTTGCCGCATGTCTTCCCCCAACTTCCTCTCTGTCGGGCCTGTCCGAAATAAAGCAGTAAAATGCCAAAAACAAATCTTAAAAAAGAAGAAAAAAAGTTGTAGTAGAGAGGAGACAGAGGGCTTGCGGTGGACATTGAAATGTCCTAAAACTACACTACAATACCCAGCTCACGCCAGCCGCTTTGGAAGCTGCTTGACATGAAAAATATTTTTTAACGTTATTTTCTCACGGGTCGAACAAACCTGAACGTTATTGCCATAGAATAGAACAGAGTTTGTTTCTTTAACTTTCTGTGAACGTCGGGCGGCTACGTGACGCAGTGGGCAAGGCGCTCGCAACGAATGCTGGAGACTGGGCTCGAACAGGATGCCTCCTGTTCGAGCCCCGCTCTCCACATTGCTTTCAGTTTAGCTGGTCGTCCACAGTAATACACATTGGCCGTATTACGGGGAGGGAAACTGAAGGGTGAGGATCGGGCGTTGTGGACAGCGACTCCTACAGGTCGGTTGGTGCGCCTGCGCAGTAGAATCAAGAAGCGACGGGGGCGGGGCCCCTCCAAAGCCCAGACCCCCGACGCTGAAAGATCGAGCCGCGCAGGTGAAAAGATGCGACGGCTGTTACCTCGAGTATCGTATGACTATATGTATGACTTAGTACACATTGCAGCCGGCTTGTGGGAGGCAAGAAACAACGTTCGAAGACAGGGGAGGGTTGAATTTGACGATATGAAAAATTGGGATGGGAGAAAAATAGAAAAATGGGAGAAAAAGTGGATAAAAAAAAACTTTCTGTGAACGTCTAGAAAAAAAATTGTCTCAATGCAGTGATTAAAAATGGCGGAGACAAAAATGGACATTATGAAAAAGTAACTGTACTTAAAGTAGATTTAATTCACGGTCTTTGCTGCCCTGTAACTGCTGCCCTTGGTACTAAACCCAAATTCAGACTCTGCCATTGGAAAGAGGAGTTTTGGCCCGATCCATAGATGTATGACTTGGCCATAATAAGGTCATTTATAGCCCTGGTATTCTATATTCATATTTAAAATTACTGTACGTGTGCCCAGTTGGCAAAATTGAGTACTGCATCTACAAAAACCCCTGTAAATCATCTCCCCTTTATTAATTTGCTTAGCTTTTTTGTACACTTGATTTCAAGAATGTGCTGAATGAGGTTAGTGGCAATTTTTCATGTCTGGTCAATGTTAGCATGGTGTTATTCACCGTCAAAGATGGAAAATAAATTAAAAAAATTTAAATGTATATTCTCCTTTGGTTCATTACCATTTACTCAAGCATAGTAACATAGAATACATTCCCTGAGGTCCATAGATGTCCCTAGATACCAAGAACATGCAAATGGTCCTTGTAGAAGTGGAGCAACCTCCATTTACTGTATATGTAAACGTTAGTAGCCTATGTACTTTTAGGCGAATTTTCTGAAAATATGGCTTGGCTTAAGAGGTTAAGAATTTACATTTGTCCTATGCTCTAGTCTAGAACACCCAATCCTTGCGAACATTATAGCTATGAGTTTTTATACCTAAACGTTCATAGTAGCCAACTGGATTCTGAACCAGATTAACCTACCATGCTCATAAAACCATCCTGGGTGTGCCAGTCAAGATCTACTGTAAGCCTACCATTTTCATATGAACCCTTTCAGGTGTATGACCTCACATAATTACCGGTATACTTTTGAGAACTGAGAAAACATTATACAGACTTACACCTGAGAAATCAACCACAAAACAAATATGGGATTCTGATTTGGAATGTGCTTGTGATGATGTGGACTGGCACAATCTACTGGATCAATCAAACTGCAATAATATCCACAAAATATAGACAAATGCTATTCAATATATGTCACAGAACATACTATACTCCCACAAACTGCATAAACTAAATATGGGTATCGCTACATGGGTTAAATTCATTCCAAAAAGAAAATTACACCTGAAAGACAATAGATTGTCATCCAAACTATCTAAACTTGAGTACTGGCTACAATACATAATGAAGACAAGATATAATAATAAATAAACAAATAAAAAAAGATACACTACAAACGACAGTACAGATAAAACCAAATGAACAATTACAATGAGCCCAAAACGATTGATTACTCACATTGTACTATAACACAATAACACAAATAAATGCCTATTTACAGCTGTATGCCATTGCATTGCCTACATTATATTCACTATTTAATTACTGTCGTCTTGTCATTTTCTACTAAAGCACTTTTCAGTTCTATTGAAAACTTATCATATGTTTATTACACGTCTTTTGGACCTATGCCCGTGGAAACATACCTGCTCACTGCCAAATAGCTTAGAATTATTTTCCTATCAAGGTTTTCGGTGCTTTGAGGTCCCATTATTGCAGGTTGGCTTGGGTTACAGCCAGGTACAGGTTCACCGACTCATCTCATTTGGCCAACCTCGTCGTTATTATAGTGGTTTATTATAATATAACTTAAATGATCACTCATCGCGTCATAATGAATTATACTGAATTGCCTAATGATGCTGATTATAATGCCCGAATAATGCCCTTGCTTACCTGTAGCGTTAGTGCTGTTGCTTTCTCTAAAATGGTGTTCCCATGTGCTGTTTTGGGCTCCTCGTTCGTCATCTCTCCAAGTTGATTTCTTGCCTCTGTTTGCTCTGTACTGTAGTCAGGTAAATGCCTCTTCATAATACATGTTAATTTCTAAAGAAACGCCCGTCGGTCCGAGTTAAGCATCATGATCAACTCTCACAGTAATCAGGAAATAGACTAGTGGCTAAGTGTCGGCGAGCGCTCAGGGCGCAGGTGCGGTGACGGATGTGTTGACTGACAGCCTGAGGTGTACAATTCATGGTTCAAAGAGAAGTCGGTCGGTCTTCATACTTTACTTTCTTGTGGGTGAATTCGCGAGTAGGTATAGTAGGTTAATATGGGCGCAGTTAAAAATCGCCCACAGAGCCTAGTGGAGTCAGCGGACTGGTTTTTACATGATGTAGGCCTGGCTACAGTCAAACTAAAGCATCTGGTGTTGTCACATAAAAGGTCGTGTATAGCACCATATCTTTATCTAGTTTAATAACATGTACATTGCATATTACTATTACACTTTACTGTTACATTTGCACACTGGTTAGATGCCAAATCTCCTTTCGTTGTACTGTACTTGTGCTGTATGATGACAACATTTTAATCTAATCAAATCTAACATTAACGTCAGCGGTAGCAACCGAAAGATTAAGGTCTAAAGTTATTTCCGACAAAACGAACCGCTTTGTTAGATTGACCTATATAAATTTTCCCATGGGTGCACTGCACGATACGTTTTTTTTTACTTCGTCTATTACGTCACCGTCCCAGAGTGGAGACCAGAGAGTTCTAGGGTGGAGCTCTGGGTGGAGCCAACCGCACGGAGAGAACCAACGAACGCGATTCTTGTACCGGATCTCCTCTCTGGTAAACAAGAATACCCTGAAGACTCTAGCAGGAGCACTCATTCAAGGGTACTACGACTATGCTTGCACCTCATGGTACCAAAGCACCTCAAAGGCACTAAAAAACAAATTACAAACATCTCAAAACAAGCTAGTCAGACTACTACTTGACCTGACTCCTAGAACCCACCTCACCCCTGCCCACTTTGACAACCTAGGATGGCTTAGAGTAGACGACAGAGTACAGCAACTTGCAATGGGCCTGGTCTACAAGATACACTACGCGACCAAGGTACCCATGTACATGTCAAAATACTTCCCAAAGGTCAGTGAATACCACAATCACAACACCAGAGGGAGCTCCACAAATCATGTAAAACCCAGATTCGGCTCAAACAAGGGACTAAACACGTTTCGCAATTATGCCACATCAATGTGGAACGCCCTGCCTAAAGCTGTAAAGGAATGTGAATCACTACCCACCTTCAAAAACACTCTCAAAAAACACCTACGTGAGACTGCAATTCGAAACTGGCCCCTACAAATGTCCTAACCTAGTTGTACAGTAAATGACCAAGTAAGGCTTTGTCAATATTCCAATGTACAGTGTAAAATGTGTGTGTGTCCCCTTCCCAACCCCCCCCCCCCCCCCCCACCTCCAATGTACAGCCCTCACCCAACCCACCCAACCAACCTCCTCCAATGTACAGTTTCTATGCCAAATGTATATACACTCCTTTGCTGGACACTTTTGTATCACAAACAGTACTGTATTTGCAAATCTGATATGTCATAAATGTATAGATGTAGCAGTACTGTCTATCTGTATGTCATGTATGTCATATATGTTATGATGAATTGAAAATGGGGGACCCTGATGTAAACAAGACGAAAGTCTTTCTCTGGTCTGCATCCCCTTAACAATTGTATGTATTGAGCTGTACTGTACTGTACCCATTCTGCAATCTGTTAATAAACTTTTCAATCAATCAATCAATCAGAAGACTGCCCTGACGACTCTTTGATCAACCCACATAAAATATGTGACAATCAAATATTATGACAAAAAACATGTACAAATATAGTATGAACTACTATTTTGTACCCACACAAAGCACAGTTGTGCACCACACTGATGCATAATATGAAATTATGGACAACGGAAGAATTATGACATGATTGCCAAAAAAAACTTCTTTTTTCAAGTGGGCTGTTCTATTTTTAATATGATTATATCAGTGTAGGAAAGTAGTTTCACGACATGTAATTTAATTAGTCATTTTATAGTAGCTTGCTGGTAGAATTGGCATAGTAGTCAATAAATGTCTTAGTTTTAACATTTTGAAGCGTAGTTAACTCATGGAACTACAATTTGGGCTGTTATTTTACCACTGCCTCTCTCTTTTGAATGAAACCTCCTTTGAGCCCGACCCCTCTCCCTGTCATCTGAGATTTTCCATTTTCATGTAAAGTTGATTATGTCTAAATGGTCGAGGGAAAAACGGGCCAGTTCAAGATAAACACGTTTTACAAGTTTGCATTCTGGTAAATAGCTATTAACGTGAGGAGGACACTATGCTCTCACTTTCACTTTCAATTGAGTGGCATATGGCTTGTTTTAGAATCCTGCCACTTTATTTTGTGGTATGTTTTTTTATATATAAAGACTAAAGTACATCTGCTATGTAATAAACAAGTAAAACATACCACAAAATGAAGTGTTGTGATTCTAAAACAAGCCGCATGCACTCAATTGAAAGTGAAAAGTGTAGGGACGGCGGGGTAGCGCAGCGGACTAAGCGTCTGTCTACCACCAAAGAGACAGTGGGATAGAATCCGGCTGTGGTGCCTCCGGCTTGGCCGACCGTCCACACTAACACAATTGGCAGTGTTAGCGGGTGGGAAGCCGGCGTGGGTGGGTCCTGGTCGTTGTAAACAGCGACTCCTACAGTTAGGTCGGGGCTACTGCACAGCAAGAGAAGGATCTGGAGGGAGGTAGTGTGACCTTCCACACGTTACACTCTCCCAGTGAGAGTCCGCGCTGCCAGGTGAAAAGAAGCGGTGGGCTGGCTACACATGTGTCGGAGGAAGCATGTGATAGTCTTCACCCTCCCAGACCGATGCTAGGGGGTAGAGTGCGCAACGACCAGGATTGGGAATTGGCATAACGACTAACATTGGGATGGGAGAAAAACGGAAAAAGAAGGGGCGAAAAGATAATAATAAAAAATAAAAAAATAAAGTGAAAAGTGTGTATAACTGTATATAGTATTATATAGTGTGAAGAAATTCATAAAAAATATATTACATCAACCTCAAAGATAACAGATTGCACAGGACTCAATAATTTTGATTCTGGGAGATATGAGCTCATTTAACATTATATAATAGTGTGAAGTAATTGATAGCTTCCAAAACTATGCTAGTCTCAGTATATTTTCAACATAGTTTGTAATTATTGCATAATGGAACATATTACATACACATACAAAACAAAAATGAGAGTGTGATTTGGAAAGTACTTGTGATCATGTGGACTGGCACAACCTATTGGAATGACTCAGGTACAAGAGAAGCATGTCGCTAACATCTGAGCAAGAGATTTCACAGTTTCAGGAATGTGTAGCACCATGTCAGTAAAGTTAGTCTGGCTAAAGAAGTACTTTGGTGTTTAAGCTAAAATAGTAAATTAACTGTTTAAATTGGGGTGCCACTCAATTTAAAGGTACTATAGATAACATTCAGCCCCTAGATGTCACACTAGAGCAGGGGTCAGCAACCTTAGGCATGAGTGCCACCATTGGCATGTGGTAGGCCTATCTAAACCAATGGCATCCCCATGCCGAGTTACCTCTTTCACAGCCATTGTAACCTCGTTCAGCCTGTTATTTATGGTAGGTTGACTGATATATCAGGGATATTTCAGGATCAGAGCCAATCAGAAGGGTCAGTCTTGTTGTTTGCCGAACATTGAGTGTTAAACGCCATTTTGAGACCAAAGATGAGGAGAGGATTGAAAGGGATAACCTGTCCCTCGTGAGTTCTTGAATTGATATGGTTAGTGGACCAGTCGACCAAAGGATTCGCGGAAGACAGAGTATTTCAAACGGAGCTTTTATTTGTTGGTCACACAGAGAAGAGATCTCTCCTGCAGCCCGTGGGCTCAGCTCCTCGCACACCAGTAGAAGGGCAGAATATCCACATTACATGACATATTTATACAGAGGAGGAGGGGAGGGGTGTATGTGTGTATATGTATCCGTGTGTGTATGTATGGGTGTGTGTGTGGTGTGTGTGTGCTAGGCTGTGTGTGTGCTTGTTTCAGAAGGGGGGCTAATGGGTTCCAGATGTAGAAGACCCCTATTCTCGAACAACACCTCCACAAATCATGGCCGTGACAGCTGGGTGGGGGAGATGTGTGCGCGTGTGTACGTGAGTGTGTGTGCGTGTGCGTGAGGAGGGAGCCACAGACAGTCAGGATGTACAGGGGGCCCTGTGTGTGTGGGTGTGTGTGGAAGGAGCCTACAGCCAGAGGTCAGCAGGTCACGCCACATGCAGGGAGGGAGACACAGACAGAGAGCAGGGTGCAGCCTGCAGCCTGCACAAGCACAGATATAAGATATCAGACATTTTACATCAAATTTGACTAGATCAATGAACTAAAAACCCATCAGGATGATGCTGAACGTTCCAGGTATGGCAAGCAAGCATTTCATAAAGACGGCAGCATTCTTGTATAGTGCTCTTATATAATTATGAGAGGAAAATGGTTATTAAAACTATTGCTATGCACGTTGCCTATATGGATGGAATATAATTACAGCTTTTGGAGATTTACATTTTTATATGGTGTAATAATTCAACTGAATGTTAACCTTAATGTTGATATGGGCCATATGGCACACTGATTTACAAGAACATTTTAAAATGCAATTCGTATCAAAAAGGTTGCCGACCCCTGCACTAGAGCATGACCTCACATATGAGATTACCGGTATAAAAAAAAGAAGCTCTTCCCCAGCTCCCTGAATGTGTTGTGGTGACCAGTAGGCCTAATGTCATTTTAAAACTAATAGAAGTGGTTAGGACAGTCATGCCTGGAATACCAACCTAATGCTCCCCCTGGCGGCAGTCCAGTATCATGTCCCACTATTAAATGTCATTATTACATGGCGTTTTAACATTCGCCGAAATGCTTGATTGTGATTGGTCAATAGCCCCCGACAGCGGTGAATAATTTTTCGATAACCACCGGTGATTATTGTTTTTCGCAGCTGGATTAATCAAGCCCCACTGACACACACTGTTTCAGTGCAAGACACATCGCCCGGGCTGCCGGCGATAATAATAATCACTTTATTTGGGCTGACAGAGCCACAGAACAACTGCGTCTGCATTTGATCTCGTCTTGTCGATTTTGTAAAATGAATTGGGTATATTGTTAGTAAGTTAGCCATGTAATAAGCGGGATAATGTATAGCTATACTCGGTCATCATCGCAAAATAATTGACCTTCACTGACGTTTAAAACACCTCGCTGAGGCGGCTCGGTATTTTAAACTCTGTGTCGGTCAATTATTTTGCGACAATGACCTCGTAGCTATACATTATCCCTTACATATTAGGAGGTGAGTTTACACAACGTTATCCTGAACACAGTAGAGTACAAGGAATTAGGTTAGACACATTGAATTATTGTTTTTTTTGTATTTTATTTTTGTATTATTTTTTAAACAAACACATAAACAAACATGACAACACACGATAAGATATACAAGCATTAGTTGTCAGTGCACATCCAATGAAATCACATTTTAGTTAATTGTCTTATATAGGATATACCCTTAATACCTGTTATCTAAAAACCTACACACATATGCTCCAGCTCGTACCCCCCCCTTCCGGACCCCCCATTGGATAATCCATCCATTTTCCCTCGCTCCTAAACCAGACATTACCATTATATGCTAGCTTTTATTTTCTCCACCACTTCTAACCACAATGTCATTTTGGATTCATTAAGACCCAAAATTCTTGCTGTAGATATTTCTTGATAGATCACATCAAGATATGTAATAATCCAGACCTTTCGGCACATTTTTTCCGGTTGGAACCATCGTGATGCTATCAGCTTTTTAGCCACTGTGATACCCGATAAAACCAATCTCTTTAGCTGTGGATGTACTGCACACTCAAAAACATCATTCAGCAGTAGTACAGAGGGATGTACAGGTATATTCCAAGTTAAGAGATTAGATAGTTGCTGGGTCACCTCTTTCCAGAATATCTTAACTGGTGGGCAGTCCCAGTACATGTGCATAAATGTCCCCTCGTCCCCATTTGTACATAAGGAGCATTTGGAGTCTTGTATAAGACCCATTTTTTTTCAGTCTTATAGGAGTCAAGTATGTCCTGTGAATATAGTTAAGATTGATTTGTTGATGGTCCGGGTTCCTTGATGTAAATCGAATATTTGCCCAGGCTTCTTGCCAATCAAAATTGCTTTCCAGGTCTGGTATATCCCTCCTCCAGACGGAGTCTAGGTGGAGGGTTTCATATGAGGACGTTAGTAATTGATGATAAAAATCTGAAACAAAACCTCTTGATGTCTCTCTTTCATAGAAGAATTTGTGGTATCTGTGGTGTACAATTGGTATATTTAATGGAACACCGTGAGCCTTCAAACATGCCAATAACTGTGCGTAAAAGTAATATGTGGACTTGGTGAGATTACATTTTTTGCGTATTTCATTGAAACTACAAAAACCCTGTTTATTGAAGACGTCTCCTAATGAGTGTATGCCTTGCTTTTCCCATCTAGGAAATCTTATAGGTTGTTTTCCTATCCAGAGTGCATTGTTATTGAATAAGGGAGTATGATTATGCCATTTATGTAGGGTAGAATATTTTTTTTGTGTTTCGCGCCATATCCGGATCGCATGAGTGATTATGGGGCCAAATTTTCGTTCGCATTGCTTAATTGGTAATTTGGTGTATACTATGCCCTTCAGCTTATGTGGAGCTACTATATTTTCTTCTAAATTTCTCCAGGATACTAATGCTTGGGGATCAAACCATGTTGTTAGTGGTCTTAAAGTGTACGCCTTAAAGTAGTGGTAGAAATCTGGAAATGCCATACCTCTGTCTGCTTTGTTTCTCTGTGCGGTGGATCTTTTTATACGTGGTGGTTTGTTATTCCAAATAAATTTGTATGTGGAGGAGTGTAATTCTTTCCAGTAACCCTTTGGAGGGGGTAACGGTAGCATTGAGCTGAAGAAGTTGATTCTAGGTAGGACGTCCATCTTGATTATTGATATACGTGCCTGTACTGAGTTTTTAAGTTTCGACCACCTGACAAGGTCGTATTTGATTTTGTTTTGGATTTTTATGTAATTGTGCTTCACCGTTTGGCTTATGGTGGGGAATATCTCAACTCCCAAACATCTAAATTGTTTTACCATCTGTATCTCTTTTGGGAGGGTTATATTTCTTTTTGCAGGGGCGTTAAGTGGGAGGAAGGCCGACTTCGGCCAATTTATCCTAAATCCCGATAGATCTCCAAAGTCCTCAATCAGCTTGAGAATGCATTAAAGGATTGGTCGAAGATTACAGGTGTAAATGACTTATGGCGATCACTTAATCCCACGACCCGAAAGTACTCTTGTCGATCTGCGAGACATAACACATTATCCAGAATAGATTATGTCTTTGCATCCCCGAGACTATTTGATAACTATGAAGTGGAAATGATACCCAATGCACTATCAGATCACTGTTATTTACTCCTAAAAGGAACATTTGGTATACTATCTTCCCGAGCCCCAAGATGGCGATTTAACTCGATGCTGCTTAATAACAAGGAATTCATTACACAACTCAAAGAAGCTCTTATAGTATTCCTACGGGAGAATGCAAACTCGGTGCAAGACCCCAGAATAATATGGATGTCGGTAAAGGGAATGATCAAAGATTTCACTGATAGCTTTTCCTCCAAAATGCGCAAGAATCGATGCACAAAACTGGCTGAGCTGGAAACGCTTTACTCAACATTATTTAATTCTTTAAAATACAACAACTCAACTCAACTAGAAAATCGAGTTAAGGTACTAAAAAAAGAGATCAATGCCATATACAGACAACAATCGGAAATACAAATACGTAGCACAAGACAACAGCAGTACTCCCAAGGTTCTAAACCTAGTCACCTATTAGCCATGCGATTAAGAATTAATGCAAAATTTGCAGATATAACTACCATTAGAGCACAACAAGTACTTGAAACAGATCCTGAAAAAATAAACGATACATTCAAAGAATTCTACTCCGACTTATATAAATCAGAAACGACCTTCGATCAAAACAAAATGGACACATATCTTAATCAAATTATTCTCCCTAAACTTTCAGAGGATGACGCTAAACAGTTAGAAACACCGATCACACTAGATGAACTTAGGGAGGCCATATCTGAAATGCAAAGTGGTAGGGCTCCTGGAAGAGACGGTATCCCACCAGAAATGTACCTCTCTTGTTAGGACATAATTGGACCCTTATTACTAAATATGATTTTATACTCAGTTAAGGAGGGGAACTTCCATAAGAATGACAATATTGCACTCATAACAGTCCTCCTTAAAAAAGACAAAGACCCCACCGAGTGCGGTAGTTATAGACCTTTAAGCCTCCTCGGAACCGATATCAAACTGTACTCTAAGGTATTAGCCATCAGACTACAAAAGCATATGACATCTTTAATTCACCCGGACCAAACTGGCTTCATAAGAGGTCGCTTGATCACCGATAACATAAGACGATTACTACACGTACTAGATGCCAACAAGGAAGACAACACACCTAATGCAATGAAAGCTTTTGACAGGTTGGAATGGTCGTATCTATGGGCAGTATTAGATGGGATGGGGTTAGGAAAAGGATTCATTGATATGATTAAAGTATTATACAAAGACCCATCGGCCATGATTACAACAGGTACAATCATCTCCAAAATCTTTCCGGTTTCACGCTCAGCCAGACAGGGTTGCCCTCTTAGTCCCGGACTATTCGATCTATCATTAGAGCCTTTAGCACAATATATAAGACAATCCCAATCCATAGAACCAATCATAATCAAGGGCACACAACACAAAATTTGTTTATATGCGGACGACGTAATACTGTTCATGCAAAACCCCAACACAACATTGAATTATTGTTAGACATATTCAGGTGTCTACATATCCCCCTACTTTAAACTTGCCAAGTCCCATTGCAAGTTACACAACCCCCTGTGTAGCAGAGTTACACCATTAGCCAACACATACATGTACACGGTCCTTAGACCCACAATTTCGCACAACTTTTCACAATTAGCAAACCCTGTTCACAAAACACACTCTTGAGCACATAGTCGTCACGATACCCAGCAGGGAACCGACCTCTAGTACTCCTCTGGGGAATCCGTGCGCGCTTCCTCCCGCCTCGGGCAGATCCCCTTCATCACCGCCTCTCGTACGGGCCCCACCTCCGGGTCTTCCACTTGGAGTTGCCATAACTCGTCCCAGCTAAGAGGGGGTTCACGCCCCTCCGCGACGGCGGTGTATATCGTGCCCCGATCGTGACTCTTAGCGGTGGACAGGGCCCCCTCCTCTTCAGACCAGTCGATCGCTGCCAGCATTAGTTCGAGGAACGTCCGCGTCCCTTTCTCCCTTATATATCTTTTCATCTCTCGTCGCAGCACGCCGTCTCTCAGGCCTAGGACAAACTGCTCCTGCAGTAAGGTGACGGTGTCTCGGACCTGTGTGGGCGCCCGCCTCTGTAGACGCCGAAGCATCTCTTGTAGATTGTACGCAAATTGCCTCACGGTCTCTCCCACGGCTTGCTTGCGCTCATAAAACTCCCCCAGACGGACACCGACAGGGGCTTTGTCCCCATAGGTCGCCTCTAGCACCGCGAGCAGGCCGTCCGGGAAGGCCTCTTCCATCATGAATCTCACCGTCTGCTTAGCCTCGCCTTTCAGATGTAGTTGTAATACCTCCACCTGGTCGTCGGCCGGCACTTTGCTAGCCCGGAAATGAGACATCTCACGGATCCAATCCTCGACCGACAGCTCTCCTCTCCCTTTTCCCCCCGGAACTCGCTGCACTTTCGGTCCCGCTGGACATACACAGTCGAGGGGGTCGCTTGAGGAGCGTTGGTGCTTCTCTCGAGGACGGCCTTGACCAAGGAGAGGGCTTCCCTCTGGTCACTCCGGGCCTGCTCCATGAGCACCGTCAGTCGGTCCAGGTGACCTGCCTGGTCGTGGTACCTGGCCTTCAGATATTGCACCTGTTCGGTCAAGTCTCTCATCGCTTCGGTTTCTTCTTCTTTTACCCCGGCGGAGGCGTGCTGGGCGCTTCGTTGCTCCAGTAGGGCCGCCTGGGCGTCGCACCTCTCTTGGAGCGCCTCGCACCTTACCGCCATTTCCTGCGCGGCGCGGGTTTGCTCTTCTGACATCATTGGTCTCTCTACTGGTCAAGGTCAAGGAAGTAGGTTAGGATGTTGATCCTGTTCGTGACGCCAAATGTAGCAGGGTGGATTATCCCTACTTTATGAGAGTAGATGTACACTGTCACCAGGTAGTGGGAACGCAGCAGATCTGAGTCCGGCTGAGTCCCCGACTGTAGTGCAGGAGTATTAGAGTGGAGCTTTAGCAGAGGGAGTGGATGGGGCCTAGGATTTACATTTACATTTAGTCATTTAGCTGACGCTTTTATCCAAAGCGACTTACAAGTTCTGTACGACAAGACAGCAAGAAGGGTACAACTCTATCAGCTGAGTAACAATGTTCATCAAAGTGTTGCGTGTTACAGTGTAGGTTAGTTTATTAGGACAAGTGCATGACAGTAAGGTTAGTCAGGGTTAGATTTAAAAAAAAAATTATATCATTTCAAATAATGGTTGAAGAAGTGAGTCTTTAGTTGACGGCGAAAGATTGGACGGGATTCGGCTGTCCTAACTGGGATGGGTAGTTCATTCCACCATTGTGGGGCAAGGACTGAGAATAGGCGGCTTCTCTTTGATGACCCTCCGGGAGCTTGGATAGGAGTAGGTCTGAGGCGGCCAGAAGATGCAGAGCGTAGGGGTCTTGAGGGTGTGTAGTTAGAGACCATTGACCGGAGGTAGGCGGGAGCGGTTCCCTTTGCCGCACGGTATGCTAGGTCGAGGGCCTTGAAGCGGATACGTGCAGCAATGGGGAGCCAGTGCAGGTCCCTAAGAAGTGGGGTGACATGGGCCGACTTCGGTAGGTTTGAGATCAGGTGGGCCGCTGCGTTTTGAATGAGTTGAAGAGGCTTGGTGGCAGTGGCCGGGAGGCCAGCTAGCAGTGCGTTGCAGTAGTCGAGGCGGGAGATGACTGTTGATTGGACGAGGAGTTGGGTGGCTTCTTTTGTCAGGAAGGGGCATATCCTTCTAACGTTGCTCAGGAGGAATCTGCAGGTTTTGGTTGTCGCTGCGATGTGAGCAGAGAAGTTCAACTGGTCGTCGAGGACAACACCAAGGTTCTTGGCGGTCGGGGACGCGGTCACAGCTGCATTCTCGACTGTGATGGAGAGGTCGGTCAGGGGGGAGGATTTGGCCGGCAGGTGGAGCAATTCTGTTTTGCTTAGGTTCAGTTTGAGGTGGTTGGTCGTCATCCAGGCGGAGATGTCGGACAGACAGGCCGAGATCCGCTCAGAGACGTGGATATCTGAGGGAGGGAAGGAGAGGAAGAGTTGAGTATCATCGGCATAACAATGATATGAGAAGCCATGAGACGTGATAATGTTACCCAGTGATTTAGTGTAGAGGGAGAAGAGAAGGGGTCCTAGGACCGAGCTCTGGGGGACACCCGTCTGGAGGGGGCGGGTGGCCGACAGAGTCCCTCTCCATGACACTTGGTAGGAGCGGTCATTGAGGTATGATGTCAGCCATGTCAGCGCAGATCCAGCCACTCCCATTCCTGCGAGGGCCGCGAGGAGGATCTGATGGTTGACTGTGTCGAAAGCTGCAGATAGACCTAGGAGAATCAGGACCGGGGAGAGGCCTTTCGCTTTTGCTAAGTGAAGTGCCTCTGTGACCGCAATGAGGGCCGTTTCTGTGGAGTGGCCAGTCCGGAAGCCAGACTGATTGGGGTCTAGGAGGTCATTCTGTAAGAGATAAGCAGTAAGTTGGTTGGATACAGCACATTCAAGTGTTTTAGAAAGGAAGGAGAGAAGAGAGACAGGACGATAGTTGGCTATGACGGTGGGGTTCAGGGTTGGTTTTTTTATGAGGGGCGTGACTCTGGCTTGTTTTAGGGAGGTGGGGACCACCCCCGAGTTGAGTGAGGAGTTGATGGTTGCAGTTAGGAATGGGAGGATGTCCGGTGCTATGGTCTGGAGGAGTGGGGAGGGTAGCTGGTCCAGCTGGCATGTAGTCGGACGGTTCGACGTTACCAGTGTCAGGGTCTCGGCTTCTGTAATGGATATGTAGACACCTGAAAGATGACAGAGTGAAGGATGAGGTTCTCGATTCAGCGTTTGGAATGGGTGGGGGTTGGGAGAAGGAGCTGCGGATGTTCTCCACTTTTTCCTCAAAGAAGATTGCAAAGTCTTCGGCAGAAAAAGATGAGGGAGGAGGGGGTGGGGGGGGGAGTGAGGAGGGAGGACATGGTAGCATGCAGTTTGCGAAGATTCTTGGCAGAGGCCTCGATCCATATGGTGAAAGAAAGAAGCTTTGGCATTAGTAATGGTTTTGGAGAATGTTAACAAGAGGTTGTGATATGTGTCGATGTCAGCAGTGAGGCGTGACTTTCTATACTTCCTCTCAGCCGCTCTCAGGACCTGTCTTTGTTCTCTCACTGCATCCGTCAGCCATGGACTGGGTGGGGAATGGCGGGCAGGTTTCTCAACGAGGAGACAGAGCTTGTCGAAGGAGGTTGCAAGGGCTGAGAGGAGGGTGGAGGTTGCCATCTCTGTGGGGAGAGCAGAGAAGGTGTCACTCAAAGGTAGAGCGGATATTATGTCAGAGGAGAGGGTGGAGGGGGATAGGGAGGGCAGGTTACGTCTGAGTGAGACGGTTTGAGTTGGGGTGAAGACCTTTCGGTTAAGCATGAGAGTTAGTGATAAGGATATGAAGGAATGGTCAGATACATGTAGGGGAGTTACCGTGGTGTTAATGATGCTGGAGTTACAGGGAAAATATGAGATCCAAGGAGTTGCCTGCTTTGTGGGTGGGAGGCATGGCAGTGGGAGTCAGGTCAAATTGTTGTAGGAGGGAGACCACTGGGACCGACTGAGATGAGTCAGGCAGGTTGAAGTCGCCCAATAGAAGGAGCGGGATACCATCTTCCGGTAAGGAGCTTAGAAGCATGTCCAGCTCATCTGTGAAGTGATCGAGGGGACCTGGAGGGCGATAGAGTGTAACAATGGTGAGATTGAAAGGATTAGAGACAGATACTGCATGATATTCGAGGGAGGAGAGTGACAGTTCTGGGAGTTGTGTTAGGTTTGTAGCCCATGAAGGAGATGTCATGAGGCCAGTGCCTCCACCCCGTCTGGAGGGTCGAGGTGTGGGAGTGAAGTTATAGTTTGTAGATAATGCTGCAGGTGTTGATGAGTTATTGGGGGTTATCCAGGTCTCAGTTAGAGCCAGGAGCTGCAGATTTAGACTATGGGCGTAGGCAGTAATGAAGTCAGCTTTCTTGACTGCTGATTGACAATTCCATAAGCCTCCCCGTACTGTGACAGGTGTATTAGTGGCTGTAGGAGGGTAGGAGAGATTAGCCGGGTTGCTAGCAAACTGGCGTGGATGGGTTGAGTCTGTTCTGGAGGAGCAGATTGTGGATATAGGTATGAGGCACATTGTGGTGTCAAGAGTGGCAGGGAAAAGGTTGTAGGGAGGAAGCGAGATAGTAGGGAAATAGCAGAGTGGGAGGGAAATATAGGATTATGGTGTACTTAGCACTGGGTGGATCGGTGGATCCCTCTGCGGATAACTCCAGGAAAACTCCTCCTCTTTGTTCCTCTTCGTTTCTCGACGCTTCGCTGATGCTAAGCCAGCAAGTCTTTAAATCACTATCACTAATTACTGATGAGTGACACCTGCAGCAAAAGGCCACACCTCCAGTTTCTGTCAGCTGGGTGAAACTAATTACAAACAATTTCCACAACACAATTTAGTCACACACTTCAAAATGATGTACACAGTATTATTCAGTTAAAAGATCCTACCCTCTCTGCTGTTGTCATCAGAATGATTCCAACAGAGAAAAAGCTGGTATTTAACCAAAAACAAATTTGGTTACTAACCTAAAGGTGGTGCGCTGGTCCTTCTTGCCCTTCAGGGCGACTCACAGTAATTCCCCACACACCCACACTTCTCCTAATACTTCCCGCACCCTCCCACACCCGGTGGCAGTAGTGATAGATGATATACTTTCTCCCCAAAGCAGTACCTTTTCCTTGCTGATGAGCAGAGACCTGTCCCAATGATGTATAGGCCGTGAAGGGGTTAAGAAGGGGTTAAACAATAATGAGCATTACCCGGAAAGGAAGGGGTTAAACAGAATGCACATTAACAGACACGCACACAGTGCTCCCATTTGTACGCCTCTCGTTTATATATCAAGGACTACAGCCCCCTCAGCATCGACGGGGCAATGGTTGAGAGAGTCAACAGCTTTAAGTACCTCAGAGCCTACATATCCGAGGACTTGACATGGACCACACACATTGACAGTGTTGTGAAGAAGGCACGACAACGCCTCTACTTCCTCAGGCGCCTAAGGAAGTTCCAAGTCAGTCAGAAGATCCTTAAGAACTTCTACTCATGTACAATAGAGAGCATCTTGACCGGCAACGTCACCTCCTGGTTTGGGAATAGCACTGCACAAGACCGAAGCAGACTACAAAGAGTGACACGTTCAGCCGAACGCACAATTGGAGGGGGGCTCCCCACCCTCCAGAACATTTACAACAAGCGTTGCAAGGGCAAGGCTAAGAGAATCATTAAAGACTCCAGTCACCCGAACAACTGCCTCTTTGAACTGCTGCGGTCAGGCAAGCGATACCGGAGTCTCAAGGCGAGCACAGAAAGACTCAGAAGAAGCTTCTATCCCCAGGCCATCAGGCTGCTAAACGAACAATGAATGAACACTACACAACAACAACCACCAAACGCACATAGCACACACATCCACACGCACACACTCACTTAAACAAACACACTGTAGCACCCACTCCACACACTTTATAGCACACACCCACTTTAAACAAACACACTGTAGCACCCACTCCCCACACTTTATATTTATTGATGAAGGATTGCACTACAACTCGTACACCTTACTGTAAATTGTACCTAAATTGTACCTCATCCCATTTCTGCTTTGCACTAGATAGTACTGTACATTAGTACACTGCATAGTATTGTATATTATATGGTAACTCAGAACATTGTACATATGTCTATACCGAACACTGTGACCTCTTTTTCTTCTTCTAAATTACACGTATACTATGTTTGATACTATCTTGTCTAGCACAGTCTCTGGAGCGTAACAGTAAGAAGCATTTTGTATGAAAGTATTCTGTACTTCTGTATGACAACTATTAAAGAAACTAAACTATATAAGTTATCATGCAGTCAATACAAGGCACAATGCATGGCACTTAGATTGCACACTCTACTGTAATGAAACAGGTCCCCGTAAGGGTTAAGACACTTTTCATTCACCCGTAGGTAGAGAGAGAGAGGGTACTGGCTAGCTCCGCGAGCTATTCGATGGGAAAGATTATTATTATCCACACGTGCTGTCTGCACAAATTAACCGCACAACACATGTAACCAGAAAATACAGTGGGCCCACAGTTGAAACAAAAAGCCTGTCTAAGCCGGCATTCCCCAAAATAACAAACGTTGGGCGCCCCTAATCACTGGTACACGTGCCAGTTCAAAGTACTGATTCTCTTCGCCCTTAAAGGGCACGCTCCGCACAAAGAGAATGTTTACCCCAGGTTCCAGCACTCGGAGTGCTCACTGTAACTGGCTCGTGTGTACTTAACCAAGGGCTGGCCTGCTCCCGCAACGAATGTCCGTGTTGCGAGATGGCCGTTGAACGGTCCTGTGCTTGTCACCTGTGACAGGTAGAGGCGGGCTGGGTTGACGTTAGGCAGGCGACGGCTGGAGGTGGGTGTACATTTACATTTACATTTAGTCATTTAGCTGACGCTTTTATCCAAAGCGACTTACAAGTTCTGTGCGACAAGACAGCAAGAAGGGTATAACTCTATCAGCTGAGTAACAATGTTCATCAAAGTGTTGCGTGTTACAGTGTAGGTTAGTTTATTAGGACAAGTGCATGACATTAAGGTTAGTCGGGGTTAGATTTTTTTTTTTTTTTTTTTTTTATCATTTCAGATAATGGTTGAAGAAGTGAGTCTTTAGTCGACGGCGAAAGATTGGACGGGATTCGGCTGTCCTAACTGGGATGGGTAGTTCATTCCACCATTGTGGGGCAAGGACTGAGAATAGGCGGCTTCTCTTTGATGACCCTCCGGGAGCTTGGATAGGAGTAGATCTGAGGCGGCCAGAAGACGCAGAGCGTAGGGGTCTTGAGGGTGTGTAGTTAGAGACCATTGACCGGAGGTAGGCGGGAGCGGTTCCCTTTGCCGCACGGTATGCTAGGTCGAGGGCCTTGAAGCGGATACGTGCAGCAATGGGGAGCCAGTGCAGGTCCCTAAGAAGTGGGGTGACATGGGCTGACTTCGGTAGGTTTGAGATCAGGCGGGCCGCTGCATTTTGAATGAGTTGAAGAGGCTTGGTGGCAGTGGCCGGGAGGCCAGCTAGCAGTGCGTTGCAGTAGTCGAGGCGGGAGATGACTGTTGATTGGACGAGGAGTTGGGTGGCTTCTTTTGTCAGGAAGGGGCGTATCCTTCTGACGTTGCTCAGGAGGAATCTGCAGGTTCTGGTTGTCGCTGCGATGTGAGCAGAGAAGTTCAACTGGTCGTCGAGGACAACACCAAGGTTCTTGGCGGTCGGCGACGCGGTCACAGCTGCATTCTCGACTGTGATGGAGAGGTCGGTCAGGGGGGAGGATTTGGCCGGCAGGTGGAGCAATTCTGTTTTGCTTAGGTTCAGTTTGAGGTGGTTGGTCGTCATCCAGGCGGAGATGTCGGACAGACAGGCCGAGATCCGCTCAGAGACGTGGATATCTGAGGGAGGGAAGGAGAGGAAGAGTTGAGTATCATCGGCATAACAATGATATGAGAAGCCATGAGATGTGATAATGTTACCCAGTGATTTAGTGTAGAGGGAGAAGAGAAGGGGTCCTAGGACCGAGCCCTGGGGGACACCCGTCCGGAGGGGGCGGGTGGCCGACAGAGTCCCTCTCCATGACACTTGGTAGGAGCGGTCATTGAGGTATGATGTCAGCCATGTCAGCGCAGATCCAGCCACTCCCATTCCTGCGAGGGCCGCGAGGAGGATCTGATGGTTGACTGTGTCGAAGGCTGCAGATATATCTAGGAGAATCAGGACAGAGGAGAGGCCTTTCGCTTTTGCTAAGTGAAGTGCCTCTGTGACCGCAATGAGGGCCGTTTCTGTGGAGTGGCCAGTCCGGAAGCCAGACTGATTGGGGTCTAGGAGGTCATTCTGTAAGAGATAAGCAGTAAGTTGGTTGGATACAGCACGTTCAAGTGTTTTAGAAAGGAAGGAGAGAAGAGAGACAGGGCGATAGTTGGCTATGACGGTGGGGTTCAGGGTTGGTTTTTTTATGAGGGGAGTGACTTTGGCTTGTTTTAGGGAGGTGGGGACCACCCCCGAGTTGAGTGAGGAGTTGATGGTTGCAGTTAGGAATGGGAGGATGTCCGGTGCTATGGTCTGGAGGAGTGGGGAGGGTAGCTGGTCCAGCTGGCATGTAGTCGGACGGTTCGACGTTACCAGTGTCAGGGTCTCGGCTTCTGTAATGGGAGAGAAAGATGACAGAGTGAAGGATGAGGTTCTCGATTCAGCGTTTGGAATGGGTGGGGGTTGGGAGAAGGAGCTTCGGATGTTCTCCACTTTTTCCTCAAAGAAGATCGCAAAGTCTTCGGCAGAAAAAGATGAGGGAGGAGGAGGTGGGGGGGGGAGTGAGGAGGGAGGACATGGTAGCATGCAGTTTGCGAAGATTCTTGGCAGAGGCCTCGATCCTATGGTGAAAGAAAGAAGCTTTGGCATTAGTAATGGTTTTGGAGAATGTTAACAAGTGTAGTCCGGCGACGTCTGTTGAGGGGTCCGCTGCTGGGCTGGGGAGGTGGAGCGACACGCGGCCTAAACTGTGGTGCTAGGCCTAACTGAAGCTAAACTGTGGGTCGGGACGACCCCCTGTCCTGTCGCTTATACTTTAACTAGAACGCAACGTGTGCAATATCTACAGCACTCTTTGGCAGTAGCACGTCTGCTTCTTTGTTCACAATGTCTCTTTAGCATTAACTAGAAGCTAAGCTATCGCATACGACATTACTAACCCGCCCCGTGACGGGGGTCATATCCCGCGTGTCTTTAGTGTCTAGAGCTCCGGCTCTACGCGTCCACTTGCTTCTGTGGAAAAACGATGAAGAGGCAGTCCCGCTGCCTTCAGCCAGCCCTTCTTCACCTGTTGTCTCTCCTGCCCAACGTCACACCAGCTCCCCCTGGCGGCAGTCCAGTATCATGTCCCACTATTAAATGTCAATATTAGGAGGTGAGTTTACACAACGTTATCCTGAACACAGTAGAGTACAAGGAATTAGGTTAGACACATTGAATTATTGTTAGACATATTCAGGTGTCTACAACTGGTTAAGCTTGGCGACTCTTTCGAAGTTGGTTAAGGTTAGAGTTTGGTTTAGAGCAGGGCGATAGACCACCAGCCCTGATTCCAAACTCTAACCTTAACCAACTTCAAAAGAGTCGCCAAGCTTAACCAGTGATAGAACTAGGCGTTAGCTAGCTAGCAGGCAGTTAGAGGCAGAACTAGGCGTAACGCGATTGGCGCTGAGAGAAACGCCAGTGGCCAATCAGATCGCGGAACCTGAACGCGGAACTGAAAGTGTGTTAGGGAAAATCTTTATGCCTCCCGTATGTATATTATATATATATATATATATTGTCTGCACTGCGCAGCCGTGGAATCGCGAGGCCATAGATTTAGAATAGATAGAAAGGGCACATTGTGGTGTATCATAATTAATTTGTTGAATACAATAGTATTTTTATAACGTTGACACAAATGAAAGAATATTTACACTGAGTTCTCTTTTACATCTTATTTAATTCATTCATTAATTTAATTGTAGGCACTGTTTATATTGTACATAGTCCTGTGTGTTGTATATTGTGTCCTATGTTACTTTTGTGTTTATTGTCTCTTTCTATATACACCGTGGGAAGGGGGGCACGTAAATTGAATTTTATATTGGCACATGGGTCTAATACAACAATGGATTATGGGTAAATGCAACGTTAAAGCAGTGCCAATGTAAGACTGACTTTACATTAAACAAATGACAATAATATAGTATAAAGTAGGGTATTATTTGGACTAAAGAATGGTGTTGTCTCACCCTACTTGCATGTTGAGGGAGAGCACCATACATTATACACTGAGAAACCACGGCCGAGAGTGAGCTCTCCGGGAACAACCCCACATTGCCGGTATCACTTCTCTGGAGCCCCAAAAAGAAGAAGAAGAGAAGACCTCTCTGCAGCCTGCAGACTGGCCCGATCCCCCGGTCGGCAGCCGGCAGCAATGCCCCCGCAGATGGTGGCCGACCGCTGTAAAACCCCAATAAGAAGAAGAAGGTAGGTAGTTATATAGCGTACTGGCCTCGCGTCTCCCACTTCGCCATACCGAGATATATCCTTATCTCCAGTACCTACTGTACTTCATTAACGAAAACAATGCACCCATGCACTTGACCAGGCCCCGCCCCAGTGTCCCCCTATAAGACACCGGACATGGTCATACTCGCCCTTCCTCTTTTTTCCGTTTCCATCATGGACGTTGCAGTGCACTCCATGAACTAGTTGTTATGAAATGCAGAGAGAAATTGAACAATGTTGGTTTTTCGCCGGAGATTTGCCAGCCCCTGGAATCTTCTCTGCACTTTCTGACCGCATCGGGCCTGTCCTGGGGTTTCCTCGTCTTCTGACCGGATCGAGGGACGTCGCGCGGTGGCTAGCTGTCGTGGCTAGGTCACGCCCAGGTAGGGCCTGCGCCACCAGGCATAACAATGTGATAACAGTGATACTGCTCGTTGTCCCGTGAGACAACCGAGTTGTGTATTGGCGCAAGGGGCAGGATATCTGGGTAAACGTTGTCGTTTTCCCGGCTATCCTGGAGCGTGCGGCTAATGCTATGCTACAATGCTGGGTTACTGTTTTGATTCCCCGCTGAGGGCTGTCTTTTTAAAAAGGTCTTCCCTCCTCTTAACCATTCATGCTGACGGTCAATCGGTGTCTACTGTTGGGAGTTTTGACGGGGGCTTGTTTACCTTTTTCATGGGTGAATGGGCTGAGACCTAGGGCTGGTGTGCTTTTTGTGAATCTATGAATTGTGTGCGGGACTGGTGTTTCTCTGGTCTGCATCCCCTTAACATTTTCTGTATGGGCTAGCCCATTCTGCAGTGTGTTGGTGGAGTTTTAGTTCATTTATTCATTTACCCCTTCATGGGTGCACACCACAGTGGAGATTGCTGGTTGCAACCACCACTGGTGCTCCGTGCTCGTGAAGCAGGTGGCATCAGTCCTTTGCCTCTGGCATGTTGGAATGGTGCCCCGCCCGGCCGACGCCATGAGGTGAGTCGGCCCGGCAGGTGGCTGTTGGGCTGTTAAGCCTATACCGCCACGGTATAGAATTAGCAGCGATTAGTAACATTGTTCGAATTGCTGTTTTTTTCTGTCAAAAATGGTGTCGGGTGGCGGGGCCTTGAAGGCCAGCCGACGTCGAAACATCGTGTGAGGTTTTGACGTTATTAGCTTTGACCTAGCCGCAAGCTATAACCGCAGGGAGGGCTAGGATGCTGTCGACGCTTGTTTACAGACATCTTGGTTGGATCAGTCTCCCTTTGAGGGGGTGAGAAGTTTTTTCCCTCCTCAGGGCTCCCCTCTCCGCAGAGGGACTTTGGTCTTTCCGCAGGAGCGCGGGCGGTATTTGACCTAGGCCCCACACCGCCTCACACGCGCAGCCAGAGGTGAGAGCACGGCCTCGCCAGCGGCTGTGGCGAGGCCCTCAACCAGCGGCCATGTTTCCCCCGCCTGAGGTACCCTGGGCACAACGTCAACAAGTGACCGCAAGGCCGACAGCCTTGGCGGTCGAGGGATCGGCTACATTAGATGAGCACGCCCTAAAAAAGCGTCGCCGTCTAGCTGTGTGCAGCTCGCTCTCCGGTCACTCCCCCCCCCCCAACACCAGCGAGATAAGGGCTCTGATTTGTTTCCTTTGGTTGCGGGTTGCGTGTCTTCAATGAAGCGCAAGCAGCCCCACGTTTCGCTTCTCATGGGGACAGGGGCTGACACCCAGTTAATGGCTGAAACTGGGTCTGTCCGTGAGAATGTTGTGCTGTCAAGCGGCTCCCACGCCACAAACCGGCCCTTTCTGTCGGGGTCCCCCCTTTGGGTGCGATTGCCTCGTGGGTAGTGTCAGGGTCCGATGTCCCGACTCCACGGAACGCTCTGCTCGCGCGGTTAGCGGGTCCAGGGTTGGCTACGCACAGCGGGCGGGACTGGGCCGCCTATCTACGGTTTCTGGCGGACCAGCGCCAAGCGGTGGGTGCGCTTGGGATTATCATCACATATGGCTACAGCAGTGCCATATGTCGAGGTGGATGGAGAGAACGCTGAGGCGGGGACTTGTGTTTACACAACCCCACCCGTTTTCAGGTTTGGTACAGACCCTATTGTCAGGGTCACCAGCAGTGACAGCTCTGGCCAACGAGATCCAATCTCTGTGGGCGAAGCAAGCCAGCGTCTCTCAGGCACGCGGAACTCTGTTCTGCCTTCCTGTTCTGGGGCAGCCTCTAGGCTTGGCTGCTGTCAGTGTGAATCTGGTGGGGATGCGTCTTGGCTATTCTGTAATTAACGCTATCCGGCGTCTTAAGCCGGTGGAACGTTCTCTGTCTCCGAGTTGGGACCTCCAACTGGTCCTCGGCCGGTTGTCTGAGGCCCCGTTTGAGCCTCTTGAGCAGGCGTCTTTGGAACAGCCTTCAAGACTGCATTCCTGCCGGCCATCACCTCCGCTGAGTGCGTGGGTGAGCTGTGTGCTCTCTCGGTGCGGCCTGAGTGCTTGTCTATTCGTGTCAATAGCGGTGCGACTGAGGCCTAATCCAGTCTTCGTGCCAAAAAATATCCGGAGCTCTTTTCGCTCCAGGGATATTGTGGTTCAGGTGTTTCATCCGCCTCCTCACGCTGGTGAGTTAGAGGCGAGCCTTCACCTGTCGTGTCCCGTCCGGGCTTTGGGGGTTTACCTCAGTCGGACTCAGGACTTCAGGGCTACCAATCAGCTCTTTGTTTGTTATGGTGGCTCTCGCGCTGGTAAGGCACTGTCCAAACAGCGCCTGTCACATTGGTTGTGCGAGGGCATTGCCCTTTGCTACACGTTGGCTGGACTGGCCCCCCCTGGGGGTGTCAGGGCGCACTCCACTCGTGGAGCGGCCTCCTGGTCCTCCCCGGGTCCCTTCGTTAGGTTTTACCTCATGGACATGACTGGGGGTTCTGTCTCCCAGGCGGTTCTGAGGTCTGGGACCTCCCCTGCATCCCGCCCTTCGGTGAGTTAGCAGGGCTGTGTGTGTGTTTGCCACGGGGTGATGTGTCACACGTGGTCCCGCCTGTGCTGTGCGTTTTTAGGGGTCTCTAGTTCCCTCTTTTTTCGCACTTTGGTGGAGTTGACTGTCACTAGGAAGGGCGGGTGGACGGGACTCCCCTCCCCCCTGGTGGTAGGGCTGGCGGGTCCTCAGGGGGTACATTTGTCGGGCCATGCGTCTGCTCTGCCCCATATCTCGGTATGGCGAAGAGCGAGACGCGAGGCCAGTACGCTATATAACGAAAGGTTATGACTATAACCTAGTTATATGAGTACTGGCTGAGCGTCTCGCTCTTAGCACGCCCTGAGGTCCCTTGGTTGGGTTTTCTATGATGGAAACTTTTTCCCGAGGAAGGGCAAGTATGACCATGTCCGGTGTCTTATAGGGGGACACTGGGGTGGGGCCTGGTCAAGTGCATGGGTGCATTGTTTTCGTTAATGAAGTACAGTAGGTACTGGAGATAAGGATATATCTCGGTATGGCGAAGAGCGAGACGCTCAGCCAGTACTCATATAACTAGGTTATAGTCATAACCTTTCGTTGTAGAATGTAATACATTTCGCGCTAAACCACTCCTTTATCCGGTCGCTGTTCTTCTTCTTCTTCGGGTCTCAACCGTCTTCCGGTCTGACTTTCTGTGCTAACGTTCTAATCTACGCTGCTGCCACCTGTCGTCACGTAGGGCAATTGCAGCCATTTTGTAAAAAAAATTTATTAAATAAAAAAATACGGGAAAATATTTTAACGTGATGACTTCGGGAAGGAAGGTACAATCCCGGGAAAAACGGGATGGTTGACAGGTATGATAACACCCTTCCCTGTTATTAAAAATAACGTACTTTTCATCAGTTTGCCAGTCACACTAAAAACAGGAAAACAGATTTAGGCACCTGCTCAAGACTGCCTCCTACAGACATTCTGGGGTCATTACAAACATCCTAAACACTTTCCAAAGACATTCATTAGTGGGCGCTGTTTTACCAGGAAATATTTCAGTGAAGATTATTATCACTCAAATGTATCAGCACATGCTGGCAAATCACCATCATTACATACACAGATTAACTTGTTTTATTTAAGTTGTCATTGTCATAGCAGTGTAATGTAATTAATTCTTATTTTTCTTTAATATCGCTGTATTATTTTATCTATTGCTTTTTATTACAGGTTCAAAACTGTCAGGTTTTATTGCACTGGGCTACAGTTTTCTGTCTATTGTTTATTACAGGTTCAAAACTGTCGGCTATTGAACTGTGTGTATCGAGCAGAAGAGACTGTCATGAGCAGGAGACTACTGTCTGATACAGCTTGCCTTAAAATGTGCATTTGTGGTGTCAGGCAACAGGAGACTGTCATGAGCAGGGGAGACTGTCAGCTTTAATACTGTCTGATATGGCTTGCCTTAAAATGTGCATTGTGGTGTCAGGCAGAAGAGAAGACTGTCATGTTTTGATTTATGGATACCAAACAAAGGTTTGGGACGGCTTTGAACTGTTGAAACATTCTATGGAAAAACTATGGAACTAAAAAATCTACTGGATAGCTTTGACCTAATACAGCATATAACAAATGCAACTCACCGGCTTGGGAATACACTAGACTTAGTTATAACAACAACCGGGCTAAGCATAACAAATATCTCAATAACTGAATTACCTCTCTCCGACCATCACTGTATATTTTTTGATACTCAAATAACCCTTACTAAAACAAAAAAAGAAATCATAGTTAAAAAGAGGCTCCTAAACGACAAAGCTGAATCAAAGTTCATTGATCTTATCAGACTACATGAACCACACAATCATGACAGCTCTCTAAATGAAATGGTAGAAAATCTCAATGATGCAATGTCATCTATATTAAATTCTGTCGCCCCATTCAAAACGAAAAAGAAGAAAACTAGAGCCTCGCCCTGGTTAAACTATAATACGGTCAACGAAGAAAAAAGGAAATGTCGTGCAGCGGAGCGAAAATGGAGAAAAACAAAAACCACCATATGCTGTGATATATACAAAGATGCTTTAACTGCTTATAATAAAACCATCCGCTTAGCAAGGAAAGATTACTTCTCTAAAATCATTACAGAAAATGCTGGAAACTCCAGAATCCTCTTTTCCACTATTAATGTACTACTCAACACTGCCCCTACACCTCCTCAGTCATCAACGGTTAAGTGTGAAGAACTTGCACTATTCTTTAACAACAAAATAACCTTGATCAGGGCCAGCATTACTCATGATGGAAATAAAGTTGATTGCGGCAAACCGTGCAATGTAACCATGAGAAGTTTCACATGCATCACATTAGATGTACTCTGCAAAACTGTCTCAGAATGTAACTCCTCCACCTCAGACATTGACCCTATACCTACAGCTTTCTTCAAACGGGTATTTAATAGTGTTTCAAGCCCTGTGCTAGATATCATAAACACTTCCCTTAGGACTGGTATTTTCCCGGATGCCTTTAAAACAGCAGTTGTAAAGCCATTACTAAAAAAAACTAACTTGGATAGTAATGAAATGGCAAATTATCGTCCAATATCCAACCTACCATTCATTAGTAAAGTACTTGAAAAGATAGTTTCAGTTTCTTGAAGAAAACAACATCTTAGAAGAATTTCAGTCAGGATTCAGAAAATATCATAGCACTGAAACTGCCCTCACCAAAATAATCAGTGACCTCAGACTAAACTCTGACGAGAATAAGATCTCCATCCTTATCCTGTTAGATCTCAGTGCAGCATTTGATACAATCGATCACGATATTCTAATCAATCGTCTTGAAAACCATGTCGGTTTCTCAGACCATGTGCTAGGCTGGTTTAAAACATACATCAGAGGGAGGAAATTCTATGTTAGACTAGGAGAGCACATGTCTGATATATACGACAACAACTATGGAGTTGCACAAGGGAGTTGCTTAGGTCCTTTACTCTTCTCCCTTTACATGTTACCGCTGGGTGATATCATCAGAGAACATAATGTAGATTTCCATAGCTATGCGGATGATACACAACTGTACATATCTGCTGAACCAAATGATACAGCGATTAGCTCCATTACAGACTGCTTACTGGCAATAAATAAATGGATGAGTAAGAACTTCCTGAAACTAAACGAGAACAAAACTGAAATTCTAATTATCGGCTCCAAAACTAAAAAAGAAACATTAATAAAGAACCTGGGGGGACTAACCCCTTGGATCAAATCTGAGGTCACTAGTCTTGGGGTTGTCATAGATTCAGAACTGAACTTCAATTCTCATATTAGCAAAGTGACGAAAACATCGTTCTTCCATCTCAGAAATATAGCAAAAGTACGACCATTTATTAATCAGAACGATGCTGAGAAGCTAATTCATGCATTCATATCTAGCCGGTTAGACTACTGTAATGCATTTTTCACAGGTCTCCCTAAGAAAACCACAGAGAGGCTTCAGCTAATCCAAAACTCTGCAGCCCGACTGCTAACTAGAACCAAAAGGAGAGAGCACATTAGTCCAGTCTTTAGTCCGCTTTACACTGGCTTCCTGTAACATTTAGAATTGACTTTAAGGTCCTTCTCCTTACATACAAAGCTCTAAATGGACAGGGACCTAGCTACATCGCCAACACTCTAATAAATTACACACCAGCAAGAACACTGTGATCATCAGCTGCTGGACTACTAGAGGCTCCCAGAAGCAGTCAAAAGAGGATCTGTAATGCAGCCTTTATCAACTATGCCCCAAAACTATGGAACAAACTACCCCAAAACATCAGGGAAGCCAACTCGCTAGACATCTTTAAAAGACAGCTTAAAACCTATCTCTTTGCTCAGGCATTTCACTGATAGATATCTGCTACCACCTAGTGGCAAGAGGAAACATCAGGGATATCCTGACACAACTTGTATTTATTCTTACCCTGCCTACTCTTTTACACTGCCTATCAAATTCATGTGTCGGTTATTGCACTTTTTACCTTTTACTGGTGACTTTTTTTTAAACTGAATCATTTTAAACTATTCTTATTATTTGCTATGCTCGCTCATGCCTGTATTTTTTATGTCCGTCGGTTATTGCACTTTTTAATTACTGAATAGAGAGCCTATTAGGATGCTAGATCCTAATGTGAAACACTATGCTTATGGCAGATCAATCAGCATGGATTGTCTGTAAACTTTAATACATGGCAGTTTGGTTTGTTAGAACAGACTGTAATCTTATGCTTATGGCAGATCAATCAGCATGGATTGTCTGTAAACTTTAATACATGGCAGTTTGGTTTGTTAGAACAGACTGTAATCTTCACTTGCTTATGGCAGATCAATCAGCATGGATTGTCTGTAAACTTTTCACTTGCTTATGGCAGATCAATCAGCATGGATTGTCTGTAAACTTTCACTTGCTTATGGCAGATCAATCAGCATGGATTGTCTGTAAACTTTATGCATTGTTGTCACTTGCCATATCTTGCTATGCTCGCTCATGCCTGTATTTTTTATGTCCGTTCTATTTTATAATTTTTATTTTATTTTATTTTTATTTTACTATTTTTAAACTGAATCATTTTAAACTATTTTTACTATTTGTGTTACTGAAAACTGTAAGCGGAGAGCCTATTGGGATGCTAGATCCTAATGTGAAACACTGTGATTCTACCTGTCTATCTTTTTATGCTCGCTTATGCCTGTATTTTTTACTGTTGTGAAGCACTTTGAACTGCAACCTCTGTATGAAAAGTGCTATACAAATAAAGTTATTATTATTATTATTATTATTATTATTATTATTATTATTATTATTATTATTATTATTATTATTATTATTATTATTATTATTATTATTATTATTATTATTATTATTATTATTATTATTATTCAGAACAGTGTTACCATTGTACAACGTTGAACTGTTGAACAGTAATCCAGAACTATTTTATTGCACTGTAAAATATATATATTTTTTAATCTATTCTATTCTACAATTTTATTGCACTGCACTATTGCACTATTTTACTGTCTATTTTATCTTGCTCCTTTTATTATTGTCTATTTAAAACTGAATCAAACCATAAACTAGGTGGCCTGTTGCGATGTTAGATCCTAATGTGAAAAACTGATTTTATATGTCTGCACTTTATGTGCTCATTTTATGCCTGTCTTTTTTCTGTTGTGAAGCACTTTGAGCTGCAGTTTCTGTATGAAAGGTGCTATACAAATAAAATTTATTATTATTATTATTTACAAGAAAAAAATATACAAGTTTAATTTGGTTGTCAGTCACCTGTGCCTCTAGTCTCTCTCTCTCTCTGATTGATTGAACATTTTAATTAACAGATTGCAGAATGGGTACAGTACAGTACAGCTCAATACAAACAATTGTTAAGGGGATGCAGACCAGAGAAAGACTTTCGTCTTGTTTACATCAGGGTCCCCCATTTTCAATTCATAATGACGTTTATGACATACACAACATACAGATATAGTATACAGATATAATAATCTAATCTAATCATGACATTTATGACATACATGACATACAGTACTGTTACATTTGTGACATACAAGATATGCAAATATACAGTACTGTTAAACAAATCCTAACAGTAAATATATACATACGAGGGGGAGGGAAATGTACATTAGGAGGGAGTGCAAGGTGCTAGCATAGGGGGGGGTTTGGACATTTACGGGGGCCAGTTTCGAATTGCAGCCTCTCGTAGGTTCTCTCTCTCTCTCTCTCTCATGTATGTCACGTATGTCATATATGTTATGATGAATTGAAAATGGGGGACCCTGATGTAAACCAGACGAAATTCTTTCTCCGGTCTGCATCCCCTTAACTATTGAGCTGTACTGTATTGTACCCATTCAAGAATCAAGAGATTTATTTGTCACATACATACCAGGGCATACAGTGAAATGCGGGTGGTCATGCCCGCATTGATTGTGCAAAATACAATAATAAAAATAAGCATAGAAAAAAATAAACATAGAAAAACTAAAATAGGTAAGACACAAGATGTGCATGGTAAAAAAAAAGACATGCTAAGTTCCTGAGAAACTGGTTCCTATATACACTACTATACAATATACAATTTACAATTTTAACTCTTAATGTATCTAAACTATACCATTAGTACCTCCTTCCTTTAAAGTGACTTTCTATTTTTTAAAGTGACATTTTGTTTAAGATTGTTTTAGCGGTTGCCGCATGAGTGTGTGTGTGTGTGAGTGTGTGTGTGTGTGTGTGTGTGTGTGTGTGTGTGTGTGTGTGTGTGTGTGTGTGTGTGTGTGTGTGTGTGTGTGTGTGTGTGTGTGTGTGTGTGTGTGTGTGTGTGTGTGTGTGTGTGTGTGTGTGTGTGTGTGTGTGTGTGTGTGTGTGTGTGTGTGTGTGTGTGTGTGTGTGTGTGTGTGTGTGCTCTCATGTGTACTTGTGAGTGGAGAGTTCAGTATTCAGTGTTCTGATGGCCTGGGGGAAGAAGCTGAGCCGGAGTCTCTCTGTTTTTGCAGCGTGTGACCGTAGGCGCTTGCCAGACCGCAGCATCTTGAACAGGCTGTTGTTGGGGTGGTGGGGGTCTTTCATAATTCTGCAGGCTCTGGATTTGCACCTCCTGTTATATATAAGTCCTGTAGGGGTGGTAGTGCAATACAGGGCCTTTTCTAGGCATAGGCAGTATAGGCAAATGCTAAGGGCGCCACCACCCACCATATATATTTTTTTTATGACTAATACTACTAGTTATTTCGAAATACTGAAGTCTTATCTATAGTACAGGTCCAACATTTATAACAATCCCATGGAAAATGAGTGTTTTACAATGGTTCATTCATTTGGACGGAGTGAGAAATTCTCCAAACAAACAACTTCTTCGTCTTCTTCTCTCCCTTTACCGTATGGAGCAGAACAGCCCTCGCGTAATATACCATTAGCTCCAGAATTTCATTGGTTACAAAAATGGTCAATTACTTGTGGTCACTTGTCTGGAACCGACGCTCATTGGTTGTTCGCTGTTCGGCCTTGTAACCCGAGACTGGAAGCACGTAATAGGTTGAGTAGGGTGTCAATCGAACTGCGGCCATTTTAGCTTTCCAACGATGTGTAAAAAATACAGTGTTAGGCCGACAGACGAGGGCGAAGTGATGGACGGACCATATAAGGGCTTTCTAACGTTAACAGGATATTCTACAGTAATATCAACATGTCGAAAAGACTAAAACAGTCCGGTGCTCAGGGAAGAAAAAGAAGCGGAGGAACAACGCAAAAAGGGCAGAGGTACAGTAACGTGAATGTGATGAAATTAATTGTTGACTAGTGGAACAGTGGAACAGAGTATAATGTTCTGGTACCGGTACCTGTGAATCGATACCGGTACCCAACGGTACCTTTTTTCGGTACTTTAGTCTCTAAAAATGTAATCTACCTACCTCAGTTGTGAAAAAAATATCCAAACTTCAAATAACCACACTTTCGACCGTGTTCGGCTTGCCATTGCCCCCACTGCTTTGTTGTTGAATCAAGTCAAATCCTAGGTAAACGTATATTGTGCGTGTGAATGTTGACGTAAAATAAAAAAAATTACCGAAATGTGGCACCGACAGATCTCATGATTCGGTAGGTACCTTTAAAAGTACCTAATTCGGTACCCATCCCTAAAGCTCACCAAAATTTACCTGAGATCTACTATGGTGCAAGAATGTCTCCGTGGACTTTCCATCATAAACATAAATCATGTGGTCTCAAAACAGTTGTCTTATGATGACATCATAGATGACTGCTGCAAGAAAGGTTAGCAAAGTAAGACTGTAAGTGAGTAAAGTGAGCTTGATGAGGGGGCTTCTAAGTATGTTACAAGTCGAAGCCTTGTGCTGTGTGCCTTTTGTGTTTGTGTACAGTACTTGTGTGCAATTATTTATTTCTTTATTTTACTTTATTTAAGTTCATTGTAATTATATTTGACCTTACTTTATTTATGGCAGTAATATTAAGATAATATATTGTAAATATGTATTATAATAATGTCACTTGTTCACTGTTTTGATGTTAACTGTGTGGGTTATTTTCAATAAAATAAAAATGTGAAAACAAAAGGGTGAGTGCATATTATTGGTAGTGAATAAACTGTGATGCAAGGGGGCAACAGATAAAATCCTGCCTAGGGCAGCCAATTGGTCAGAGCCGGCCCTGGTGCAATCGCCGTAGGCTTGAAGCCTTTCTCCCACGCGTTCGTGTTTCCGCGTCTGATTGGCCAGGTCATGTGACATGTACGCCCAATCGTGGGACCGCAAGTTTTTACACTGGTTAAGCTTAGGCGCTCTTTCGAAGTTGGTTAAGGTTAGAGTTTGTCTTAGAGCATGGCGATAGAACGCCTGCCCTGATTCCAAACTCTAACCGTAACCAACTTCGAAAGAGTCGCCTAAGCTTAACCAGTGATAAACTAGGCTTTAGGTTCGACTCGGAAATAGGCGCAGAACTTGCCGTCCCACGATTGGCGCACATGTCACATGACCTGGCCAATCAGAGCGCAAAACGGGAACCCGGAAACACGGACGCGTTGGAGAAAAGCTACACGCTGTCCTGTGCCGTGCTGTTTCCAAACCATTGATTGATTGATTGAAAAGTTTATTAACAGATTGCAGAATGGGTACAGTACAGTACAGCTCAATACATACAATTGTTAAGAGGATGCAGACCTGAGAAAGACTTTCGTCTTGTTTCCATCAGGGTCCTCCATTTTCAATTCATCATATGACACACACGACATACAGATAGACAGTACTGCTACATCTATACATTTATGACATACCAGATTTTCAAATACAGTACTGTTTGTGATACTAAAAAAATCCAGAAAAAGAGTGTATATACATTTGACATAGAAACTGTGCATTGGGGGAGGTTGGGTAGGTGGGGTGGGGCTGTACATTGGAGGGGGGGGGGGGGGGGGGGGGGGGGTTGGGTAGGGGGGGACACACTGTACATTGGAATACTGACCTACGTTTGACATAGAAACTGTACATTGGAGGAGGTTGGGTAGGTGGGGTGGGGTTGGGTGGGGCTGTACATTGGAGGTGGGGGGGGGGGGGGGTTGGGTACATTGGAATACTGACAAAGCCATGCTTGGTCTTTATTGTACAACTGGGTTAGGACATTTGTAGGGGCCAGTTTTGAATTGCAGTCTCCCGTAGGTGTTCTTTGAGAGTGTTTTTGAAGGTGGGTAGTGATTCACATTCCTTTACAGCTTTGGGTAGGGCGTTCCACATTGTTGTGGCATAATTGCGAAACATGTTTAGTCCCTTGTTTGAGCCGAATCTGGGTTTTACATGATTTGTGGAGCTCCCTCTGGTGTTGTGATCGTGGTATTCACTGACCTTTGGGAAGTATTTTGACATGTACATGGGTACCTTGGTAGTGTAGTGTATCTTGTAGACCAGGCCCATTGCAAGTTGCTGTACTCTGTCGTCTACTCTAAGCCATCCTAGGTTGGCAAAGTGTGCAGGGGTGAGGTGGGTTCTAGGAGTCAGGTCAAGCAGTAGTCTGACTAGTTTGTTTTGAGATGTTTGTAATTTGGTTTTTAGTGCCTTTGAGGTGCTTTGGTACCATGAGGTGCAAGCATAGTCGTAGTACCCTTGAATGAGTGCTCCTGCCAGAGTCTTCAGGGTATTCTTGTTTACCAGGGAGGAGATCCGGTAAAAGAATCGAGTTCGTTGATTGCCTTTTTTTTATTACATTGGATGCCATTTTGTCACAGGAAAGATTAGCCTCTAGGATGGAACCCAGGTAGATAATTTCATCTTTCCTTGTCACAATATTGTCACCCACTGTAACCGAGAAGCCGTCGGTCTTGCTGAGTCTGTTATTTGAACCGAAGAGAATGGACTCTGTTTTGCCCATGTGTAATGATAGTTTGTTGTCGGCGAGCCATATGCAGATTTTGCCTAGTTCCGAGCTGAGGGCTTTTTCAACCTGTAACTTGTTCTTGTCAGAGACCAGCAGGGCTGAGTCGTCCGCAAACAGGAACAAGTTGCAGTCACAAGCTGACGACATGTCATTTGCATAAATTAGGAATAGTAGCGGTCCTAGTATGCTTCCTTGTGGAACACCGCAGCTCACTGTGAGGGGGGGGGGGGATAGGGTACCGTTTACCTCCACCATCTGTTCCCTCCCCTCTAGGTAGGATTGTATCCAGCTCACTGATAAACTATCAAAACCAATTGCTTTTAGCTTGTCAATCAGAATGGTGTGATTGACAGTGTCGAAGGCCTTTTGTAGGTCCAGCATGACCATGTCGCAGTATTTGCCCGCGTCCACCTCTTGTTTGATGTGGTCGTTCAAGTAGAGAAGGCATGTGTCAGTGGAGTGGGATGTTCTGAAGCCAGATTGGTGTGGATCTGATGTGGACTCCCAGGTACATGAAACTGCTCACCCTGTCTGTCCACGATAGCCCTGTTTATCCACAGTGGCGTGTGTGTCCCCTGCTGTATTCTCCTAAATTCCACAATCAGCTCTTTGGTTTTACCAATGTTCAGGAGTAGGCTCTTATCCCGGCACCAGCGTGCCAGTTCATCAACCTCCTCCCGATAGGCCGTCTCGTCATTGTTAGAGATCAGCCCCACCACCACGTGTCGTCCGCAAACTTCACTATTCTGCAATCTGTTAATAACATTTTCAATCAATCAATCTGTCTGTGCTGCTGGATTATTTCTGTAATAGTACCCAGAAGTGAATTATGTTGATTTGAAGACCCCTCTCCCCCCTCTTCTCCCAAACAGGACCTTTATTTTGAAGTCTGAGAACTCAACTCTACCGGAAGTTTTTACTCTCATCTGCCCCATGTTGTGTCCTGTTTGCGCGGCGATGTGTAGCAGCAGTCAAATGCATTTCTTTTGAAACAAGACTTTTAACTATTGCATTTTTATTTTATTTTCGTTTAATGCCTATAGCTAGCTAACATTTTACACACTGAACTGGATAAGCTAACGTAACGATGCGAGCATGCTCACTTTGGCTCTGTGAAAAGAGATGTTGAGATGTTAGCTTCTGGCTAGCAAGCGAATGCATCTGATCAACACAGTGATGTTAGCTTGACCAAGAACTTTGCCAGAGCGTTCAGGAAATATCAAGCTGGCATACAACTAAGGACACTGCGTCTGAACAGAAGTCGACAAAGGTGCGTTTCTTTCTTTTTATTAATTTAGATTAAAAGCTCGCTTAATCTCTGCATTATAACAATTTCTAGAGATATCTTAATGTGTTTACGTTAGCTATAACGCTAACACGTTAGCAGAGAGGCATGTGAAACAGAATTAGCTACACATGTCTCAATCGTTAGTTTTTTGCATTTTAGGCTTAAACCTATTTCAAGGCATGAATATTACAAGCCACTCTCTGTTCCTTTTGCAAGTCACAAATGACCCTCACCATACTGCCTACATATAGCTGCTTACTAACATACGATGTAATATTATTACTCATCTGTCTGTATAGCATCAGTCTAATACATTTCCGCTTTATAAAGTAGACATATTACTATATTTTCAAGGTAATTTAAACTTGTCTTTTTGCATTCTAGTTACAGTAGTTATAAGTTATGTTACAACACACACAGCCCCCCCACACTTTGATGCATCTCTTCAGAGAGGTCAGAGGGCAGTGCAGGGTTGATTGATTGATTGATTGAAAAGTTTATTAACAGATTGCAGAATGGGTACAGTCAGTACAGTACAGCCCAATACATACAATTGTTAAGGGGATGCAGACCAGAGAAAGACTTTCGTCTTGTTTACATCAGGGTCCCCCATTTTCAATTCATCATAACATATACGACACACGACATACAGATACAGTACTGCTACATCTATACATTTATGACATACCAGATTTGCAAATACAGTACTGTTTGTGATACAAAAAGTGTCCAGAAAAAGAGTGTATATACATTTGACGTAAAAACTGTACATTGGGTAGGTGGGGTTGGGTGGGTGGGTGGGTGGGGGCTGTACATTGTAGGTGTGGGGGGGGGGGGGGGACACTACATTGGAATACTGACAAAGCCATACTTGGTCATTTACTGTACAACTGGGTTAGGACATTTGTAGGGGCCAGTTTCGAATTGCAGTCTCCTGTAGGTGTTCTTTGAGTGTTTTTGAAAGTGGGTAGTGATTCACATTCCTTTACAGCTTTGGGTAGGGTGTTCCACATTGATGTGGCATAATTGTGAAACGTGTTTAGTCCCTTGTTTGAGCCGAATCTGGGTTTAACAGGATTTGTGGAGCTCTCTCTGGTCTTGTGATCGTGGTATTCACTGACCTTTGGGAAGTATTTTAACACATGGGTACCTTGGTTGTGTAGTGTATCTTGTAGACCAGGCCCATTGCAAGTTGCTGTACTCTGTAGTCTACTCTAAGCCATCCTAGGTTGTCAAAGTGGGCAGGGGTGAGGTGGGTTCTAGGAGTCGGGTCAAGCAGTAGTCCGACTAGTTTGTTTTGAGATGTTTGTAATTTGGTTTTTAGTGCCTTTGAGGTGCTTTTGTACCATGAGGTGCAGGCATAGTCGTAGTACCCTTGAATGAGTGCTCCTGCCAGGGGGTTCAATGCCTTGTTCAAGGGCACCAGCTACCCATCATAGTTTATTGTTGTGTGTTATAGGCCGTAGCAGGGAATCTTTTGGGAACATAAAGGGTCAGTGTGCCTGCCAACAGGAACTGAAGCGAGACACTGGGCAAAATTCACAATAGAATCTGTATTGCGAACAAGAAGTTGCAATGTAAACAATGGAATAATGTTGGGACAACTCCTTGGACAATGTTGTTCTACGACATTGGTCCAAAAAGGTACCCAGTGCATGACCAGTATAACCCAACTGAGGCAATGGTTTTGCTTGACAGGATATTAACAGCAAGGCAATGCCTTGCTTGACAATATGGACCATGCTATTTTTTTTTATTGTTAAAAAGGGGTGCAGATTCAATTCAAACTTTAATACAGACTCATGGTCCAGATAAAAAAATAAAACATACACAACCTATATAAAAGTACACACAACAGGCAAAAATAACATAACTTAAAATACACATCAATGTCCCACAAATATACAGCTGTAGCCTGTGCCAATGTCTCCACTCTCCATAGATGAGTGGTAACGTGTGGCAATGAACCTAATGTCTGTTAAAACCAGAATGATCTAATTTCCAGAGTCATTTAGCCGCACATGAGTCTAAATGACTCCACATGAGATTTCTTAAAACAACTTGGAAGGTATTGATTGACACGTGCAGCCACAAACATTTCACTTGCACTACACCATTAGTAATATTCTCATGATGATATCATTATAAGCTACTTGAAGTCTCTGCAAACTTGCTTTTTTTGTAGTTTGACCACTTGTGTGCAGTATATAGTGGTGTACAATATGCTCTGAACAGAGACACTTTCACGTTTCACTCCATCTGTACTAGTGATGCACCGATGTGAAAATTGTGGCCGATACCGATAACCGATATTAATATTGCTGTTCTGGCCGATACCGATATTTACCGATGTCGATATCTCTGTATAGAAAACACTTTTTTATGATAATCCAATAAAGAGCTATTTTACAAAACGCATAATTTTTTTTACTTTTGTAACTTATTTTCAGAAATGACTGATATTTAAGGCCAAAACATGTAAAAAGAAAAAAAAAAGATTTTTTTTTTTTTTTTTTTTTTTTTTTTTTAATATCGGCCCTATCTTGATATCGGTCCGATACCGATGTGTAAAAAAACGGTCATATCGGCCGATATTATATCGGCGGCCGATATATCGTGCATCACTAATCTGTACACAATGTACTAAACTTGCGTGAGTGTTCGCTTGTGCATACATCCTGCGGCATTGCCTGTATATATCATCATCTGTCATTTATAAAATGTCCAAGATATTATTTTTACATTTTCACAGACCCCAAGAAAATCTTCAGACAATTTGAAGTCAGGATATTTTAGACATTTGTCCTCTTTGGATCTACAGATTATTAAACTACAGAAAATAGCTATTAGAATAATAAACAAAGCTAGTTACCTTGAATCGACAAATCCATTATTCATAAAGTCCTGCACATTAAAATGTGTAGATATGGTGTACATAAAAAAAAAAATTGGAAATCCTTTTTCGTGCTAAGAGTAAAGCCTACCAGTTTGTATTCAATGTCTCTTTAAACCAAGAGAAGGAAAGTATAATTTAAGAGGGTTATGTAAGGGATAATGTATAGCTACGAGGTCATTGTCGCAAAATAATTGACCGACAGAGTTTAGAACACAGAGGCGCCTCGCAGAGGTGTTTTAAACGTCAGTGTAACTGAGGGGTACAATTCCCTGACTGTATTACTAGATATGATACTTACTACCACTAGGCCTAACAAAAATAATGGTTGGTTTCAGGTTGCCGACCGACCCTGCCGATTTAGGTGCGACCCAATATATTTTATGAGTTTTAAAAAAAAATTATATATTAAAAAAAAAAAAATGTTTTTTTTTTTTTTTTTTTTTTTTTTTTTATATAATAAAGTTTCATAGAAATCTTAGTCAAACATTTAGTATTATGGATATTAAACATGCTGGCAGAGTACATGCATCCATGTTGTTGTGAACATTTTAATTAAATAAAGAAATTCCCTATCCATAGTCGCCGTGGGAAAGAATAAAATAAAAAAATAAAATAAAATAAATTCCCTACCTACCCATGGCCAAACTGACAACCAACCTGAAACCAACTATTATTTTTGTTAGGCCCTACCTTTGTACTTAATATTCGGCCACCCAGTACTCGGCATAAATATATTATGATGAACACTGTCACGTAGATGAAACGGATCCAACACAAATGTACGAATTAGAAATAGGTCTTTATTTCTACACAGCGATGGTGTGTAGAGCAAGCACTTAATCAAATCAATCACATTTATGAATGGGAATTAGTATGCACTTTTATGGCAAGAGTATTCGTCGGTATATCAATAGAGAATGTCCAATCTCTGAAGGCGCAGGTGGTACATATACGACCTGGAATAGTTAAGGAATAACAGCAATGATACTTTAATGATTATAGGCTGGATACACTAGGGGGGGTTAATCCGGTCGCTTGTAAGCCGACAGGAGTAGGAAGGGGGGGGGGGGTAGAATCCGGCTGCCTCATCCGGCCAAGGGTATCCCAGGTGAACCCACTGTAGTGCCGTTCAATGCGCCGGCGATCCTTGGACCACAGATGAAAGCAGATGGACTCTTTGTGGGCCGGCATCCTCCGGTCCACGGAGGAGAGACGTGAAGCGACCTCGTCTTGCAGAGCGTCTCCTCACCTTGCGTCCTCTCCAGGGGGGGGGGTTCCAACACACGGCAGTGTCGGGGGTCTTTATCCATGGAATAATCAACGTATACAAAGCATAATCCGTGCCTGGGAAGGCGGGCTGTCGTCGGTAGAATAATCCGGTATACAGGTCCACTCGCTCGTCGGCTCTGGGGCTCCTCGGGTGCAGCTTCACGTGGGGTCAACCACCCTGGATAAGCAGCCAGTTCTCTGCCCGAAACGATGGGGTACTGACTACGGTAGTATTCTCACCGCACGAAGCACTATATATTAACAGACTATTATTAGCTTAATAGACTACGTCCAACTCGACGATATAGTGCCAAATATGACTATTCAAATATTAATATACACGATGTCTCAATACCGATGGTAAGCCGAACTTGGCCTTACTCCCACACGTGGCGTCGCGGGGAGGCTTTACGTCTGTGACTCTATTGGAGGGTAAGAAACTGGACTGAAAAGGAAGTCCTACTTTAGTAGCGCAGTATATATACGCACTATGAACAAATAGTCCCATTAGTGGTGCGGTAGCCAGATTCCTACGCGGAACTAGGACTTGTTCGTACATGTTGAGCGGTACGTTTGAACTGGGTCTGAGGGGTATGGCAGCCTGGCACCAAGGTCTCGACCAATAGTAGAATGGAGACTATTATGGGATGTTCAGTAGGCTAGAATGGATATTCAATGCATATTGTACAAGGAATATACAAGGGATATCAGGGAATATTAGAGAATATACAAATACAATTAAATATATATATATAAATAAATATATATATTCGGTTTAATCTGGCCCTTCACAACAGTCAGTGAAGGTCAATTATTTTGCGACAATTACAGAGTATAGCTATACATTATCCCGCTTATTACATGGCTAACTTACTAACAATATACCTAATTCATTTTACACCATCAGAGAGAGAGAGAGAGAGAGAGAGAGAGAGAACCGTGCCGCACCACTGTTTTAAAGTTTTAGTGAAGATTGATTTATATGAAAACCGATTTATGTATTATTTAGCTAGCTCGCCAACGTTACTGTGATTAAAGCTAATACATTTTTTTTTTCTTTATAATCTTTTCAGGGGGTGCGGGTGAGTCCCGTTGGCGGGGCGGTTAGGGGAAACACTGGAAGCAACTCTACCTCTAGATCTCCTTCGGGGCAGATGGGAGACAGACTTAGATGAGCCAATCACAGAAGACACATGGGACAAAATAATACAGGGGATTTTCTCTTCCTCCATATGCCTTAAACATGCTGTTATCCAATAAAACATTTTACACCGACTGCATTGGTCTAAAGACAGGATCTCTAAAATATATCCCGACATAGACCCTCTATGCCAGGGGTTCCCAAACTTTTCAGGCCGGGACCCAGAAAATAAGGCGTCAGAGAGCCGCGGCCCAATGCACATCGTCAGGCTTTTTTCTTTTTTTTTGCCAGGCGACCGATTTTTTAAGCCAAATATCACTTCAATCCTATTAAGTTAGTTCAAGTTAGTTATTCATTTATATGTGCTATTTATGAGAGGGCTAACTTGTTGCAAAATAATAATGATAATAATAATAGCCTCATTAAAATACTATTGTTGCTTCGGTTGTTTTCAGTGTTTTATGTGCATAATCTGTTATTTAGTTTGAAATGTTCGTTGAAATAAGTTTTTTGTTTATTTATTAAGTTAATATAAAACCATATAGTCACATTTTAGAATACAATAGAATAGAATTTTTTCATACAACTATAAACACTGTCCTGGCCTGCTTCTAAGTTCAGTGGCCTGACCAAATTTTAATTTTTATTTTTTTTTGGGTGAAATCATCTCGCGGCCCTCCCGTGGCTGCTCGCGGCCCACCTTTGGGTCGCGACCCCGACTGGGAACCACTGCTCTATGCGACCGCTGCAGACAGGCTCCAGCCACTCTGCTCCACATGTTCTGGACTAGGCTTGGGCGGTATAATTTTTTTCATCACTTTCATTTCATCAGGGGGGGGGGCTAACAATATACTCGTTATCACCATACATAACGCTTATATTGAAACATGTTGACATTAGGGCCGTTCTTTCAACCTAAAAGTGCACTTTCTTCAACCTCAAACCTAAATTCCTTAGCTACCCGTGTTACCAAGTAAACAAATCACAGAACGATAGCCAGTTAGTTAGCCAGCGCCAGCCAGGTACTACCGTTAGCTCCCAACGATAGCCACGTTAGTTAGCCAGCGCCAGCCAGGTACTACCGTTAGCTCCCAACGATAGCCACGTTAGTTAGCCAGCGCCAGCCAGGTACTACCGTTAGCTCCCAACGATAGCCACGTTAGTTAGCCAGCGCCAGCCAGGTACTACCGTTAGCTCCCAACGATAGCCACGTTAGTTAGCCAGTGCCAGCCAGGTACTACCGTTAGCTCCCAACGATAGCCACGTTAGTTAGCCAGCGCCAGCCAGGTACTACCGTTAGCTCCCAACGATAGCCACGTTAGTTAGCCAGCGCCAGCCAGCTACTACCGTTAGCTCCCAGAACGATAGCCACGTAACCCTCTGCTGGCACGTGCTGTGCACTACAATCAACTCCGTGTCAGTCTAATAGCAGTCTGACGTCACGGTATTGAGAATCATACCGGCGGGATTTAGAAATATCCTGGTATACCGTAATACCGTCATATCGCCAAAGCCTATTCTGGACGTGCCCAAAGTTGCACACCTATTGGCAGGCCATCTTTGACACCTTCTCTAAGATATTTGGAAAGGTAGTGGAGCCATCACCATATATTGCATTATTTCGGAGTGGCCCCAACGGACATCCACTTTAGATGGTGGTAATCTAGAATGCTGGCCTTCTGTTCACTCTTGGCCAGAAGGCTAATACTGTTCAAATGGAAAGACCCAGGTCCACCTGTATACGGTAGTGATGTGACGATTCATCGATTTGCATCGGTGCGCCGGCATACACGTTCACGATGCGAGTGCACCGGTGGAATAAGTGCGCATCGGCAAAATGTCAGGCTGAACTCGCGATGCATCTTGTTGTAGCGTCTTTGCATCGGTCAAAAACCGATGCATTCATATAATTTCCTCTCATCCACTTGTCAGCAGTACACTGTGACTGCACACACACACACAGCAGATACTATTGCTTCGCTACTACTAGGGATGCACCGATATGAAAATTGGCCACCGATACCGATTGTTCAACTAACACAATCGGCCGATACCGATACCGATATTTGTGGTAAAAAATAAGTATTTGTAATTTTCTTTAATATATATATTTTTTTAATATTTTTTAATTTTTTTTTTATTAAACTACTGTATATTTGTATGTTTGTATTTGTAGGCCTCTTTACTTACTTTAAAAAAGTTAACATCAAGAAATATGTTTATGGTATTAATTCAGCCATGCCATGTAGCACTATCCCTCTCCCAGTATCGTCTGGCGGCCTGCAGATGGATACTATTCTCTCAACCAGAGCTTTCAACCAATGCAATAGAACCATTTTGATTGACAGTCGATTCGGCCAATTACGCCACACCGCTAGCACCCACCTCCTGCTGTTCTTACCACCAATCGGCAAGCGTTTATTCATTTTCTACTTCCGGGCATGCCGCCATTGATCTGCTTGCGAGAGCACAACAAACTTAACGACCAGCGCGCTCCACAGGATGACCAAACGAGACACAATGATTTTACTGCAACAAATGTTATAATAAAACAAAGCCTTTCTATACATTTGTCTGGTTGAAAACTTTATTAACAGATTGCAGAATGGGTAGTTGGGTACGGAATGAGCAACGGAATGGAACTGAGCTATGAACGGAGTAATGCCCTGCTTAATTGCTATCTTCTGGTAAATAATATGCTGATGTTATTGAACGTGTAACACTAACTATATAACGTTAATGCCACAAAACGAATGTTTGTGTCATTTTAACAGCAGATACTTTCTTAAATGCCATCTTCCCGAGAGAGGGGTGTTGACGGGGAGCTGTGATGGGTTCGCTTGGTTGTGTTATTAATAGCATTGAACAGCTAACCGAAAGCTAGCGTTAACTAACGTTAAAGGTTTAGCCATAACGTTACCTTGGCTAAAGTTGGGGCTATTCATAATCCAGCAATAATGGCTGCAGACCTGCAAGCAAAGTACAGCAAGTTGGCAAAGGAGTATTCCAACGTAAATCACATTTTCACCAGTAACGTTAGTCTTCTATCTCCCGGTAGCTCATGCTAGCTAACCTAGCTCATGTTAGCGTCGTCACTGAGCGACCACCTCGCGTACACAATTAATGACATGTTGCGGACAGCCATATCGGTGACAATGTTTAGCTTTTAGTGCCAAATGATAAGAGTCTGAAGCGGAGTCTCAAAAGAGAATGTTGAATATTTAGTAGTAACTTTGATGCAGTAGCTTGTAGTGTTGTCAAAAATATCAAAGTATCGATACATATCGATACTGATTATTTAAAATGGTTTCGATACTCATTTCCCGAAATACCGATACTTTCTGCAGTATCGGTACCAGCTGGCGAGTGTTCTACCTCAAGTTGTTGACGCGCTGTTCAGAGCACGCTTGCCCCTCCGCCTGCTCCGAGTCCAGCCCTCCCCCTCAGAGCCGTCTTCAGTTTGTAAATAAACATTTTAGCTGAGTAGATGGCAAATGCAGAGCCTCCGCAACTTGTGCTTGTGGATAAAGAAAACAGCAGAAGTGCTGTTTGGAGGTACTTCGGGTTTGAGTAAACAACGAAGGCAGGGCCCGAGACTAACGATGTCCCGTCGTCCCGGGGACGATCAAATATTGATTTGGGTCGAACAGAAATCTTTGCTGGGACATCCGGGACGGAGACGATTTTTTTTTCACAGGAAATGTCAATTGGCTGACTGTCAGTGCGCGCATATATATATTGCTGTCAAATGAAGTCTAAACGTAGCGTGATTTGCCAAATCCAATGACTATCCCCGCCTCCCAACGCCAATGAGATATTATATGATTTAGATATGAAATATGATGAATTGAAAATGGGGGACCCTGATGTAAACAAGACGAAAGTCTTTCTCTGGTCTGCATCCTCCAGTCCACTGTTGACTGTTGTTGTATTGAGCTGTACTGTATTGTACCCATGCTGCAATCTGTTAATAACGTTTTCATTCATCAGACGGCAAACAGAATCATTTTGATTGACAGTCGCGTCTGCCAATTACGTCACATCGCTTGCACCCGCCCTGCTGTTCTTAGCACCAATCGGCAAGCGCGTATTCATTTTTTACTTCCGCCATTGGAGAGCTCAATGACAACAACAATGGCAGCGGTAGCTCGCCGCGGCCGACGTTTAGCTTTTAGCTCCGCAGAATGACTAAACGACTGGAGGCATAATGATTTTACTGCAACGGATGTTATAATAAAAGCCTTTCCATACATCTGTCTGATTGAAAACTTTATTAACAGACCGCAGAATGGGCACAACTGAGTCAGCACGGGCTGAGATATGAACGACTAATGCTTGCTATATCTAGGTCGACCTCGGACGTTGCTATGTAAATACGCTGATGTTATTGAAAGTGTAACTATATAACGTTAATGCCACAAAACGAATGCCTTTGTTAATCATAAGTAGTAACTTTTGACTAGTGTGTGTGTGGGGCGGCGCTGTTCAAAAGTGTCAACGTGTGGACCAGATTGACGCGACACAAGCCTCTTGGGCAAAACATCACGATATCCACGATACGTTTAAAAAGTGTATCGTTAATGAACTGTACCCGATATTTATATAATATCGTCATATCGCCCAGCCCTATGTCTAACTAACTAACTAACGTCACTCTGCAACACCAGTACCATTAGTGAGGAGGGGGGGGGGGGTATATTGAAGACGCTTGACAAAGATAACTTCACATTTATTGGTTATTCGTTTCTTAATTATATCGCTGCCTTCATGCATCCATCCAGCCTGGCTCCGTGTTGTTGATGCGGCTACGGTCGGAAAGTATAGACGCATCCTAGTGACCTAGTGTGTGTGACATCATCAACTGTCGATGGCAACTCAGACGGGGAGGGTCTCGCTCTCGCTCTCGCTCTCGCTATCGCTCTCGCTCTCGCTCTCTCTCTCTCTCTCGTGTGTGTTTTTAGCTAAAGTGGATAGAAAAGACAGTTTATGCAAAAGTCTTCTTAGGCACCCAAGAGTTTTTATATAAATTGTCTTACAGTAGATTATTTTATTTTTAATAATAATATAAGCTGCATATAAGGAATACAACCAAATCCTCTGTCATACCATAAAATTGTATCATTATTTTGCATCGTGTTGAATCGCATCGCCCCGAATTGCATTATGTTGAATCAAATCGAATCGTATAGTATCTCAACAGGGGGTGTATCGCATCCGCATCGCATCGCCCGGTGCTTCAAATGTATCGTTAATGTATTGTATCGTTGGCACCGTATCGAGATGCGCATCGCATCGGCCTCAGTGAGGAGATGCACATCCCTAGTATACGGCCACTGGATGAGAGAGGTCATGTATCATATTAAACTGGAGAAGATCAGGTATACTGTCAGAGGTTGTACCGAAAAAGTCCACAATATTTGGGATCCTTTCCTAACTTTCTTTGAGGGTATGGAAGCGGATAATGTGACAGGCGATCTGACTGGCCTTCCTAGTCTCTCAGCTTGTTGTTCTCCCTCCTCCAGCCCCTCCCAACCCCATGTAAACAGAGAGGCTAGAGTCGGGCCGGGCAGTCTGCTGACTGCTCTAACGTTAGCTACTGTTACAAAATGACCCAGTCAACTATTCACTTTTAGTTTAATACTGAAGCATTGTCCGTTATCTAGCCGGCTAGCTACTGATAGCAACAAATGCTCTCTAGTAGTGCATAATACCTCCGTTGGATAGGTAGCTACCTAGTACACGTTAGCTCCAGTAGGGTCCAGCTGCAGCGCCGGAGAATCCTTGCTGGAGCTGGAGGCTACTCGACATACACACAGACAGTGGAGCTGTTTGCAGATAGCGAGCATTTTGACTTGTTGCGTGGTGGCGATAACGTTAGCTACCGTTACAAAATGACCCAGTCAACTATTTACTTAGTTTAATACATGAGGCATTAGGGGTGGACGGTATGGTCTAAAATTTATATCACGGTATAATTTGAAGCATAGACGGTATAAACGGTATATATCACGGTATCAGTGTTTCTGTTAGAATAATTTTTTTTGCCTGATAGGCAGGCTATATAAAGAATGACATCCTCAAGGCATGTAGATTTATAATATTTTAACTTAAAACTAGGCTACTTTTGCGTATAAAGTCATTATATTCCAAATAAAATAAGTCCCGAGTCCGTGCTGCTCCCATTGCAAACAGCCAGGCTGGATGCTGGATTTTGCTAGAAGCATATGTAGCTGCAGAGCCGCAGAGCCAGCGGCGCTTTCAGGTCTGGTCACAGCTTTCAGCCGTTGGGTGGGGGGGCGCTGTTGAGCGGACCTGACCTGAAAGCGCCGCTGGCTCTGCGGCTCTGCAGCTGCATGCTATTCGCAAATCCACTGTGGAGGACTGCCGTCCTCCCGGCTCCCGCTGCAGCCGTCGTTATCATAACACTACACGCATATCATAATGTTTACAGCAAACTGTAGTTGATCACCAGGTATGTTTTATTAACATAGAATAATTCATATAAGAAAAACGATAGGGACATCTCTTACCTTTCTCCACTGGTTAAAAATGCCAGGAACTGAAATTGAAACTTGCTGTGCGCCTCGGTGATATGTGTTTATTATGAAATGACAATTGCGTGTTGACACGCCCACTGCGCGAAGCCTCCTAAATAACTTATTACCTTTCACATTTGAACCGATACCGGTACCTGTGAATCGATACCGGTACCCAACGGTACCTTTTTTCGGTACTTTAGTCTCAAGAAATTTAATTTACCTACCTCAGTCGTAAAAAAAAAACCCAAACTTCAAATAACTACAATTTCGACAGTTTTCGGCTTGTCATTGCTCCGACTGCTTTGTTGTTGAATCAAGTCAAATCCTAGGAAAGCATATATTGTGCGTGTGAACGTTGACATGAAAAGAAAAAAGTTAAAAAAAAAGTTAAAAAAGTTAAAAAAAAAATTAATAAAAACATTTTGTTTTAATTTTCTTTTAATATTTTTTTTGGTTTCTCACTTGATTCGATACTCGGTAGTACCGACGTGTTTCAGTTCGGTACCTCAAAAGTACCGAATTCGGTACCCATCCCTAGTGTAGACGTTAGATAGTATTGCTTCAGAGTCCGCCTATTTTGCCCGAAATAAGTGCCTGTTGTTTTTTCCCCACAAGGGGTTAAATGCATCTAACATGCTTTCCATCCTCTCCATTCCTTTATGCCCAATATGTCGCGTTAAATACCGAAATGAACGTTGCGTTAGCGTGAGCTAACTATGCTAAGCACTGCAGCTAACCATGAGAGGAGAGGAGAGGGGACTTGGGAAAGAGCAAGGGTGGGGGCACTGGGCAGTCTACCTTTCTGTGGGGGACTGGGTTGCGTGAGGGGCATTCTGTGTGTGTGTGTGTGTGTGTGTGTGTTACTGAGGATGGACAGATAATGTTGATATTTAAACATGAATACATAACATGATCATCATGCAACATAAAACAATTGTAGGAAGTTTGGGAGAGGAAAGGGTTTTAGCTTGCGTGTTGTGAGTTCCAAAACATTTTACTTAAAGTTTAAAGCTCAATATATAAAAAGTTAACAGGAGGTCTATTTGTATTAAAAACAATAGATTGTTTTTCATTTAAATGTCTGGAAGAGCTCAAAAATAAAAACATCAATTGATATTTCCGTAGCCTTTTTTTAGTTGATCTAAATGTTACTGATTGTGTTAAATGGGCACATAATATCGCCTCATATCGATCGCAGGCACCTGAATCGAATCGTATCGTATCGTGGCAGACTTTGTGATATCGGCAAATATCGTATCGTTGTCCAAAGAATCGATATCGTATCGTATTGTGATGAAACTGGTGATTCCCACCCCTAGTCATAACCGAACATTCTAGAACATTTGGGTCTCTAATATAAGTGGGCGTTTCCTCAGATAAGATCGCAGGGGGCAAGGAGTGTCCCGCAAAGGGGGGCTCAGACAGGAAGTAGCAGCAATAGCTGCACTCCAATGGACAATGTAGGGGATGACGGGTTCCAGTAGACTGCGGAAAAAGAAGAAGAAGAAGAAGAAGAAGAGCCCATCAAAAGAATTGCGGAGGGCAGTAATACGCCACGATGCGTCTACACTGCCGGAAATTCAAAAGAAGAAGAAGAACGGCAGTTTTTGCATCTTGAAACAGTACTCAACAGACTGCATAGACTAAACAACATAGACTGAAACCTGCATTTCTCAACCAAGGTGCCTTGCCTACCGTTTTGCTGTGGAAAGGCCAGGGTTTTCCAACACCCCGTTCCACCCTGGGAGCAGTTCCAGACCACCCATCACCACGTGTGCCCCAGGGTTTCCGTTAGAATTTTTTTTTGCAGGTCTGAGTGTCCGGTAGATTTCAATCTACCGGACAAATGGGATAAATTCCGGTCAGAGTTTATTGAGCTTAAAAACAATTGATAGGCCTATATAAAGAATGACATCATCAAGGCATTTATAATATTTTAACTTAAAACTAGGCTATTTTTGCGTATATACAGTCATTAGGCCTGCCGCGATAAGCAATAAATCGATTAATTGCTGCGATAATTAAAATGAATGCAATGATTTTGACGGGCGCGATTAATTGCTATTTGCGCGTTTGTTTTAATGAGGCGGAACCAGTGCCCCTCAGTCACTGTCCGTGTTGGGAGGCGGGCCGCTGACGTTACTAGAGTACAGCACGGGAGCTCCGTGGGGCAACGCCACATAGACATTTCTCAATAGTGTTGCTCCTTTTAACCAAGTAGCATTATTTGTAGTGTAACGTTAGCTATTTTTAGACCCAAGTAGTTACTCGCTACTGCCCGGAGAAACTGGACTGCTAAATAAAGATTAAAGATCTAGCGTTCGTTGATGCTCATTCAATGCTAACAACATTAGCTACAAACGAAATACAACGTATAGCATAGCTACAAGTACAACACAGAATAACGTTAATACAATTACATGCATCATTGTTTACAATTAACGGGTGGGGCTAGTCAAAGGACTGGACACGGGGACAAGTTAAACATGAATTAATTTATTATAACACTCCGGTAGTTTCGAGTCGTGCTGCAGTGCTTACGCACCACAGCTATTATATTACTGCTTTGACCCTTCCTCCTCATCGTTGATTGCCTGTAGTAGCTGCATCTAACGTTAGTAGCTAACGTTAAAACTAACCTAAAGTTAGTTGTTCACCAACAATTTGTTTTATCATTAGCTCAAAAACATCATATCATTAGCCCAAGTTGTCGGCTCATAGTTTCTGCTTAGGATAATCGCAACAATACTTCCGGTCCGGTCGGTGGGCTTCAAAATAAAAGTCTAAACACCGGAAAAGACGGAGCGGTGGGCTTCAAAATAAAAGTTTTGGGAAATAAATTTCTAAAAAAAAATTCTCTAACCGGTCGCAATAATATCGCTTATCGCGATATTTTCGGGGGCAATTAATCGCCCAGCAAAATGTGTTATCGTGGCAGGCCTAACAGTCATTAATATATTCCAAATAAAATAAGTCCCTCGAGACTTCGTGCTGCTGCCGACTTGAGGTGTCGGTGGGCAGTCTGCCCGACCTTAATAAACAGCAGTCTGTTATAATCACATTTTTATGAGCTAACGAATTCCGTTATATTGGACATTTGTATTAATTATATCAAGCGAAGAACTGAGAAATTTGGCAGAGAGAGACGGCAACATTATCGTGGGTTTGCGCCGTGATGTATATCTCCACCTCCCAACGACTTGGTGCTGTTCATAATGTCCGGTGAAAATAATTCCCTCTAAGCACAATTTGATTATTTGAATTGTATTAAAATAGGCTAAAATTAAATAGCCTATGCGATGAACAAAACAATCATTACATTTACATTGTCGTTGCTTCACCAAGCAGCCGGTCTAATAATGACATCCTGTTGTCAGCGCGAGCTGGCTGCTGATATATTTACGTGAAGCATGGAGCAGGCAGAGCAGAGCAGCGGTGTCAGCAGCGCCCCCACCCAACAGCTGAATTGCCAATGGCTGAATTGGAGTACTGCACCCTGCCAAGCCATGCTTCTCGCAAATATATCAGCAGCCAGCTCGCGCTGACAACAGGATGTCATTATTAGACCGGCTGCTTGGTGAAGCAACGACAAATGTAATGATTGTTTCGTTCATCGCATAGGCTATTTAATTTTAGCCTATTTTAATACAATTCAAATAATCTAATTGTGTTTAGAGGGAATTATTTTCACCGGACATTATGACCGGAGAGATTAAATATGTCGGACTTCAACAGATTTTGCCGGTCAAATACCGGTAATTACCGGCTAACGGAAACGCTGGTGTGCCCACGTGGGACGAGGCGGTGTGCCGGACCGATACCAGATGGCAAGCCAACCCCTGAACCTCTGATATAGCTCAAGGCTAATGCCAGCCTGATGTGAATACCCCTGTTGCTCAACTCCTGTTACACCAACAGTCCGGTAGGATTGAACTGATTGAACGAGAATACAAGGACTTCCAAGGGCTTCGACCCCGTTCACCTTTTGTTATTTTGATATTGTATTTTGTATTTGATTTGATTGAATTTGATATGGGTACTGATATTCTCCTATAAGAAGGGAGAATTAAAGGGTAAATACACCCAGTAACATACTTGAATCCCATTGATGACATATTGATTATAGTTGAATCACTGATGGTTCTCCTGTAAAGAAAGACGGTTTAAAGGGTAAATTCACCTAATAAGGTATTTGCATTCCTATAACCCAGAATATTTCTATTGGTACTTTGTTTGTGTTACACCTTCAAAGGAAGAGTTTAAAGGAGCATTTCACCTAATAAGGTATTTGCATTCCCTGCACACTTAAAGGTTTAAATTAATATGTTTAAACATTTACCTATTGAAATGATAAACTGATATAGTGTTTACTAATGATAAAAGGATACATCCAATATCCAACCTTGAACCTAGCTTTTAGCTAGAAAGAACCTCAGAGACGTCAGAACCAACCCTAATGTGTTGATCCAATCAACCTAGGACTTGATATCGAACTAACCCTCCCGAAAGGAGAGGTTACTGAAAGAACCAAAAAGGGATACTTCAAACCACTACTTGTTAGTGATGCACGATATATCGGCCGCCGATATAATATCGGCCGATATGGCCGTTTTTTTACACATCGGTATCGGACCGATATCAAGATAGGGCCGATATTAAATTTTTTTTTTTTTTTTTTTTTTTTTTATGTTTTTTTTTTCTTTTTACATGTTTTGGCCTTAAATAGTTTCAAAATATCAGTAATTTCTGAAAATAAGTTACAAAAGTAAAAAAATTATGCGTTTTGGAAAATAGCTCTTTATTTGATTATCATAAAAAAGTGTTTTCTATACAGAGATATCGACATCGGTAAATATCGGTATCGGCCAGAACAGCAATATTAATATCGGTTATCGGTATCGGCCACAATTTTCACATCGGTGCATCACTACTACTTGTACTTTACGTCTGTATGTATTATTACTGTCTAGCTAGCACGCTTTTAATTAAAACACCGGTCATTGTTATAACTCTGTCTCTGGTCTACTATTCTTTTAATTGTGCATATTACTCCTCTCCTCATTTGAACCTAGAACTGTGCCCGTGGCGAACAGCTGTTACTGTTAGTGACACAAGTGCTACATAAATCTCAACTGGTGGTCACGGGGCCATCTTGAAAAAAAGATTTATTTCGATTTTTTTAGATTTTTATTACACACATCCGCGAACCACTCAAGTTGAGAAACACTGGTCTAGGCTACTAACTTTACCAGTGTTGTCCTGACTGGGACTAACATACAGTAGATGCATTTCATCAAATAATAATTTCTTAATTTCATCAAAATGTCACAAGAAATTATAACATGAAATCATATTGCTACACTCCAGTAAGTACCCCACCCATCACCCCTGCTCCCCAATTCCACGCCATCCTGAACACCCCCCAGGCTTACATAAATAACATAAAAGAAAAAAAACTATTTGCAGAAGCTGGATATTTGTTAACATTTGTTTATCGCCCTCTAAAACGATAACCACCTCAAACCAGATGTCAAAAAGCCACTTTAAATAGAAAACCAGATTATTTAAAACCAGAAATCAATGCCTCGGGGCTCCCTAAGCCACAATGCTTCCACGTCAAGAGGATATCCCACAAGTGGGGCAGTCAGCACAGGCCCTACTGGAGTTGTCTAAATCAGTGGTTCTCAACCTTTTTACACCAAGTACCACTTGAGAGTAGGGATGCCCCGATCATGTTTTTTTTGCCACCGATCACCGATCGTCTATGAGCCATATCGGCCGATACACTGCCGAAACCGATCGTTTTTGGTTTTATAAAAAAAAATAAAAAATGTATATATATATATATTATATAATTATACTTGTAGTTGTATTATCTGCGAGACATTGCCACCACGCAACAAGTCAAAATGCTCGCTATCTGCAAACAGAATTATAAAATCAATATGTGGTGTTATGATCAGGGCTGAAGTTGAATAAAAGATTGTATTATTTCCAATCTGACATTACAAAAAAACTGAAAATCCATAAAAATCAGTGTTGTTAGGGCGTAGTGTTGTCAAAAATATCGAAGTATCGATACATATCGATACCGAATATTTAAAGCGGCTTCGATACTCATTTCCCGAAATACCGATACTTTCTGCAGTATCGGTACCAGCTGGCGAGTGTTCTACAGCAAGTTGTTGACACGCTGTTCAGAGCGCGCTTGCCCCTCCGCCTGCTCCAGCCCTCCCCCTCACAGAGTCACAGAGCCGTCTTCAGTTTGTAAATAAACATTTTAGCAGTGCCAGCGCGGATCTCCATAAATAAATGAAAGAGGTTCGTGACAGCTGCTCTTTCAACGTCACTGTGACTGAAGCATTAAACCATTAACTCTAGTTTAATACATGATACGTTGTCTACTGATGGCGCATAATATCAACAGCTGATTCGTTGTAACGTTACAGCTACCAGCTAACGTTAGCTACTGCTAGCCGTTAGCTCCCTTAGCTTAGCTGGCCACCGTTATAATTACTGCATGGAAACGGAGTAACGTTAACGTTTAAACGTTATGTCGAGGTCATACAATACTACAGTCGACATAAGGTTAACGTTACCCCGTTTCCATCAAGTGTTTAAATGGCAGCAATCTTGTTGAAAATGTAACGTTACTAAAATGCTCCGAGCATAGCCTCTCTCTCTCTCTCTCTCTCTGTCTCTCTCCATCTATCGCTACCTCTCTCTCTCGCTCTCGCTCTCGCTCTCTCTCTCTCTCTCTCTCTCTCTCTATCTACCGCTACCTCTCTCTCTCTCTCTCTCTCGCTCTCTCTCTCTCTCTCGCTCTCTCTCTCTCTCTCTCTCTCTCTCTCTATCTACCGCTACCTCTCTCTCTCTCTCTCGCTCTCTCTCTCTCTCTATCTACCGCTACCTCTCTCTCTCTCTCTCTATCTACCGATACCTCTCTCTCTCTCTCGCTTGCTCTCGTTATCTTTAAATAAAAACTGTTACTAACTGTTCAGTTTGTGAGGTACATGCAACACAGATTACAGTGTTTACATCTGTCTGCTTGAGAAAATACCATGTTCTGCATTTGCAATAAAAATGATTGAAGTGAGATGAACAGTTATTTTTAAATGTGTGATCTAAAGATAAACAAAGGGTTTTAAAAGTGTTATATTTATCTTCTCTTAGTACCAGACTCGAAGCTGAGGAGAATCAACCAGCAACAAAAGCTAAATTTGTTATCTACCTCTCTCTCTCTCTCTCTCTCTCTCTCTCTCTCTCTCTCTCTCTCTCTCTCTCTCTCTCTCTCTCTCTCTCTCTCTCTCTCTCTCTCTCTCTCTCTCTCTCTCTCTCTCTCTCTCTCTCTCTCTCTCTCTCTCTCTCTCTCTCTATTAGAGAATTCTAATTTGGCTGAATCTGAAGGAAAAATCCGGGTATGGGATATGAGTAGGCCTGCCACGATAACACATTTTGCTGGGCGATTAATTGCCCCCGAAAATATCGCGATAAGCGATATTATTGCGACCGGTTAGAGAATTTTTTTTGAGAAATGTATTTCCCAAAACCTTTATTTTGAAGCCCACCGCTCCGTCTTTTCCGGTGTTTTAGACTTTTATTTTGAAGCCCACCGACCGGACCGGAAGTATTGTTGTGATTATCCTAAGCAGAAACTATGAGCCGACAACTTGTCTCGTCCGGTGTTCTGCAAAATCCTACTCCCTGTTTTTGAGCTAATGATAAAACAAATTGTTGGTGAACAACTAACTTTAGGTTAGTTTTAACGTTAGCTACTAACGTTAGATGCAGCTACTACAGGCAATCAACGATGAGGAGGAAGCGTCAAAGCAGTATATAATAGAATAGCTGTGGTGCGTAAGCACTGCAGCATGACTCGAAACTACCGGAGTGTTATAATAAATTAATTCATGTTTAACTTGTCCCCGTGTCCAGTCCTTTGACTAGCCCCACCCGTTCATTGTAAACAATGATGCATGTAATTGTATTAACGTTATTCTGTGTTGTACTTGTAGCTATGCTATACGTTGTATTTCGTTTGTTAGCTATTTAGCTAATGTTGTTAGCATGGAATTAGAATCAAAGCTCTATCTTTCATCTTTATTTAGCAGTCCAGTTTCTCCGGGCAGTAGCGAGTAACTACTTGGGTCTAAAAATAGCTAACGTTACACTACAAATAATGCTACTTGGTTAAAAGGAGCAACACTATTGAGAAATGTCTATGTGGCGTTGCCCCACGGAGCTCCCGTGCTGTACTCTAGTAACGTCAGCGGCCCGCCTCCCAACACGGACAGTGACTGACAAGGCACTGGTTCCGCCTCATTAAAACAAACGCGCAAATAGCAATTAATCGCGCCCGTCAAAATCATTGCATTCATTTTAATTATCGCAGCAATTAATCGATTTATTGCTTATCGCGGCAGGCCTAGATATGAGTCAACATAGTTCATGGCCTTCAATTGATAACAAACATAAAAGGCTTAATTTTCATGGCAGATGCATGATATGTTTTGGGCATGATCTTGGCACCCCAATGAACAACCAAAATGAGTTTCGTCTTTTGTGGCCAATTATTTTAGGAGATAATTACGTTTCACATATTGATCGCAGGTTACCTATCCTCACAATTCCAGATAAACACTTAAATCTCCTATTTTACTAAAGATTGGTGAGATTTTATTTTTGGAAATCATAACAGCAATAATAAGGGTTAGGTGTAAACCAGAATTACTAGAATGTGTTGTGTTTTGTCTGTTAAAATGAGCAAAAACAAGGAAAGGGTATTCCCAGTAACTTAACAAACAAGTGCAAAAAATACAGTTCTAGAACAAGTATTTAAATTTTTTCTATATTCAAGAAAGTGGAAAGGAACCCAACATTTTCAATTGTCTGCACACAATCGTTGTTTTGTTATTCAAGATGGCATTTGAACTGAATTTTGGAAAAAACAGGTATTCCTGGTCACCTGAGTTAGGGTTCACCACCATGCACCTAGTCAGTCTACACCACCATGCCCCTAGTCAGTCTACACCACCACCATGCCCCTAGTCAGTCTACACCAACCTGCGCCTATTCAGTCTACACCACCACCATGCCCCTAGTCAGTCTACACCACCACCATGCCCCTAGTCAGTCTACACCAACCTGCGCCTATTCAGTCTACACCACCACCATGCCCCTAGTCAGTCTACACCAACCTGCGCCTAGTCAGTCTACACCACCACCATGCCCCTAGTCAGTCTACACCACCACCATGCCCCTAGTCAGGCTACACCAACCTGCGCCTAGTCAGTCTACACCACCACCATGCCCCTAGTCAGTCTACACCACCACCATGCCCCTAGTCTACACCACCACCATGCCCCTAGTCAGTCTACACCACCATGCCCCTAGCCAGTCTACACCACCATGCCCCTAGTCAGTACACCACCATGCCCCTAGTCAGTCTACACCACCACCATGCCCCTAGTCAGTCTACACCACCATGCCCCTAGTCAGTCTACACCACCACCATGCCCCTAGTCAGTCTACACCACCACCATGCCCCTAGTCAGTCTACACCACCACCATGCCCCTAGTCAGGCTACACCAACCTGCGCCTAGTCAGTCTACACCACCACCATGCCCTTAGTCAGTCTACACCACCACCATGCCCCTAGTCAGTCTACACCACCACCATGCCCCTAGTCAGTCTACACCACCATGCCCCTAGCCAGTCTACACCACCATGCCCCTAGTCAGTACACCACCATGCCCCTAGTCAGTCTACACCACCACCATGCCCCTAGTCAGTCTACACCACCATGCCCCTAGTCAGTCTACACCACCATGCCCCTAGTCAGTCTACACCACCACCATGCCCCTAGTCAGTCTACACCAACCTGCCCCTAGTCAGTCTACACCACCACCATGCCCCTAGTCAGTCTACACCACCATGCCCCTAGTCAGTCTACACCACCACCATGCCCCTAGTCAGTCTACACCACCACCATGCCCCTAGTCAGTCTACACCACCACCATGCCCCTAGTCAGTCTACACCACCACCATGCTCCTAGTCAGTCTACACCAACCTGCCCCTAGTCAGTCTACACCACCATGCCCCTAGTCAGTCTACACCAACCTGCCCCTAGTCAGTCTACACCACCACCATGCCCCTAGTCAGTCTACACCACCACCATGCCCCTAGTCAGTCTACACCACCATGCCCCTAGTCAGTCTACACCACCACCATGCCCCTAGTCAGTCTACACCACCATGCCCCTAGTCAGTCTACACCACCACCATGCCCCTAGTCAGTCTACACCACCATGCCCCTAGTCAGTCTACACCACCACCATGCCCCTAGTCAGTCTACATGACCACCATGCCCCTAGTCAGTCTACACCACCACCATGCCCCTAGTCAGTCTACACCACCATGCCCCTAGTCAGTCTACACCACCATGCCCCTAGTCAGTCTACACCACCACCATGCCCCTAGTCAGTCTACACCACCACCATGCCCCTAGTCAGTCTACACCACCACCATGCCCCTAGTCAGTCTACACCACCACCATGCCCCTAGTCAGTATACACCACCACCATGCCCCTAGTCAGTCTACACCACCACCATGCCCCTAGTCAGTCTACACCACCACCATGCCCCTAGTCAGTCTACACCACCATGCGCCTAGTCGGTCTACACCACCATGCCCCTAGTCAGTCTACACTAGAGCCATATGAAATCCGTTTTATTTTTTTCCAAATTCCATTTAATTTTTTTCCAAATTCCGTTTTTTCTGTTTTAATATTTCAGAATTCTGTATTTTGCTTTGTACGCTCATTTTACCATCAGAAATAGTGTCTAATAAGTGGGAATGAATAAATGTCCACAATTTAATAAGATATAACAGTCCATTTAATAGGGCTGTCTTAAATACTTCGAAGCTTCGAAGCTTCGTTCGATGGGCATGGGATTCGAATATGAAAAAAAAAAAAAATTATATATATTTTTGTAAAATCAACTCTGCCTCTCTTTGTTAACTACAACAAGCGATTTGATGATTTGATTTGATATTTTTTATTTTCGTGTCTTACATACAGATGTATGCCCAGCCCATATGGGCTTACAAGACACATAACAATAAGTATATAATAATATACTTTACCAATTACTTAACAAATGACATAGACCAAGATGGCCATAAAAAAATACAAGAAAATACAATAAAACGTAATATAACACAAGCTGTACTCAATGTAAATAAACAGAAAAACAAGGTGAATTCAAATACAATTATATAGGATACAGTGTGTTTTGTCTCACGTGCCATGCCTTCTCCAAAAATCCTGCAAAACCGAAGATGTCCTCCACAAAAAAACAACTCAACATACAAATCTCAGACTGCCAAAACGAATCTGGGTTTACAATTTTTTTTACAAACAAGCAATGCTGTTTGTTATTTAAGATGAGGTCGGACTCGGCACTGACAGATTTGTGTTCATTGTGCTGCTTTTATAAAGCCTCAAATGACGGCTTACAATATTTCATGAAAGCAAAGTGTTTTGTTTGTCTAAGATTTAAAAAGGTTTAAACTTTACAGCGCTGACAAAGTTGAACAAAGTGCTGTACAAGTCCCACGACATTTTTTATTATTTTTTTAGTTGATTCCATTTTTATTGCTCAATTCCGCGATTCTGTCCGCGATTCCGTGATTGCGGATTCCATATGGCTCTAGTCTACACCACCACCATGCCCCTAGTCAGTCTACACCACCATGCCCCTAGTCAGTCTACACCACCATGCCCCTAGTCAGTCTACACCACCACCATGCCCCTAGTCAGTCTACACCAACCTGCCCCTAGTCAGTCTACACCACCACTCATTCAATGCTAACAACATTAGCTAAATAGCTAACAAACGAAGTACAACGTATAGCATAGCTACAACACAGAATAACGTTAATACAATTACATGCATCATTGTTTACAATGAACGGGTGGGGCTAGTCAAAGGACGACACGCCGTCGTCGACACGGGGACAAGTTAAACATGAATAAATGTATTATAACAGGTAATCGAGTTGCGCTCCCGTGCCTACGCACCACGGCTATTCTATTATATACGGCTTTGACGCTTCCTCCTCATCGTTGATTGCCTGTAGTAGCTGCATCTAACGTTAGTAGCTAACGTTAAAACTAACCTAAAGTTAGTTGTTCACCAACAATCTCAACATTTGTTTTATCATTAGCTCAAAAACACAGAACCGGACGAGACAAGTTGGCTGCTAGGATAATAACAACAATACTTCCGCTCCGGTCGGTGGGCTTCAAAATAAAAGTCTAAAACACCGGAAAAGATGGAGCGGTTGGCTTCAAAATAAAAGTCTAAAACACCGGAAAATACGTTTATTTTGTACAGCGTTTTCCTTCCACGAGTACTCGAGTACATCATGTGATCAATCGGTCTGGATTATTTTTGCCCATCCATAGTTTATCCTGTGCTGAAGTCTCCATTCCAATAGAGATCGTATATATTTTGTTGTTTATTTGATTATTGTTTCACTGCCTTTTTATTTATTACGTTTCCAGTTTCTTCCTCACACTTTATTAATATAATAATAATAATAATAATTTAGGACCTGCTCAGAGGTCATCAATCGGCACGCATGCGATGCATGCATGCGATTCGTATCTGCGATTAACCCATCCCGTCGTCCTTCCCCCCCAAGGGCAGCCAGGAGCAGACAGGCGTCAACGTGAGCCGCGCCAGGGGACCAATCCAAGTGCTCCTGTCCGTCTTCGTCAAGGACGCCACAGCGTTAGCGATCTATTGTTGTAACATTTTGTACATGGTACCGCGGCGCAAGGTACATTAATAATACATGTACATGTTAAAAGGATGACACAAAAAGCCAGACAGAGGGCTTGTTTCCAGTTTCAGTTTGTTTTATAATAAACAATCAAACTGAGAATTTTTTTATTTAGGATATTTAAAATGTCTTCCAATGTTAAATAAAAGTTTATTGCACTTTGAAACTGTCCTTGCATTATTATGCTATTATCATTATATTAGTGAATTTTTCAAAGAAAATTGAGAACTTTTGGGAAATAAATTTCTCAAAAAAAAAATTCTCTAACCCATAGGTGTCAAACTCACGGCCCGCGGGCCAAATCCGGCCCGCCACGTCATTTGATGTGGCCCCCCAAGAGCTCAGGTAAAAAAAAAAAAAAAAAAATTTTTTTTTTTTTTTTTTTTTTACATTAATATTGGGTTAAAAAATAGCAGTGTTAAAATAATTGTGGGTTAATGCGTTAATAAAGCTTTAACTTTGACAGCCTTAGTTATTACACATTCTTACACATACATGTATGTTGAACATCTGAGGTAACAAAGGAAAAAAGCCAAAAGCACTTACTCCTCAGACATTCTTTGACAATTTTACAGCCCAAAATACAAAAAAGATCCAGGCGGAATAGGTAACAAAGGGTTGAAGAAATATTGTCTGAACTGTCAGATGCAAACTGGCTGTGTGACATAACCGAGCATCTCGCTCAATTGAATAAGAAGCTGTAGGGACGCAAACAAGTCCCACCCAAAACTTGACCAATATAGTTGTGAACTGAGACAACCCTTATTTTGTTATTTTTGAGTACAGTTACAGTTGTGTGTTCATGCAGACACATAATAGCAATTTCATTACGAATTGAAAATGGGGGACCCTGATGTAAACAAGTCGATAAAGTTAATTAAACTATCTTCCATTAGTTGGATGTATGGCCTCTGCAAGGTTGTGTGCAGCCATTTGTTTTTGTAACATCTGCTACATCTGTCCCACGTGTTCTTTGCAGCTCACAGTTGTTAGTTCTGCCCATCTTGACTGTGACAAAAAGGTTTTGAACAAACTTATTGTCATAGCTTGTATTTGATGATATTCTTCTTTGTTATTTACTTGAATGGTTTGATCATTGATTGGTGGAGTAATATGGGGTTCTGATAAACTAAAATTATTTGTTAAAATAACATAAGCTAACATATATTTTTACATTTATGCAAATGAATATGCAATATGTATAACTTGAATAAGTAATAAATACAGAAACACCATGTTTAACAATATGTAAATGTGTAGCTACATTTATTTTACATTACATTAACATTTATACGGTCTTTGGCCCTTTGAGGGCAACCATAATGCTGATGTGGCCCTCTGTGAAAATGAGTTTGACACCCCTGCTCTAACCGGTCGCAATAACATCGCTTATCGCGATATTTTCGGGGGCAATTAATCTCCCAGCAAAATGTGTTATCGTGGCAGGCCTATTAGGGCGCCTTTGTGGCGCATACCATAGTGCCTCGCGCACCTACGCGGCCGACCCGGGTTCGATCCCAGCTCCCGTCGTTATTTGTCGCATGTCCTCCCCACCTCTCCTCCCGTTCGCCCTCTCCTCTGGCCCTGTGTGACCAATAAAGCTGTAAAAATGCTAAAAGAAAAAAAATCAGTGTTGTTGCTAATCATACATATGCTAGCCTGTTTTGATTGCCTAAGGCTAAATTCATGATATACCATCCGTTGCCAGCTCTATTTAACATGGAGAAGTTCCCCTTCTTTGCAGGGCTATAACTTTTTAAATTCTATTGCTAGATTGCCATTATTAGGGCCCATTCAAGGTCCTATATGTATTGTTCATGGTGTAGCAACGTTAAACTTTTTCATTCACATATTCATACTAAAATATGGTCTAAGGTATAAGTATGTTTTCATCTCTTTCTGCAGCTTTCTCCAGAACGTGATTTATAGCCCCAAATGCATTATATTGATGATGAAATACAGTTTGATAGCAATCGGCGCGATATAAAAAATTCCAACTGGACGGACTTCTGGAAGTTACTACACGTCATCTGATGTTGACCGGATGGGCGAGGGGGCGTTTATAATTCCGTGGGCAGCGTTATACCATTCATCTAATGTGGGTCATATGTTCATCAGATCAGTTAGTATCGAACACGGTAATATTACACGCTAAAACTCACCCCAGTCTTCTCGGGCCGTTGGGCGATCAGCGTGGGGTAGACAGTTTTCCATTATGGGATGTCGAAATACCCGGTCCATTTCCAGGTTGTATAATAGTATATACGTCCAAATCATGTTGTTTATCGAGTTATTGGCAACGGATCGCTATGTATTGTGTCGAGCTCGAGTCCCGGGACCTATAGCGAGTGCCCGGAAGTAATATGGGTGATCACCACTTCATCCACATGACTTCCTGTTTGGCGCTTCTGCCGATCGGCCACCAGATGGCGTTCTTGAACCGCTAGAGGATTGAGAGGAGCTCAGAACTGTGTGTGAAGGCTGCAGAGGGGAAATATGATATTAAAGACGAGTTAGGGCGTCCTCGGCAACTTTAGCATGGCTAGGAAAGACGCCTAAACACGTTTTCGGCACTTAAAGTGTTAACAATCATTTGTGATGCCATCACAAACACTGGCATTTAAAGGGTACAAATAAAAAAATGCCTGCACCAGAATGCAGGAAATGAAGTCTTTGTAACAAGAAATATCCTGGTGGGGGACCCCCAGACGCGTGAATATTTTAGGCAACCAACTTGTGTTCAGCGTTTCTCTGATTGGCCACTACGCCCATGTGACCGCGGCAGCGCGAGAGAGCTGCAGTGCGGAAATAGGCTGCATTCTATTGCCATTCTCTGCGACAAATTCTAACCTTAACCAACTCCGAAACAGCGCCTAAACTTAACCCTTCTAACCTTAACCAACTCCGAAACAATGCCTAACCTTAACCCTAACCTTAACCAACTCCGAAACAATGCCTAAACTTAACCATAACCTTAACCAACTCCGAAAGAATATTGCCATGCTCTAAGACAGGGGTGGCCAACCTTTTTTGAACCAAGATCTACTTTTTTATTTACCACCTAGCCCGAGAGCTACCAGCCAAAATTGTATATTGTAAGCAGTCATTTGAGGCTTTATAAAAGCAGCATAATGAACACAAATCTGTCAGTGCCGAGTCCGACCTCATCTTAAATAACAAACAGCATTGCTTGTTGTAGTTAACAAGGAGAGGAAGAGTTGATTCAGCAAAATTTTTTTTTTTTTTTTTTGCTTTTTTTTTAAATAATCAAATTTTATTAATCAAGATCTACTTGAAATCAGCCCGCGATCTACCTGTCGATCGCGATCGACTGGTTGGGCACCACTGCTCTAAGACAAACTCTAACCTTAACCAACTCTGAAACAGCGCCTAAACTTAACCCGTCTAACCTTAACCAACTCCGAAACAATGCCTAACCTTAAAGGGGAACTCCAACATTTTGGGAAATTAGCTTATTTAACATCTTCCCTGGAGTTAGACAAGAAGATACATACCTTTTTTTGTCTCTGTGCGTGCATTTTAGCTTTGGGAATAGTAGACGCTCCGTTAGCATAGCTTAGCTTCATCACTGGAAGTGAGGCAGGACAGTAGCCTTACAGTGCCTTACAGTGTATTGCAAGGTCTGACATTGACCAAACTTGATATGCATGACCTTGGTGGGCTCTAGGTCAACTCCTGAAAAGGGGGTCAATGTCAGACTTTGCAATCAAAAGTTAGGGGGCTAATAACCATTGCCATAATTTCAGTGCGCCCCCTAACTTTTGATTGCAAGGTCTGACATTGACCCCCTTTTCAGGAGTTGACCTAGAGCCCACCAAGGTCATGCATATCAAATTTGGTCAATGTCAGACCTTGCAATACACTGTAAGGCACTGTAAGGCTACTGTCCTGCCTCACTTCCAGTGATGAAGCTAAGCTATGCTAACAGAGCGTCTATTCCCAAAGCTAAAATGCACGCACAGAGACAAAAAAGGTATGTATCTTCTTGTCTAACTCCAGGGAAGATGTTAAATAAGCTAATTTCCCAAAATGTTGGAGTTCCCCTTTAACCCTAACCTTAACCAACTCCGAAACAATGCCTAAACTTAACCGGCGAAAGAATGCACCTTAAAAAAAAAAATTTAAGGGATTCGAACTTGTTACCAACGCACCGCAGGATCCACAGCAAGGCGGTGAACCAGTTGAGCTAGTCGTCGATGTTAAAAGAGGGGGAATTTCGGCTACATAATGCTGCCGCGGCAGAGCTCCGCTCTACCGCTCCGCTCTGCCGCGGGGGCATGGCTAGACGCAAGTTGGTTGCCTAAAATATTCACGCCCCCCAGACCCCCTGCTTAAAAAGTGGCCTGACTGGGGCTATATTTTGCACTATATTTCCTGGCCTGAATGATTTCCCCAGTCCGGCCCTGGTTAAAAGCCTCCAATGCTTATTAGTGTGTGTGCGTTTGAATGTGTGCATGTTTCAACCATACATTTCCATTTATAAAATAAAAATTAAAATTAAAATTAATTTCTTTTTCTTTTTTTTCTTTTTTTTCTTTTTTTTTGCCTCCTATAATTCTCCACTTGCACAACCTGAAAGTCGGCACTTCCGGCTGACTTCCGGTTGCCAATGGTACTTCCTGTCCCATCCAAATACATTGGTTTTAGCTACTTTTCTCCCCTTATTTAAACAACTTTGTCGTCACAGAGAGGCAATGAAACGTTTGTATTATTATAGTATAGAATGTATTTAATAAGCAAATGTTTGTCAGCAGGGTTTTTGGGCTGTATTTCATGTAAAAATGTTCACTGTTAGTTTACTTACTCACGCTAATTAAGGCTAATACTGGCTAACAGAATCTAGCGCAAGAAACGACGCCGCAAAGTATTGTTTATAGTGCATTTCTTGCCACCTTATAGCATTTGTACATTTGTATGACAGTCTATAATGCTCCCGTGAGGTTTTTCCGGACATTTTGGTAATGATTTTCACTATAAAATCATATTTCTAAATGACAGGAAGTTGATGAAAACTGTCCGGAATAGCTTTGAGCTAACTATCTTTGCCGATGCATTGCAAGAAACGACGCCGCAAAGTATTGTTTATAGTGCATTTCTTGCCACCTTATAGCATTTGTACATTTGTATGACAGTCTATAATTCTCCCGTGAAGTTTTTCCGGACGTTTTGGTAATGATTTTCACTATAAAATCATATTTCTAAATGACAGGAAGTTGATAAACTGTCCGGAATAGCTTTGAGCTAACTATCTTTGCCGATGCATTGCAAGAAACGACGCCGCAAAGTATTGTTTATAGTGCATTTCTTGCCACCTTATAGCATTTGTACATTTGTATGACAGTCTATAATGCTCCCGTGAGGTTTTTCCGGACGTTTTGGTAATGATTTTCACTATAAAATCATATTTCTAAATGACAGGAAGTTGATGAAAACTGTCCGGAATAGCTTTGAGCTAACGATCTTTGCCGATACATTCCATTCTAAACGTAACGTTAGTTGTTCAAAACATTACCCGTCTATATAATTTGTTCCTCAACGTTATATAGACGGGTAATGTTTTGTAAACTAACTGCAGCCTGCTACAGTTAGAAGCTAACGTTAGCCAGCAAGCTGCAGCTTGCTACAGTTAGAAGCTAACGTTAGCCAGCAAGCTGCAGTCTGCTACAGTTAGAAGCTAACGTTAGCCAGCAAGCTGCAGCCTGCTACAGTTAGAAGCTAACGTTAGCCAGCAAGCTGCAGCCTGCTACAGTTAGAAGCTAATGTTGAGGAACAAATTATATAGACGGGTAATGTTTTGAACAACTAACGTTGCGTCGTTTCTTGCAATGCATCGGCAAAGATAGTTAGCTCAAAGCTATTCCGGACAGTTTATCAACTTCCTGTCATTTAGAAATATGATTTTATAGTGAAAATTATTACCAAAACGTCCGGAAAAACCTCACGGGAGCATTATAGACTGTCATACAAATGTACAAACGCTATAAGGTGGCAAGAAATGCACTATAAACAATACTTTGCGGTGTCGTTTCTTGCAATGCATCGGCAAAGATAGTTAGCTCAAAGCTATTCCGGACAGTTTATCAACTTCCTGTCATTTAGAAATATGATTTTATAGTGAAAATCATTACCAAAACGTCCGGAAAAACCTCACGGGAGCATTATAGACTGTCATACAAATGTACAAATGCTATAAGGTGGCAAGAAATGCACTATAAACAATACTTTGCGGCGTCGTTTCTTGCGCTAGCTTCTGTTAGCCAGTATTAGCCTTAATTAGCGTGAGCAAGTAAACTAACAGTGAACGTTTTTACATGAAATACAGCCCAAAAACCCTGCTGACAAACGTTTGCTTATTAAATACATTCTATACTATAATAATACAAACGTTTCATTGCCTCTCTGTGACGACAAAGTTGTTTAAATAAGGGGAGAAAAGTAGCTAAAACCAATGTATTTGGATGGGACAGGAAGTACCATTGGCAACCGGAAGTCAGCCGGAAGTGCCGACTTTTAGGTTGTGCAAGTGGAGAATAGTGGGGGTCGCGGCTCTCTGACCCCGTTATTTTTGGGTCGCGGCCTGAAAAGTTTGGGAACCCCTGGTCTAGATCAGCGGTTCTCAACAGGGGTGCCGCGGCCGCAGATAGCTGCCAATATATATATATTTTTTTTTATTTCTTTTTGGATTACAGAAAATTATCACTAAAGTGCTATCTGTTGCAGCTGCACTGTTTTCCATGAAAATACCATATTTGGAAATTTTGGATAAGTTTGACCATTTCTCAAAATCTGAAAATCATTATTTAATAAAACACAGAAAAGGATTACCATGTTACTCTGGATAAAAAAAAAACTTTACAGACAACATTGAGACAAAGCTTCCTGACACATCTCCATCCAAACTCTTGGAAGAACTCATTGAAATCTCATCTGATACCACCTCCACCTGGAGAGCTAGTAGTGTGGTGCTGTGTGCCAAGTATCTCATGAGTCACGATGCAGCAGTTAAGGTGTTGATAATACCATTCAGCACCACATATCTGTGAAGCTGGCTTTTCATCCATGACAGCTCTGAAAGCAAAATGTAGGGCCAAGTTGAGCTTTGAGGATGACATGCGTGTTGTTGTCAAAGATCTCCCCACGTATTGACCGTATTATTTATTAGCCAGCAGCAGCAGACCTCGCATTGAGCTAGAAATGTCCACTGAGTGAATGAGTGCTTATCTTCTGTATTTATTTATATTTTTGGAGAAATGGTAACTTTGTGATCCTTTTCTGTATTTAAAAAAAATACATGATTTTCTGTTTTTGTGAAATGGTCAAACTTATCCAAATATGCTATTTTTATGGAGAACAGTGCAGCTGCAACAGATAGCACTTTAGTGATCCTTTTCTGTATTTAAAAAAATATATATGATTTTCAGTTTTTGAGAAATGGTCACACTTATCCAAATATGCTATTTTTATGGAAAAGTGTGCAGCTGCAACAGATAGCACTTTAGTGATAATTTTCTGTAATTTTATTTAAAGAAATATGCTATTTGATTTACTACAAGCAGTGTAATGTCAACAGTACTAAGCCATTTAGACCTGAAACACCTGTTAATAATGCATTATATAGCCTGCATATACACACAAATGTGTTTCCCGGTTTCTTAAACAAACAGTATTTTGAAAGCAAGCACTTTTGTCATCATTGTAGCAAAAAAGACAGGACCAGAAAAGTCTTTATCGTATGTAGGGGTGCCCTGGAATATTTTATTGAACACAGGGGTGCCTTGGCAGCAGAAAGGTTGAGAACCCCTGGTTCTAGATAACGTTAAGACAACGCATCATGTATTAATCTAAAGTGAACTAGTTAGTTTACTGGGTCATTTCGTTTAAAAAGTGAGCTAACGTGAGCTAACGTTAGCTACCTAGCTAACGGAGGTACCATGCACTCGACTATTGCCGGAGCATTTGTTGATATCAGGAGCCATCAGTAGCTAGCCAGCTAGATAACGTTAGACAATGCCTCATGTATTAAACTAAAAGTGAATAGTTGACTGGGTCATTTTTGTTTAAACAATAACGTTAGCTAGGTAGCAGGGGAGGAAACTAACTTTTTGGCTTACCAGGCAACTGGCGAGTATCTGATTTTTTTTACATTTAGAAATATGATTTTATAGTGAAAATCATTACCAAAACGTCCGGAAAAACCTCACGGGAGCATTATAGACTGTCATACAAATGTACAAACGCTATAAGGTGGCAAGAAATGCACTATAAACAATACTTTGCGGCGTCGTTTCTTGCAATGCATCGGCAAAGATAGTTAGCTCAAAGCTATTCCGGACAGTTTATCAACTTCCTGTCATTTAGAAATATGATTTTATAGTGAAAATCATTACCAAAACGTCCGGAAAAACCTCACGGGAGCATTATAGACTGTCATACAAATGTACAAATGCTATAAGGTGGCAAGAAATGCACTATAAACAATACTTTGCGGCGTCGTTTCTTGCGCTAGCTTCTGTTAGCCAGTATTAGCCTTAATTAGCGTGAGCAAGTAAACTAACAGTGAACGTTTTTACATGAAATACAGCCCAAAAACCCTGCTGACAAACGTTTGCTTATTAAATACATTCTATACTATAATAATACAAACGTTTCATTGCCTCTCTGTGACGACAAAGTTGTTTAAATAAGGGGAGAAAAGTAGCTAAAACCAATGTATTTGGATGGGACAGGAAGTACCATTGGCAACCGGAAGTCAGCCGGAAGTGCCGACTTTTAGGTTGTGCAAGTGGAGAATAGTGGGGGTCGTGGCTCTCTGACCCCGTTATTTTTGGGTCGCGGCCTGAAAAGTTTGGGAACCCCTGGTCTAGATCAGCGGTTCTCAACAGGGGTGCCGCGGCCGCAGATAGCTGCCAATATATATATATATTTTTTTATTTCTTTTTGGATTACAGAAAATTATCACTAAAGTGCTATCTGTTGCAGCTGCACTGTTTTCCATGAAAATACCATATTTGGAAATTTTGGATAAGTTTGACCATTTCTCAAAATCTGAAAATCATTATTTAATAAAACACAGAAAAGGATTACCATGTTACTCTGGATAAAAAAAAAACTTTACAGACAACATTGAGACAAAGCTTCCTGACACATCTCCATCCAAACTCTTGGAAGAACTCATTGAAATCTCATCTGATACCACCTCCACCTGGAGAGCTAGTAGTGTGGTGCTGTGTGCCAAGTATCTCATGAGTCATGATGCAGCAGTTAAGGTGTTGATAATACCATTCAGCACCACATATCTGTGAAGCTGGCTTTTCATCCATGACAGCTCTGAAAGCAAAATGTAGGGCCAAGTTGAGCTTTGAGGATGACATGCGTGTTGTTGTCAAAGATCTCCCCACGTATTGACCGTATTATTTATTAGCCAGCAGCAGCAGACCTCGCATTGAGCTAGAAATGTCCACTGAGTGAATGAGTGCTTATCTTCTGTATTTATTTATATTTTTGGAGAAATGGTAACTTTGTGATCCTTTTCTGTATTTAAAAAAAATACATGATTTTCTGTTTTTGTGAAATGGTCAAACTTATCCAAATATGCTATTTTTATGGAGAACAGTGCAGCTGCAACAGATAGCACTTTAGTGATCCTTTTCTGTATTTAAAAAAATATATATGATTTTCAGTTTTTGAGAAATGGTCACACTTATCCAAATATGCTATTTTTATGGAAAAGTGTGCAGCTGCAACAGATAGCACTTTAGTGATAATTTTCTGTAATTTTATTTAAAGAAATATGCTATTTGATTTACTACAAGCAGTGTAATGTCAACAGTACTAAGCCATTTAGACCTGAAACACCTGTTAATAATGCATTATATAGCCTGCATATACACACAAATGTGTTTCCCGGTTTCTTAAACAAACAGTATTTTGAAAGCAAGCACTTTTGTCATCATTGTAGCAAAAAAGACAGGACCAGAAAAGTCTTTATCGTATGTAGGGGTGCCCTGGAATATTTTATTGAACACAGGGGTGCCTTGGCAGCAGAAAGGTTGAGAACCCCTGGTTCTAGATAACGTTAAGACAACGCATCATGTATTAATCTAAAGTGAACTAGTTAGTTTACTGGGTCATTTCGTTTAAAAAGTGAGCTAACGTGAGCTAACGTTAGCTACCTAGCTAACGGAGGTACCATGCACTCGACTATTGCCGGAGCATTTGTTGATATCAGGAGCCATCAGTAGCTAGCCAGCTAGATAACGTTAGACAATGCCTCATGTATTAAACTAAAAGTGAATAGTTGACTGGGTCATTTTTGTTTAAACAATAACGTTAGCTAGGTAGCAGGGGAGGAAACTAACTTTTTGGCTTACCAGGCAACTGGCGAGTATCTGATTTTTTTTACATTTAGAAATATGATTTTATAGTGAAAATCATTACCAAAACGTCCGGAAAAACCTCACGGGAGCATTATAGACTGTCATACAAATGTACAAACGCTATAAGGTGGCAAGAAATGCACTATAAACAATACTTTGCGGCGTCGTTTCTTGCAATGCATCGGCAAAGATAGTTAGCTCAAAGCTATTCCGGACAGTTTATCAACTTCCTGTCATTTAGAAATATGATTTTATAGTGAAAATCATTACCAAAACGTCCGGAAAAACCTCACGGGAGCATTATAGACTGTCATACAAATGTACAAATGCTATAAGGTGGCAAGAAATGCACTATAAACAATACTTTGCGGCGTCGTTTCTTGCGCTAGCTTCTGTTAGCCAGTATTAGCCTTAATTAGCGTGAGCAAGTAAACTAACAGTGAACGTTTTTACATGAAATACAGCCCAAAAACCCTGCTGACAAACGTTTGCTTATTAAATACATTCTATACTATAATAATACAAACGTTTCATTGCCTCTCTGTGACGACAAAGTTGTTTAAATAAGGGGAGAAAAGTAGCTAAAACCAATGTATTTGGATGGGACAGGAAGTACCATTGGCAACCGGAAGTCAGCCGGAAGTGCCGACTTTTAGGTTGTGCAAGTGGAGAATAGTGGGGGTCGTGGCTCTCTGACCCCGTTATTTTTGGGTCGCGGCCTGAAAAGTTTGGGAACCCCTGGTCTAGATCAGCGGTTCTCAACAGGGGTGCCGCGGCCGCAGATAGCTGCCAATATATATATATATTTTTTTATTTCTTTTTGGATTACAGAAAATTATCACTAAAGTGCTATCTGTTGCAGCTGCACTGTTTTCCATGAAAATACCATATTTGGAAATTTTGGATAAGTTTGACCATTTCTCAAAATCTGAAAATCATTATTTAATAAAACACAGAAAAGGATTACCATGTTACTCTGGATAAAAAAAAAACTTTACAGACAACATTGAGACAAAGCTTCCTGACACATCTCCATCCAAACTCTTGGAAGAACTCATTGAAATCTCATCTGATACCACCTCCACCTGGAGAGCTAGTAGTGTGGTGCTGTGTGCCAAGTATCTCATGAGTCATGATGCAGCAGTTAAGGTGTTGATAATACCATTCAGCACCACATATCTGTGAAGCTGGCTTTTCATCCATGACAGCTCTGAAAGCAAAATGTAGGGCCAAGTTGAGCTTTGAGGATGACATGCGTGTTGTTGTCAAAGATCTCCCCACGTATTGACCGTATTATTTATTAGCCAGCAGCAGCAGACCTCGCATTGAGCTAGAAATGTCCACTGAGTGAATGAGTGCTTATCTTCTGTATTTATTTATATTTTTGGAGAAATGGTAACTTTGTGATCCTTTTCTGTATTTAAAAAAAATACATGATTTTCTGTTTTTGTGAAATGGTCAAACTTATCCAAATATGCTATTTTTATGGAGAACAGTGCAGCTGCAACAGATAGCACTTTAGTGATCCTTTTCTGTATTTAAAAAAATATATATGATTTTCAGTTTTTGAGAAATGGTCACACTTATCCAAATATGCTATTTTTATGGAAAAGTGTGCAGCTGCAACAGATAGCACTTTAGTGATAATTTTCTGTAATTTTATTTAAAGAAATATGCTATTTGATTTACTACAAGCAGTGTAATGTCAACAGTACTAAGCCATTTAGACCTGAAACACCTGTTAATAATGCATTATATAGCCTGCATATACACACAAATGTGTTTCCCGGTTTCTTAAACAAACAGTATTTTGAAAGCAAGCACTTTTGTCATCATTGTAGCAAAAAAGACAGGACCAGAAAAGTCTTTATCGTATGTAGGGGTGCCCTGGAATATTTTATTGAACACAGGGCAGAAAGGTTGAGAACCCCTGGTTCTAGATAACGTTAAGACAACGCATCATGTATTAATCTAAAGTGAACTAGTTAGTTTACTGGGTCATTTCGTTTAAAAAGTGAGCTAACGTGAGCTAACGTTAGCTACCTAGCTAACGGAGGTACCATGCACTCGACTATTGCCGGAGCATTTGTTGATATCAGGAGCCATCAGTAGCTAGCCAGCTAGATAACGTTAGACAATGCCTCATGTATTAAACTAAAAGTGAATAGTTGACTGGGTCATTTTTGTTTAAACAATAACGTTAGCTAGGTAGCAGGGGAGGAAACTAACTTTTTGGCTTACCAGGCAACTGGCGAGTATCTGATTTTTTTTACCAGCCAAAAATGTATCGCTAATTGTGATAATTACTTCTTTGTATGTCTTCGTCTAAATTGATTTTCAATCATAGTAATAAATCACACCGTGTCTCTACTCTTTCAAATATTTATTAGCATAAAACATTAATAACAGTGTCTCTACTCTTCACAATATTAGCATAAAACATATTAACATGAAAGAGGGATCTATTCTGGACTGGGTTGGGCTGAACTGGGCAGTGAAAGATTCTGGGTTGGACTGGGTTGGGCAGTGAATGAAAAAACCGAAGTATGTTGTGAAGTGTATAGATAGATGTGAAATGTATAGATGTAGCAGTACTGTCTATCTGTATGTCGTGTATGTCATATGTTATTATGAATTGAAAATGGGGGACCCTGATGTAAACAAGACTAAAGTCTTTCTCTGGTCTGCAACATCCCCTTAACAATTGTGTGTATTGAGCCGTACTGAATTGTACCCATTCTGCAATCTGTTAATAAAGTTTTCAATCAATCAAGTTAACTTTGAACCTCGGTTGTCAAGCCGGGTCAATGTTGTGTATGCATGAGTGGCATCACAACAGTGTTCACTGTGCCTTTAAGACGGCACAGTGGTCTTACGACAGTGCTGTGAAGTACCGTCAAGTGTTGTGGTAACGTCAGTTGGGTTGGTGTGCTGTTGTGCACTGGTTGAGCTAGCCCCTTTCGTGACTGCGATGTGCAAGCCAGGGGCTTTTGAGCATGAAATAAAATGTCTAACCTTACGTCGTAGTCCGGTGCGTTTTTGGAAACATTATAGTCATAACAGATACACCTAGCTATAAGTTACTAAGGACACATTTAAATCACAGAGGTGTAATGTTAGTCTATTGGAACTGTATACAGTGGTTAGCTTCTAGTTAGTGTTTTAGCTATAGCTGCTTGCTAGCTAACGTTAGCCCTGTGTGCGCGTGTGTGTGCTCAAAGCAGCGAGCCCCATGTTAGCTAGGCAGGGAACAAAATAACCACCCACCAAGCGCCAATGGCCTGTAGATTTAATTGTTTGGCGACTAACAATGAGAGGTCTGCCCGCCATCTGGCATGTAGTTCATATCGATACTCTTGTTTTGAAAATCCTGTGCAGGTCTCATTTCCGCCCCAAGCGCAGCTCCAGTCATAATATCTGGGCTCTGGCAGCTAGCAACGTTCAGGTTCATATGATACTCTTATTTTGAAAAACCTGTAGCAACTCCGCGAGTCATATGATATCCGCCCAGTCCGTGTTTCTGAAAGCAGAGCAGCGTTAACACAGCAGTGCGCCTACAGACTCGAAATAAGTCTGTGGTGTTTTTTTTCTTCTCACAACGGTTCAAATGCATCTACATGCTTTGCACCGTCGTCATTCCTTTATGCCCACATCGCCCGAAATTAACATTTATGTACCATTACAATCACTACAACGTTAGCGTAAGCTAACAAGCTAATCCTGATCAGAGGCAGAGGCGCAGAGCCATAGGGGAAAGGGAAATGGGGGGGCACTCTCCCCCTCCCTGTGTGTGTGTGTGCGTGCGTTTGGAAAGACGACGAAGTCACTAGTCAGGACTCAGGACAGGAGTATATTATAGTAAACTGAGGATTACTGAGGATGGACAGATAATGTTGATATTCAAATATAAAAAAGTTTCGAGAGGAGTGGAAGTTTGAAGACAGACTACAATATCATGCGGGGGTGGTGAGTTGAAACAGTGTGTGTGTGTGTTCCGACCCCACTTCTATGTTTCAATAAATTATTTGCATTTAAAACTATTAACGCTGACTCATTCCTTCAGTCCACTCAAAATTATGCTAATATTCCTTATGTTGTTTATGATATTAATTGAAAATAGCATATAGGGCTGACCTTCGAAGCTTTTTTTGGCAATCGAAGCTTCGGGGCCGAGCTTCGATTTTAATTCGAAGCTTCGATTAAAAAAAAAAAAAAAATTATTAATTTTTTTATCTTATGTTGTGGGACTTGTACAGCACTTTGGTAAACTTTGTTGTTTTAAAATGTGCTCTATAAATAAAGTGGATTGTTCACACACACACACACACACACACAAATCGAAGTAAAAAATACAAATAAAAAATGAAAATCGAAAAGCGAGAGACTAAACCTGTTGTTGTTAGCTTACATGCTAACGTGAATGGGATCGACCATAGCATTGCGGCTAGGCTAGCTACCATAGCAGTATAGCTCTAGTTGAATGGATAAACGTTATTTAACATTGCAGAATGGGTACAATACAATATGGCTCAATACAAACAGTTGTTAAGGGGGGGTACAGAGTCATCAACACAATGTACCACCAAGAGTGGAGAGTTTATGTCTCAAAAAGCGAGAGACCCAATGCTCTTGTTGTTGTTAGCTTATATGCTAACGTGAATGGGATCGACCATAGCATTGCGGCTAGGCTAGCTACCATAGCAGTACAGCAGCTAGTTCAAGTCAAGTCAAGTCAAGAGTTTTAATTGTCACGGCATACAGGTATACAATGAAATGCGGCTGGTCTTGCCCGCGACGATGTGCAATACAGTGGTACAACATATAATAGAATCCAATAAAATACAGTGGTACAACATATTAATAGAATCCAATAAAACAGTGCAATAAACAGGTACATGGTGTGCCATCTCGGTATCTGTACATTAGTATTTACAGAGCATATAGGACATGCTAGGTAGCTTTAGTAGTGCAATACACTGTTCCTGATGCTATACTACTTTAAGTGGCCTTTCCTCTGGCCGTAAGTGTGCGTGTGTGCGGCATGAGTGTTAAAGTGGCTGCTAGTGTGTGAGCGTGCTCAGCGTGCGTGTCGTGTATGTGCTTGTGTGTGGATAGTTCAGTTTCTGTGTCTCTCAATGTTCATTGTTCAAGGCTCTGATGGCCTGGGGGAAGAAGCTTAGCCTAAGCCTCTCCGTCCTAGTAGCTGGAGTTCGCAGGCGTCTGCCTGACCTCAGCAGCTGGAACAGGCTGTTATTGGGGTGGTGGGGGTCCTTCATTATCCTGCAGGCTCTGGATTTGCACCTCTTGTTGTATAGAGCCTGCAGGGGAGGTAGCGCAATACCCGTGGTACGCTCGGCTGAGCGCACCACTCTCTGTAGGGCTTTCTTGTCCTGTGCCGTGCTGTTCCCATACCAGGCAGTGATGTTTCCGGTCAAGATGCTCTCTACAGCTCCTGAGTAGAAGGACTGGAGTATCTTCCCCGATACTCTGAACTTCCTTAACTGTCTAGTTGAATGGATAAACGTTATTTAACATTGCAGAATGGGTACAATACAATACGGCTCAATACAAACGGTTGTTAAGGGGGGGTGCAGAGTCATCAACACAATGTACCACGTACTACCACCAAGAGCAGAGAGTTTATGTCTCTCAAAAAGCGAGAGACTAAACCTACAGTAAAGCTCTTGTTGTTAGCTTACATGCTAACGTGAATGTGATCGGCCATAGCATTGCGGCTAGGCTAGCTACCATAGCAGTACAGCAGCTAGTTGAATGGATACACGTTATTTCGATGGCACAAGCTTCGAACAGAAAAAAAAATAAGTTAAAAAAATAAAACTTTTATTTATTTTTTTATTTATTTTTAACTTCGATTTTTTTTTTAATGTTCGAAGCTTGTGCCATCGAACGAAGCTTCGAAGCTTCGAAGTATTTAAGACAGCCCTAATAGCATATGAGAGTATTATATAGTAATAATAACACATGGCGATATACTAAAAAGCTATTTATAATTTTTGGCTGGTGAAAAATCTGCCCGACTGGTTAGTTTTTAAAATGTACTAGCCAAATGGCTGGTAAGTCAAAAAGTTAAGTTTGTTCCCTGCTTATACTCGAGGGTTGTACTAGGGTTGGATGCAGTTCCCCGTTGGTCAGACTGTCTCTTTTCCATCTTCTGCTGTGTTTAACGTGATCTGTTTGCGAGTGCTCCCTTGACTGATGGCTAGTACTGCGCAAACTTTTATTAAACATTCTATATGTCCGCGGGTTGGCCAGTACTGCAGGAACTTTTATTAAACATTCTATATGTCCGCGGGTTGGCCAGTATCACACAAACTTTTATTAAACATTATATGTCCGCAGGTCTTGTGCAGTGCTCTCATGGCACTGTCAACAAAGCGAGCACTCAGAAGACGCGCACCCAGGGGAGGAAACAAACTTTTTGGCTTACCAGCCAACTGGCGAGTATCTGATTTTTTTTACCAGCCAAACAGATTTTTTACCAGACAAAAAAAATCGCTAATTGTGATAATTACTTCTTTGTATGTCAAGCCGCGTCAATGTTGTGTATGCATCTGGGTAGGCACACTGTACCTTTAAGACAGCACGGTGGTCTTACGACAGTGCTGTGAAGTACCGTCAAGTGTTGTGGTAACGTCAGTTGGGTTGGTGTGCTGTTGTGCACAGTGCACTGGTTGAGCTAGCCCCTTTCGTGACTGCGATGTGCAAGCCAGGGGCTTTTGAGCATGAAATAAAATGTCTAACCTTACGTCGTAGTCCGGTGCTTTTTTGGAAACATTATAGTCATAACAGATACACCTAGCTGGCTGCTTTGAGCACACGGGGCTAACGTTAGCTAGCAAGCAGCTATAGCTAAAACGCTAACTAGAAGCTAACCACTGTATACAGTTCCAGTAGACTAACATTACACCTCTGTGATTTAAATGTGTCCTTAGTAACTTATACTCGAGGGTTGTACTAGGGTTGGATGCAGTTCCCCGTTGGTCAGTCTGTCTGTTTTCCATCTTCTGCTGTGTTTAACGTTATCTGTTTGCGAGTGCTCCTGATGGCTAGCCTAGTACCGCGGGACTTTTATTATTATAGGTCCGCGGGTTGGCCAGTACTGCGCAAACGTTTATTAAACATTATATGTCCGCGGGTGGTCTTGTGCAGTGCTCTCGTGGCACTGTCAACTAAAGCGAACACTCAGAAGACGCGCACCGTTTGCCAGTGCAGTGATTGCAGAATGTTTTATTTTTTTGTATACTCGCCAGCAGGGGAGGAAACTAACTTTTTGGCTTACCAGCCAACTGGCGGGTATCTGATTTTTTTTACCAGCCAAACGTAAAAAATACTAGCATTTGGCCAGTAAAGTGGCCTAATTTCCTCCCCTGCGCGCACCGTATGCCAGTGACCGTGATTGCAGAATGTTTTTTTTGTTTTGTTTAGTCGCCAGACTGGCGAGTGGTCTTCATGAATCACTCGCCAAACATAAAAAATACTCGCATTTGGCGAGTAAAGTGGCCTAATTTTCTCCCCTGCTAGGTAGCTAACGTTAGCTCACAGAGGTTGCATGCACTAGAGTAGACTATTGCCAGAGCCTCTGTTGACATGGGTCTGGGAGGGGGAGGGGGAGGGGCAGTGCGCTGCAGCAGCAGCAGCTGTGTGCCTGAGAGAGAAGTCAGCGAGTGAGAACTTCGCTGAGGATTGAATCATGTTTTTCTATCGGTTTTCACGATCGGCGAAAATAAAGCATTATCGGAATTCACCGATCTCATATTTATACTGAATATCGGCCGATACCGATCGCTGGCCGATCGATCGGGGCATCCCTACTTGAGAGCGTAGCTGGCTCTCCAAGTACCACCATATGACCGACGTTAAAATACAGTCTAACTCTATTCAGATATGCACAGTTCACGCAGGAGGCAAATTTATTCCTAATAACATTATTTATTGTTAACTTTTGTCAGACACAGCCACAATGTACGAAAGGGGTGCTAGAACTAGCAAACTCTTCCACACAATTCTCATACAATGCAAGTAGTCTAGTAGATAGATAGGGGTATCATGCACCCCCTTGAAATATACTTCTAACCAGACTTTCTAGAATGGAAAAAAGGTGAAAAAAATGATAGGCTATGTTAACAAGTTGTCAGTGTCCCATGTATCATGTATATGCAAATTAGGGACGCGATTATCAAAAGATCGCTAAAAAATCAGTTTCATATATCTCAGCCAATATTGCAGATAACTGAACAAATGAGGTGTCTAGACCCATGTTTTGAGGGTCAAAGATCACAATAACACTATCCCTAGAGGGATCACATGTTTCTATGTAATTTTGCCCATGCAAATCTGTGCTGTCAATACAAAAGAATCATATTTTTACTAATTAGTTGAGTAGGAAAGCGGATACTATCATGCACCCCCTGGAAATATATTGTTAACCAGTGTTTCTAGATAGGAAAAAAATTGTAGAAAATGATAGGCTATGTTAAAAATCTGTCAGTGTCCCATGTATCATTTATATGCAAATTAATGACGCCATCATCAAAAAATTTATGTCGCTATTTCAGCCAATATTGCAAATAACTGAACAAGTAGGTTGTCTAGACCGATATTTTGACGGTCAAAAATCATAATAAAACTTCCCAGAATGATCACCTGTTTGTGGCGAGCTAGTATGCAAATTAGTGTAACCTTTACAAAGAATAAAGCATTTTTACCAATAAAGACACATCATATTGTAGATGACTGAACAAAAAAAGATGTGGACTCATGTTTTGAGGGTTAAAGATGGTAATAAAATGTCTGAAGTGGTCACATATATCTCTGGCATGCTTATATACAAGAGTGCTGCTTTCATTGCCATTTCTTACGTAGGTCTACATGTATGTAATACGGTAAATACGTCCTCTGTTCTGGATATCTTTGTTGACACAACTCATTCAAGTATTTTTTTTCTATTTGTATTTTGTGCCCTAAACTACTAATCATCATCATCACTAAAACAATTGTCAAAGTCTATCTCTTCGATTTCCATCTCTTCCTCCGCCTCATCACACTCGTACTCTCCATCCTCCTCATCCATGTTATTTTTTGCATAATCCGCCTCCTTATCAAGAGCTTCTTGCTCTTCTTACTCCACTTTCTGGGCCAGTACCTCAACAAGAGAAGGACGGAGGATGGGTCCAACCGTCCAGACAGGCTCTAACACCTCCTCATCCATTGTTTTTCCCAGTCCATACTTTGATCATAGGCTTTGGGCCTCTTGAATATTGTCTGTTCTGCTCTTTTGTAGCAGGCGACTCTGAAGTTGGCTTGCTGTACATGTGGGATGAGACAGACCTTGGGAGGAGGCAGGCGTTCAAGGTCTACTTTGGAGTTTGCATCCAGGACTTTATCGGCACCCATCATTTTCTGCAGCATCTTGGCTCACACAGCATCAACTGACTTCATCCGACCATGGCCACCCATAATGCATGTGAAGGACTCCATCTCCTGTTGGAGCTCATCTGTTACCAGAATGCGCCAAGCTGACTAAAAACCTTCTGGAATCTAGGGTTCTTCTGCAGCTTATTCAACTTATTCACCTGTCTCTTTCCTTTTTAAAGCGCTGACCAGTTCGGACACATGTATTAGCTTGCAGTGCCAGTGTCGTGGTCGGGGAGCCAGTGCCGTGGTCCAGGTATCTGGAGAGGTTGGTCATGCTGACATGGTAGATGAGAGCTGTGCTGTATCATGAATTGAAAATGGGGGACCCGATGCAAACAAGACGAAAGTCCCCCCCCGGTCCGCATCCCCCCCAAGTAGATGGTAGATGAGGATCATCAGTATATAGAGGTTTGTCATGCTGGTAGGGCCTAAAAGAAAAAATGGTTTGGTTCCGGTTGCCGACCGACCCTGGTCACCCTGCCGATTTAGGTGCGACCCAATTTATTTTATGAGTTTAAAAAAAAAAAAAAGGTATTAAATTTTTTTTTAATAAAGTTTCATAAAAATCTTAGTCAAACCTTTAGTATTATGGATATTAAACATGCTGGCAGAGTACATGCATCCATGTTGTCATGAACATTTTAATTAAATAAAGAAATTCCCTATCCATAGTCACCGTGGGAAAAAATTTAATAAAAAAATAAAATAAAATAAATTCCCTACCTACCCATGGCCTTAACTGACAACCAACAGGAACCAAACAATATTTTCTTTTATGCCTAGAGGAGGTTCATCAAGGTATCTGGAGATGTTGGTCATGCTGACATGGTAGATGAGGATCATCCGTATATAGAGGTTTGTCATGCTGGTAGAGGAGGTTCATCAAGGTATCTGGAGATGTTGGTCATGCTGACATGGTAGAGGAGGATCATCAGTATATAGAGGTTGGTCATGCTGACATGGTAGATGAGGATCATCAGTATATATAGAGGTTGTTCATGCTGACATGGTAGATGAGGATCATCAGTATATGGAGAGGTTGGTCATGCTGGTAGAGGAGGATCATCAGTATATGGAGAGGTTGTTCATGCTGACATGGTAGAGGAGGATCACCAGTATATGGAGAGGTTGGTCATGCTGGTAGAGGAGGATCATCAGTATATGGAGAGGTTGTTCATCCTGACATGGTAGAGGAGGATCACCAATATATAGAGAGGTTGGTCATGCTGACATGTAGGGGTGGGAATCACCAGTTTCATCATGATACGATACGATATCGATTCTTTGGACAACGATACGATATTTGCCGATATCACAAAGTCTCTCACGATACAATACGATACGATTAGATTCAGGTGCCTGCGATCGATATGAGATGATATCATATGCCCATTTAACACAATCAGTAACATTTAGATCAACAAAAAAAAGGTAATGAAAATATCATTTGACATTTGTATTTTTGAGCTCTTCCAGACATTTAAAGGAAAATCAATCTATTGTTTTTAATACAAATAGACCTCCTGTTCACTGTAAAGTGCCACGTTTTTATATATTGAGCTTTAAACGTTAAGCTACATTTTTTGGAACTCAAAACTCACAACCTCCCTCTCCCAAACCGTTCCTACAACAATTTGTTGATGTTGCATGATCATGTATAGGCCTACATTTATTATGTATTATATTGTTTATGTTTAAATAACATTTAAACATCAAACTCCTCTGACCTCATCTGGTCTTTCCAAAGACGCGCGCACACACACACACACAGAAAGGGAGAATGCTATGCTGTAACATCTACACACACGGAGCTTACTGCTGTTGTTCTTGGGCGGATATGAGACTCGCCACAGGATTTTCAAAATAAGAGTATCGATATGAATCGATCTTATTACATCGCATCGATCCGATTCGATTGTTGATAATTACATCGATGTATCGATCTGGATCGATGTATCGTCCCACCCCTACTGACATGGTAGAGGAGGATCATCAGTATATAGAGGTTGGTCATGCTGGTAGAGGAGGATCACCAGTATGTGGAGAGGTTGGTCATGCTGACATGGTAGAGGAGGATCACCAGTATGTGTAGAGGTTGGTCATGCTGACATGGTAGAGGAGGATCATCAGTATATGGATTGGTTGGTCATGCTGACATGGTAGAGGAGGATCATCAGTATGTGGAGAGGTTGGTTATATGCTGGTAGAGGAGGATCATCAGTATATAACAAAAAATAACATGGATGAGGAGGATGGAGAGCACGAGTGTGATGAGGCGGAGGAAGAGATGGAGATCGAAGAGATATACTTTGACAATTGTTTTAGTGATGATTATGATTAGTAGTTTAGGGCACAAAATACAAATAGAAAAAAATACTTGAATGTTGTGTCAACAAAGAAGATATCCAGAACAGAGGACGTATTTTCCGTATTACATACATGTAGACCTACGTAATAAATGGCATTGAAAGCAGCACTCTTGTATATAAGCAGCCAGAGATATATGTGACCACTTCAGAAATTATATTACTATCTTTAACCCTAAAAACATGAGTCCACATCTTTTTTTGTTCAGTCATCTACAATATGATGTGTCTTTATTGGTAAAAATGCTTTATTCTTTGTAAAGGTGCCACTAATTTGCATACTAGCTCGCCACAAACAGGTGATCATTCTGGCAATAGTTTTATTATGATTTTTGACCCTCAAAATATGGGCCAAGACAACCTACTTGTCAGTTATTAGCAATATTGGCTGAAATAGCGACATTTGTTTTTTGACCCGTGTTACCAAGTAAACAAATCACGGAGATGGCCAGTTAGCCCGCAGCATCCGAGTGCTACTATCGTTAGCTCTCAGAATGGTAGCCAGAAGCCCGCAGCATCCTAGTACTACTAATGTTAGCTCTCAGAATGGTAGCCAGAAGCCCGCAGCACCCTAGTACTAGTAACGTTAGTATTGTGTATTAAAAAACGCACCGGACTGCGACGTAACGTTTTACCGTTTATTTGCTTGCTCCACCAGTGCACAACAACACACACTCGTTACCACAACGCTTTACGGTATTTTCACAGCACTGTCGCAACATTACCGTAAAGCGTGAACACCGTTGTGATCCACATACACAACAGTTAGCTCTCAGAATAGCCAGTTAGCCAGCAGCACCAGCAACGGTAAGCGTGTCATTTAATTTCCACCACTGAAGCGGGGTTTCCCCTCCTCCTGTGTGTAGAAGACAACCAGCTCTGCGTGTGCTCGCTCCACTAGTGAGGACTGGTCTCGCCCTCTGCTGGCGCGTGTGTGCACTACAACCAACCACTGTCAAAACTCCGTTTCAGTGTAATATAAACTGAAACGCATCTGTGATTTTGACTATTGATTTTCAATACCGTCGGGATTTCTAAATACCCTGGTATACCGTAATACAGTCATACCGCCCAAGCCTACTCCAGATCCTACCCTCGCTGTGCAGGCGCCCCGACCGAACTGTAGGGGTCGCTGTCCACAACGCCCAGGACCCACCCATCAGCTTTTCCCACCTCTAACACTGCCAATTGTGTTAGTATGAACGACCAGCCAAGCTGATAGCAACGCCGAGAGCTGGATTCGAACCCAGCGTCTCCAGTGTTGATGGCGAGCGCCTTGCCCACTACACCACTTAGCCGTGCGTTTCGACAATGTTGACTGCAAACAAGTCATTGATAAACTACGGGCAGATTAGACACATAGCCATAATTTAAGACATAGTTTATGCGTTTAGAGCGCTGCACTATCATTGAAGTGGGTGGTGGCATTCAACAGGGTTAAGGCGCACCGCATTGCTGGTAATCAAAGTGTTAAACTGATCTTTTTGAGATTTTTTGATAATCGCGTCCTTAACACTTTGGTTGCCTTGGGTTAAATTAATGATATACCATAGATTGCCAGCGCTATTTGTCTATGGAGAAAGTCCCCTTCTTTGCAGGGCTATAACTTTTTAAATTCTATTGCTACATTGCCATTATTAGGGCCCATTCAAAGTCCTATATGTATTGTTCATTGTGTAGCAACGTTAAACTTTTTCATTCACATATTCATAGTAAAGTATGGTCTAATGTATAAGTATGTTTTCATCTCTTTCTGCAACTTTCTCCAGAACGTGATATATAGCCCCAAATGCATTATATTGATGATGAAATACAGTTTGATGGCAATCAGCGCGATATAAAAAATTCCAACTAGACGTACTTCTAGAAGTTACTACACGTCATCTGATGTTGACCGGATGGGCGAGGGGGCGTTTATAATTCCGTGGGCAGCGTTATACCAATCATCTAATGTGGGTCAAATGTTGATAAAAGCAGTTAGTATCGAAGATGGTAACGTTACACGCTGAAACTCACCCCAGTCTCCGCGCGCCGTTGGGCGATCATCGTCGAGTAGAAATTGTATCATTATGGGATATATTATTACCCGGTCCATCTCCAGCTTGTATAATGGTATATACGTCCAAATCATGTTGTTTATCGAGTTATTGGCAATCGATCGCTATGTAGAGTGACGAGCTAGAGTGCCGGAACCTATCCCGAGTGGCCGGAAGCAATACGGACATCTAGCACAACCTCTACTGCGCTTCCTGTTAAGCGCTTGCGCCGATCGGCCACCAGATGGCGCTCCTGAACCGCCAGAGAGCTCAGTGGGTCCTGCTGGTGAATCTCAGGCCAGCGGAGGGGGAATATGAATCCGATTCCAGATTTTTGAAATATTGATATAAGGACGCTGTACAGCGTCCCCCGGCAACTTTAGCATGGCCAGCAATGACGCTGTAAAGCGTTTTTAGGCAGTCAAAGTGTTAATTTGCTTATAAATGATACATGGGACACTCTGACAGATTTTTAACGATAGGTTATGTATATAACCTAGTTATATGAGTACTGGCTGAGCGTCCTGCTCTTCGCCATCGAGATATACCTCATCTCCAGTACCTACTGTACTTCATCAACGAATAAAACAAATGCACCCAGCACCTGCCAGGCCCCGCCCTAGTGACGTACTATAAAGCATTGGCGTGGTCGCCACTCGCCCTTCCTCGGAAAACAGTTTCCAATAGAAAAGTTTCCCAAGGGACCTCAGGGCACGCTAAGAGCAGGACGCTCAGCCAGTACTCATATAACTAGGTTTTATACATAACCTATCGTTATATAGTCGTACTGGCAAATCGCGTCCTGCTCTTCGCCATCGAGATATGGGGACAGAGCAGACGCGAGGACCGACAAATGCACCCCCTGAGGACCCGAAAGCCCACATCAGGGGGGAGGGGAGTCCCGTCACCCCTCCTTCCTAGTGAAGAGGGGGCGGCAGTCAACTCCACCCAAGTGCGAAAAAGAGGGAACTAGAAACTAGTGTTGTCAAAAATATCGAAGTATCGATACATATCGATACTGAATATTTAAAATGGTTTCGATACTAATTTCCCGAAATACCGATACTTTCTGCAGTATCGGTACCAGCTGGCGAGTGTTCTACCGCAAGTTGTTGACACGCTGTTCAGAGCACGCTTGCCCCTCCGCCTCCTCCAGCCCTCCCCCTCACAGAGCCGTCTTCAGTTTGTAAACAAACATTTTAGCTGAAGATGGCAAATGCAGAGCCTCCGCAACTTGTGCTTGTGGATAAAGAAAACAGCAGAAGTGCTGTTTGGAGGTACTTCGGGTTTGAAGTAAACAACGAAGGACAAGCTAAAGATGCCCCAATGCTATTTGCAAGCGGTGTTACAGAGCAGTGCCAACGCGGATCTCCATAAAGAAATGAAAGAGGTTCGTGACAGCTGCTCTTTCAACGTCACTGAAGCATTAAACCATTAACTTTAGTTTAATACATGATACGTTGTCTACTGATGGCGCATAATATCAACAGCTGATTCGTTGTTAGTAACGTTACAGCTATCAGCTAACGTTAGCTACTGCTAGCCGTTAGCTCCGTTAGCTTAGCTTAGCTGGCCACCTTTATAATTACTGCATGGAAACGGAGTAACGTTAACGTTTAAACGTTATGTCGAGGTCATACAATACTACAGTCGACAAGGTTAACGTTACCCCGTTTCCATGAAGTGTTTAAATAGCAGCAATCTTGTTTAAAATGTAACGTTACTAAATGCTCCGAGCATAGCCTCTATCTCTCTCTCTCTCTCTCTCTCTCTCTCTCTCTCTCTCTCTCTCTCTCTCTCTCTCTCTCTCTCTCTCTCTCTCTCTCTCTCTCTCTCTCTCTCTCTCGTTATCTTTAAATAAAAATTGAAACTGTTACTAACTGTAATCATAGGCGGCGCATGGGCTTTGGGGGTGGGAAGGCTGTAAAGGTTAACAGCCCTTTTATTTTTGGTTGCACGCAAACTGTCCAGGTTCTGATTTCATATACACACACACACTACTAGGCTATACTACAGCGAGCCCCACTAATTTATATATAGTGCAAATTAAGTGTTCAAATGAAGGCATCCAATAATATATTAACCATTGTCTTACCTTAATGCAGATAAATGCGACGTTTCGTCTTGGTGAGAAAGACTGTTCACAACTTGAATCACAAGTTGCAATGAAGTGAAAGTTTTTCGTAATTTAGATCTCATCATGCTTTGAAAACAATGTACATACAGTAGCTCTAAAAAGTTTCCACGATTTGATGAACTCGGACTCTCATCATGTCCTCTTAGAGCAAGCCCTTGTTTGCCAAGATAAAACAACATACAGCCTCAGGTGATCGGTAGTTATGCCTAGGGCCAGCCCGGTGCAGCTTCTAAATTACATTATTTAACCTGAGCCTATGCGTGATTGGTTACTGCCTGTACCTGGAATGTTAAACGCTGCCACCGATTGACACCTTCGTCGTTGACACCTCGGCCAGCCGGCTGCAGCACAAGACACACAATAGCCAGCAGCCTGCGCATATATTATATACATTTCAAGATTCCGAGCATAATATTCTGGGTAGGCATAGCCCCCCCTAGCCTTATATACGCGCCGCCTATGACTGTAATACAAACAGTTCAGTTTGTCAGGTACATGCAACACAGATTACATTGTTTACATCTGTCTGCTTGAGAAAATACCATGTTCTGCATCTGCAATAAAAATGATTGAAGTGAGATGAACAGTTATTTTTAAATGTGTGATCTAAAGATAAACAAAGGGTTTTAAAAGTGTTCTATTTATCTTCTCTTATAGTACCAGAGAGAAGCTGAGGAGAATCAACCAGCAACAAAAGCTAAATTTGTTTAAAAAAAAATATATATATATATATATATATTTTTTTTTTGGTATCGAAATGGTATCGAAGTATCGATACTTTTCAAGGTATCGTATCGAAGTCGAAATTCCAGTATCATGACAACACTACTAGAAACCTCCAAACGCACAGCACAGGCGGGACCACGTGTGACACAACACCTTGTGGTCCACACCCACACATCCCTGCTAACCCACCGAAAGGTGGGAAGCAGGGGAGGTTCCAGACCTCAGAACCGCCTGGGAGACAGAATCCCCAGTCATGTCCACGAGGTAAAACCTTACGAAGGGACCCGGGGAGGACCATGAGGCCGCAGCACAGATGTCCCCCACCGAGGCCCCTCCTAACAGGGTGGCAGAGGCCGCCACCCCACGAGTGGAGTGCGCCCTGACACCCCCAGGGGGGCCAGCCCAGCCAACGTGTAGCAAAGGGCAATGCCCTCGCACAACCAATGGGACAGGCGCTGTGTCGACAGTGCCTTACCAGCGCGAGAGCCACCGCAACAGACAAAAAGTTGATCTGTAGCCCTGAGGCCCTGAGTACGCCTGAGGTAAATCCCCAAGCCCGGACCGGACATGACAGGTGAAGGCTCGCCTCTAACGCACTAGCGTGAGGAGGCGGATGAAAACGCCTGAACCACAATATCCCCGGAGCAAAAGAGCTTCGGATATTGTTTGGCACGAAGACTGGGTTAGGCCTCAGAGTGGCACCGCTATCGAACGAATAGACAGACACTCAGGCCGCACCGAGAGAGCACAGAGCTCACCCACGCGCATCCATGGCCAGCAGGAACGCAGCCTTGAACGACAGCTGTTCCAAGAGGCTCAAACGGGGCCTCGGACAACCGACCGAGGACCAATTGAAGATCCCAACTCGGAGCCAGAGAACGTTTCACCGGCTTAAGGCGCCGAGCGCCAAGCAGTAAACGCTTCACAAGAGGGTGGCCTTACACCACTCTTGGAAAATACGCCACCTATCCGCGTAACCCGCGATAGTGGAGGGAGCATGCGCATTCCGGATGGTACCAACCACAGAAGGATCCATCCTCTCCAGACTCACCCTCTCACCAGCCAAACCATCAGCGGCTGGCCCAGCACAGGGAACTAACAGAGACCCGTGCGTTTGAGAGAGGGCCCGCGATGACCAAGGAACAGGCCATGACAGGGATACCAAGAGCTGGATCAGGACCGGGAACCACACAGCTGCGCCCCGGTCCGGCGCAATCAAGATCAAGGACCTGCGCTCCTCAACGTACCCGCCCCAACAACTGACCTAACGGATGTATGGGGGGAAAGAATCCCAGGCGGCACGGCATCGGTCCCAGACCTGCCTGACTATGTCCGGACGTAATCCCCACCAGTCAGGGTGAGGACCGCCCCGCAACATCACACCTGTACCCACATTCACCCTGCCCGGGATGTGGAGAGCCCTCAGGCTGCGCAGATGGAGAACGCCCATAGCCAGCCGCCCGCCGCCCGGTGCAGACAGGGGGAGCGTACTCCTCCCTGTCTGTCGATATACGACGCTGACGTCGTATTGTCCGTCCTGATCAAACACCGTTTGAGGACCAGAAGGACCGCTTTCAATACCAACACATTGAACATAGCGCAGACCGGGCAGCATGGCTTGCCAGCTGCCCCCTACTGCATTGGCCCGACGCGTCTCCAGCGAGGTAGGCGTCTGTGAAAAACGTGACGTGTGACAGCCTACTGCCCATAGGGACCCCCCTGGTGAGGACCCCAGGCCCTCCCCAGGGGGCGAGGTCCCCCAGTACTGACACGGGAACCTTAGCCGCTTCCACTTGCCTCTCACCGGGTCTATTTCCATACCGGAAAAAAACCACCTCCGCAACCTCCTCCTGGGGTGAAGAAGAGGCCAAGAGGGACCACGGAATGAGCAGATGCCATCATACCGAGCAGGCGTATCACGGACAGTGCCAAAATTGTCCTAGGACGGAACCTCCCGAGCGTGTCGACAACACGCTCTGAGAGGGATGCCCATAGCACTCCACCCGTTGACTGGGAAGAGGCATACTCTACTTCCAGTCTACAGCAAGCCCCAGGCTGGTAGGAAACCTGCCTGGTATGAGACCTGACGATCCACCTTGACCGCCAAGGACCAGAACGTCGTCAGGGCAGAATACATATCGTGACCCCTGACGACACAGAGGCCCCAGTGCGGCCTCCACGCACTTGGTGAAGATGCGGGGGGCCAGAGAAAAGCCGAACGGCAGCCTTTGGTACTCATACGATAAACCCTGCAAAGGAAGCGTAGGTAAGCCCTAGGATGGAAGATCGGGGATGCGAATACGCATCCTACAGGTCTATGGAGGAGAACCAGGCCCCCACCTGACAGTGTTCAACAGGTAGGAGATGATCCAAAAAATACTGAACCTTCCCATGGGACAGGTCCAGCATGGGTCTGACACCCCCCCCCCCCATCCGATTTCTCGGGCACCAGAGAATACCGGGAGGAAAATGCCACGACGATGGCTTGCTTCGTCCACAGAGATTGCATCTCGTTGACCAGAGCTGTCACTGCTGGTGACCCTGACAATAGGGTCTGTACCAAACCCGAAAACGGGTGGGGTTGTGTAAACACAAGTCCCCGCCTCAGCGTTCTCTCCATCCACCTCGACTATGGTACTGCTGTAGCCATATGTGATGATACTCCCAACGCACCCGCCGCCATTTGGCGCAGGTCCGCTAGGAACTGTAGATAGGCGGCCCGGTCCCACCCGCTGTGCGTAGCCAACCCTGGACCCGTGCGAGCAGAGCGTTCCGTGGAGTCGGGACATCTGTCCTGACACTACCCACGAGGCAATCGCACCCAAGGGGGTCCCCGACAGAAAGGGCCGGTTTGATACAGGGGAAGCTGACATCAGTCTAGGTGACAAAAGCTCCCCCACTGAACACCCCTCCAGAACATGCTGAGGAGTTGTTCTGCAGCCGGACATGCAAGGTGTGAGGCCCCCATGGGTTCCTACACACCGTAGCCCTGCAGTGATATTACTACCACCCAAATCACGCGCGCCTGCGAGACCACTGCCAATTTTTCAGGAGTGGGAGGTAGAGCTGCCGCGGTATCGGTATTACCGCGGTATCGCTGTTACATCATGCCCACCGCAGCGTTGGGCTGAATACCGGCATCACCGCTGTTTTTTATTATATTATTATTATTATTACGCTCTCGTTGGGCTTGCGGCTCTGCAGATATACCCTACTTCTCTGTCGAGATTCCAAGCGACCCTATTGGGTACCAGAAAAGTCACATGAAACACTGCAGACCACAGATTGGTCAGAAGAGATACGCGAAGTGCTTTTACTTCCTGAATCTCAGCCATGAGCCATTGATCAGAGCTCAGTCACAACACGGCTAATAGTACGTTAGCTCCCACCGGAGACCGGAGTGGATTGCCGTCGCTCCTCAGGGAACGAGGCATAATGATTTTACTGCAACGAAATGTTATAATAAAAGCCCTTCGTTCTATACACTTGTCTGATTGAAAACTTTATTAACAGACCGCAGAATGGGTACAACTCGGCACGCTCTGAGCAAAGAAAGGAACTTAGATATTAATTTAGTAACGCTTGCCTTGCTATGGTCCGGTAAATACGAACGTGTAACTATACTAACGTTAATGCCACAAATCGAATGCCTTTGTAATCATAAGTAGTAACGTTATAATAATAATAAGAAGAAAGGGTCGGGGGGGTAACCGGCGGGCGCGCCGCTACCACTCCTGCCCGCGACACCTAGTGAACGGCGCACGACCAGAGGGGAGACTTCGAATCCGTGTTTCACTTTTAATAACGAATGCGTGCTTGCCGAATCCCAAACAATATTCATGCTGCAAAGTCATCCTCTAAAGATAGACATTTAGACTAGAGGCAGGCTATATGCTATAAAGAGTAGACTACTACTAAAAAAAAAATTCATTCAAACTTTTTTTTTTTTTTTTGTGTGCGTGCGGTAAAAACCGCGGCGGTAGGAAATATTTTGCAAATTTGTGCGGTAAGGAAATAATCAATACCGCGGCAGCTCTAGTGGGAGGCACCAACATGATACCCGGCCTGGCGAGGTCGGGGAAGCCCGCACTGTGTGCCTCAAAAAGGTTTCGAGCCCCCCTGCTGACAACACTTGTAGTTGACAGACGTAACACCAGGCTCAACCAAACACAGCTTATGGTGTGGGAGCCGCTTGACGGCACAACATTCTCACGGACAGACCCAGGCTCAGCCATCAACTGGGTGTCGGCCCCTGTCCCCATGAGAAGCGAAACGTGGGGCCGCATGCGCTTCAACGAAGGCTCGCAGCCCGCTGCCAAGGGAAACAAATCGGAGCCCCTTTTCCGCTGGTGTTGGGGGAGGGAGTGATCGGAGAGCGGGCTGCTCGCGGCAGGACGGCGACGGCTTGTATATTCCAAGCCGACCTCATCCAACATGGCCGATCCCTCGGCCGCCAAGGCTGTCGGCCTTGTGGACACCTGTCGACTCAACGCCCAGGATAACTCTGAGCCCGGGAAAACATGGCCGCCTGTCGATGGGCCTCGCCATAGCCGCTGACGAGGCCGTGGTCTCACCTCTGGCTGCGCGGCGTGAGGCGGTGTGGGGCCTAGGACAAATACCGCCCGCGCTCCAGCGGAAGACCAAGATCCTCTGCGGAGAGGAGCCCTGAGCGGTTATAGCTTGCGGCTAGGTCAAAGCTAATAACGTCAACAACCTCGCGCGATGTGTCGACGTTGGCTGGCCCTCAAGGCCCCGCCACCAGACACCATTTTTGACAGAAAAAACAGCAATTCGAACACAGTTACTAATCGCTGCCAATTCCATACCGTGGCGGTACAGGCTTTAACAGCCCACCAGCCACTCGCCGGGCCGACCCACCTCATGGCGTCGGCCGGGCGGGGCACTGTTTCAACATGTCAAAAGCAAAGGACTGATGCTAACACGGAGCACCAGTGGTGGTTGCAACCAGCAACCTCCACTGTGGTGTGCACCATGAAGGGGTTAATGAATAAATGAACTAAACACCACCAATATACTGTAGAAGGGGCTAGCCCATACATACAACGTTAAAGGGATGCGGACCAGAGAACCAGTCCCGCATTCATTCATAACATTCACAAACAGCACACCAGCCCCTAGACCTCAGCCCATTTACCCATGAAAAGGTAAACAAAGCCCCCCCGCAATACTCCCACAGTAGACACCGATTGACCGTCAGCATGAATGGTTAAGAGGAGGGAAGACTGTAGTGTAGACAGACATTCCCTCAGCGGGGAGACAAACATAAACAGTAGCCCAGCATAGCATAGCGTTAGCCGCGCGCTCCAGTGCAACGGGTAAAACAACAGCGTTTACCCAGACATCCTGCCCCTGGCGTCGATATACAACTCGGTTGTCTCCCGGGAAACTCGAGCAATATCACCAACATCAGCATTGTCATGCCTAGTGACATCCCACAGCGGAGAACATTAGAACAGTGACACAGCATTATAGCAGTAGTATTAGCAGCGCGCCCCAAGATCGCCTGGAAAACGTCCAACTCAGAGGGACGTTTACCCAAACATCCCGCCCCTGGCGCCGATATACAACTCAGTTGTCTAACAAAACAACAAGCAGCATTACTAACACCAGCGTTAATGCCTAGTGGCACAGATCCTACCTTGTGTGAGGTAGCTCGATAGCTACACCTCACACACCGTCCCTCTGTCTGCTGTCAACAAGACGAGGAGACCCCAGTATAGACTCGACGCTGAGATGCATCGAAATGCATCCAGCTGCAGAGTCGCAGAACCCATACGAGCGCCGGCAGAACATGCCGAAGATTCCAGGGGTTGGCAAATCTCCGGTAAACACTCAACATTGCGCAATTTCTCTAAACTTTTCATTACACTAGTTCACAGGGTGCAAGCATCCGCCATGATGGAAACGAAATAGAGGAAGGGCGAGTGGCGACCACGCCTAGTGCTTTATAGTACGTCACTAGGGCGGGGCCTGGCAGGTGCTGGGTGCATTTGTTTTATTCGTTGATGAAGTACAGTAGGTACTGGAGATGAGTTATATCTCGATGGCGAAGAGCAGGACGCGATTCGCCATTACGACTATATAACATAGCCTATCATTGTGTCTACACATTGTTTCCAATCTAGAAACACTGGTTAACAATATATTTCCAGCGGTAGAGTGGTTCGCTCTGAGCGCCGCCCACCCGCTGCATTGTTTTGGCAAAAGTTTGCGCACGTTTGTCATAAAGTGACATCATTCATTCTCAATGAATTAGCGAGAGTCCAGCTCGTTTAACGCTAAAGGAACGCTAACGGGATATTGAAGGACAGCCGGTAGGCTAGTAAAAGGAAATGAGAAGAAATCAAAATAAAAAATTTAAATATCAACCCCGCTCATCCATAACGAGCGAATATAGAACAAGTCATACCGCAAATGTCATACGTGGGGGATAAGTAGCAAGTAACCAAGTCACTGCATTGTTCAATAGTCTTGTAGGCTAGTCCCCAGTTGGCTCACAGTCAATATACTACACCTTACCGGCTAGGATGATTCCCTTTCATACCGCTGCACTCAGCTGGACCTTGAACAGGTTAGCAGCCCTCAGATAAACTAGCGAGCTAGCCAGCCAGCTTGCTCAGCGAGCTTCGGATGAAATCCATGGCTTTCTTCGGGTTGTCAAAGCGCCTGGATCCCTCGCCGGTGTCAATTCTGAGTGTGGCCGGGCGCTGCAGTGCAAATTTAACCTGCCGTTCATGTAGGGCTTTCTTGCAGTCTTTGAAGGCATCCCTCTTAGCCTGTGTGCCCCTGGAATAGTCAGGGAAAATCATGACTCGTTTTCCATTCCATCTCAGCTCTCCCTTCTCCTGCGAGGCGCTTAGGATCTTGTCTCTATCTCCCGAGCGAAAGAATCTTGCGATCAACGTGCGGCTTCTGCTTCGTATCTGTCTGTGTTTTTGTTTTAGTTTTTTTTTTGTGTTTTTTTCATCACGCTATGTTTTGTTTACAGCGTGTCATGTCTTTTTTTATTGTTTTTTGTCAAGAGCCCTGCGTTTGTCGACATGGTTAAAAATACTTCACTTAGTTGTCAGTATATCATCGGTCATTATTACTATTCTACACGCCCATGTCTGCTCAGAATAATAATAAACTGTGCCTCGCCACATGGAATGTAAATGGATTGGGTAATGTAATCAAGAGGAACAAGGTACTTTATAAATTGAAATCCTCCAGGTATGATATAATGTTTTTGCAGGAATGTCATTTGTCATTGGATGAATCAAAGCGCTTATGTAAGGGATGGGTGGGTCACGTGTTCTGCAGTGCCGGTACCAGTCAAAGTAGGGGAGTCATTATACTAGTGAACAAACAGCTGCAATTTAAATGTCTGAGAGAACTCAAAGATGAAGAAGGGAGGATTGTCATTATTTTGGCTGAGATTCAGGGGAAAGTATTTATCCTAGCCAATACATATGCTCCTAATGGGGATGTCCCAATGTTTTTTACTGACCTGGAATGTAAATTAAATGACATGGGTGACTATCCAATCATATGGGCAGGGGACTTGAATATTACTATGGATGCTGTTCTGGATAGAAGTACACCAACCACTGCTAGACCCCCCAGATCAACCTCCACAGTGGGAGGAATGTGTTCTGCCCTGGGGCTGGTAGATGCTTGGCGTACTCTAAATCCTAAGGGGAGGGACTATACTTTTTTTTCTTCGGTTCACGGTGTATTCTCAAGGCTTGATTATTTTTTTATCTCTAAAGATCTGCTCCCATCTACATTGGCCTGTTCAATTGGCAACATTATAGTGTCAGATCATGCAAGGGTGACCCTTGAGCTGCTCCCCATTGACCGTGCAAAGAGGTCCTCTAGATGGAGATTTAACTCATCTCTATTGCAGGATACAGACTTTAAAGCCATGCTGAAAAATCAGATTGATATGTATATAGAGACAAATGTTCCTTCCGCGCCATCAGCAGGGGTTGCTTGGGAAGCTCTGAAGGCTTTTGTGAGGGGTCACGTAATTCAATATGCATCATATAAGAAAAAGCAGAACGCCAAAAAAATGGGCGATTTAGAAAAAATGATGCTGGTTGCGGAGGGTCAGCTCAAACAAAAAATATCACCAAATAACTTAAGGCTTGTAACTCAATTAAAATATGAGTATAACTGTATCCTTTCACAGAAGGTCGAGTTTGGATTGTTTAGGGCCAGGCAGAATTACTTTGAATCGGGGGACAAAGCCGGGAAGTTGCTGGCCAGGTATATTAAACACAAGGAGTCATCATCCACTATTTCGGCTATTCAGGTACAGGGGGGAGCCGTCGTGACTAAGGCTAGCGATATTAACAATACTTTCAAAGAATACTACATGGGTCTTTACACTTCCTCTTCCAAGGCGACACAGCAGGAAATTCCTTTATTTTTTAGCGGGCTGGATCTCCCTACATTAGACGCGGCTCAACGTGAGTATTTAGACGCCCCAATAACAGAAGATGAAATAGCAGAGGTTATTAGGAAATTGCCGTCCGGTAAAGCGCCGGGGCCTGATGGTCTTACAGCTGAGTTCTTTAAATGCTTCTCAACAGAGTTGCCACCTCTACTGCAGAGTATGTATATTGAAGCTTTGGATAGAGGCTATTTACCCCCCACCCTATCACAGGCCTTGATATCTTTAATATTGAAAAAAGATAAGGAACCCTCCGAGTGCAAGAATTATCGTCCAATTTCCCTGATTTCCCAGGATGTAAAAGTGCTTTCCAAAATATTGGCAAACCGTTTGGATGGAGTAATATCCTCCCTGGTGCATCCTGACCAAGTTGGGTTTATTCGCAAAAGAAATTCGTCTGATAACGTCAGACGCCTTATCAATGTAATGTGGGCAGTCAGTAGCGATAATGAACCAACGGCCGCCATCTCACTGGACGCGGAAAAGGCGTTTGACAGCGTAGAATGGGAGTACTTATTTTCAACCCTGGAGGCGTTTGGTTTCGGTCAGACCTTTATAAAATGGGTGAAGTTGTTGTATAACCAACCGGAGGCAGCGGTGCAAACAAATGGGATAATCTCCTCATATTTCAAACTAGGCCGCGGGACACGCCAAGGGTCACCCCTTTCTCCTTTGCTCTTCTGTTTAGCGCTTGAGCCCCTGGCAGCAGCTATACGTAAGGACCCAAGTTTCCCTGGAGTTACAGTGGGGGGCACGGCCCAAAAACGTATGCTTTATGCAGATGACATTTTGCTTTTTGTTACAGACCCAGGCAATGCTGTACCCGCACTACTCAAGACAATAGATACGTTCTCAAGATTTTCAGGGTATAAGGTTAATTGGTCGAAGTCGGAGGCTCTTCCCCTAACGTCCTACTGCCCCAAATCACTATTTAAAGATGGCTCCTTTCAGTGGCCTGAAAAGGGTATTCGGTATCTAGGGATTCTTTTCCCCAAGCAAGTAAACGACATTGTTAGTGTCAACTTTGACCCACTACTAGGCAAAATCTCAGCGGATGTGGAGAGATGGGCTCCCCTTTTCTTGTCACTATGGGGCAAGGTTAATGTTCTTAAGATGAACTGCATTCCCAGAGTAAACTACCTCCTCCAGTCACTGCCGATAGCAATACCTAGCAAGTATTTTAAACAATTTGATAGAATATGCAACACATTCCTGTGGAACGGTAAAAGACCCAGGATGCGTATTGGTAAACTACAACAGCCTGTGGACAGAGGTGGCCTGGGTCTCCCCAAATTATTACTATATCATTATGCCTACAGTTTCAGACATATGACACAGTGGGCCCTGCCCCCTGAGAGAGCGCCTCCATGGTACATAATGGAGCAGTCGGTATACACACGGCTGCCCCCACTGTCGTATATTACAGCTAAATTACCACCAACTGCCCGAACTCACCCTATTATCTCTCACATACAGGCCGTATGGAAGAAGGTGTCTCGCATCTTTCATATCAACCCCCATTTAAGCCTGTCAGCAGGCTTATGGGCCAACCCAAAATTGTGTATATGCAGATGCCCCTTTATGTGGAAGGAATGGATAGACAAAGGCATCCTCACCCTGGGGGACCTCTATGAAGACGATGCATTAAAATCTTTTGAAAAACTGATTCAACAATATCAGCTGGCCAACAATCAATTTTGGAGATATTTACAATTGAGGCATCTTCTCATAGGTACATTTGGCTCGCCACAGACCCTCCCCCAGGGTACAGACCTGCTGAAAAAGATTTTGGCTATCTCTGGGTTGGGACATGAGGCCTCGGTCTACTATTCCATGTTTATCAACAGGGAGGGCAGTGGGATATCCTCTGCTCTCAAAATAGTCTGGGAAAAGGATCTAGGGGTCACATTTGAGCAAGAGGACTGGGATATAATCTCGGGGATCCCCAAACAGGTGTCCAGGGATATTAGAACAAGGCTAATACAATTCAAGATCTTCCACCGCATTTATTGGACCCCCTCTAAAATGTATAGACTGGGCCTGAAAGAGAACCCAGATTGCTGGAAATGTCACACAGGGGAGGGGGACCTAGTCCATGCACTCTGGTCATGTCCGAAAATCAGAGACTTCTGGAGTAACATACATGACTACATCACAGAGGTCACAGGGACGGAGTATGATTTCTGTTCTGGTTTATATATCCTGGGGGATCCCTGCAGTCTTAGCCATATCGCAAAGCCCCTAGCTGATTGGATACAGACTAGTATAATGATAGGCAAACAGATCATAATGAGAGGCTGGAAGGCACCAGAAGGCCCGTCATTCCGAGAGTGGAGTGGAGAACTGGGTAGGGTAGCTGCCTATGAGAAAATATCCTTTAGTTTAGGAGAGAAAGGAGACAAATATATTAGCAAATGGGGGAAATATTTGCAATTTCACTTACTATAAAAGGAGGAGGGGCACACTTGTCCAAGACAGCGACGATGCACATGTGTATAGAATACCTGACAAATGCACCATGTTTATGTAGACAAGAATGGCTCTATGTTTGAATGTAGATTTATTTTTTCGTTTGGTGTTTCCTTTCTGTTTTGGTACTACTTTCCATTATATTCTCGGCTTAGTCTAATTTATCTTTCTATTTTTTATTTTTTATTTTATTTTTTGTTATGGTAGAATTTTTCGTTTGTTTAGGTTTACTTATTCTAATGTCCTTATTTTTTATTTTTATTTTTTTTCTGTCTTCCCCCCCATATGGGGGGTATCAGTGTAACCTAGACGTTAGGGGTCCAGGTGTCTATGTTGTCCTTCAGGACTGACCCATGCTGATGCAAAATATGTCATTCATTGTATTGTCCTGAAGTACTGTGTGCAAAAAGAAAAAATATGCAATAAAGTATAAGTCATAAAAAAACAATATATTTCCAGGGGGTGCATGATAGTATCCGCTTTCCTACTCAACTAATTAGTAAAAATGTGATTATTTTGTATTGACGGCACAGATTTGCATAGGTAAATTACATAGAAACATGTGATCACTCTAGGGATAGTATTATTGTGATCTTTGACCCTCAAAACATGGGTCTTGTTCAGTTATCTGCAATATTGGCTGAGATATATGAAACTGATTATTTTGCGATGTTTTGATAATCGCGTCCAGGGTTTTTTCCGCTAGAAAATATTGGTGCCGGTCTCCGTGTCCTGCAAGATTTCAATCTCCCGGACAAATGGGAGAAATTCCGGTCAGAGTTTATTGAGCTTAAAAACAATTGATAGGCAGGCTATATAAAGAATGACATCCTCAAGGCATGTAGATTTGTAATATTTTAACTTAAAACTAGGCTACTTTTGCGTATAAGTCATTATATTCCAAATAAAATAAGTCCCGAGACTCCGTGCTGCTGCTGACTTGAAATCAAATACGTGTCTGTGGGCAGTCGGCCCGACATTAAACAGTCTGTTATAATCACATTTTTATGAGCTAACAAATTCCGTTATATTGGACATTTGTATTAATTATATCAAGCGAAGAACTGAGAAATTTGGCAGAGAGAGACGGCAACATTATCGTGGGGTTCAATGAAATATAAACGTTGCGTGATGACTATCTCCACCTCCCAACGAAGAACTAATCCCAATAGTATGCAACTGCAGAGCCGCAGAGCCAGCGGCGCTATCAGGTCCGGTCTGGGGACCGCTCAGCAGCGCCACCCACCCAATGGCTGAATTGGAGTATTGCACTGTGCGGGCACAACTGTGAGCTCTGCGGCTCTGCAGTTGCATGCTTCTCGCTAATCCAGCATCTAGCTCCCGCTGCCTAACCCAAATGAATCTCGACATCGCTTCACCAATAGTCGTTATCAGAACACTACACACATATCATAATGTTCAAAGCAAACTGTAGGGGTGGACGGTATAAACGGTATACGGTATAAACGGTATTAATTTGCTCTACGGTATGGATTTTGACTATACCGTTTAACCGGTAGAGCAGCTCTAAAATAGCAATGACGTCATGTAACCACAGCGCGACTATTTCAATCGCATTTGCCCCTAAAAATAGATAGAATTAGTCATAGATAATAGATATGTACAAACTGGAAAAAGTTATTTAGGAGGCTTCGCGCAGTGGGCGTGTCAACACGCAATTGTCATTTCATAATAAACACATATCACCGCGGCGCACAGCAAGTTTCAATTTCAGTTCCTGGCATTTTTAACCAGTGGAGAAAGGTAAGAGATTTCCCTATCGTTTTTCTTATATGAATTATTCTACGTTAATAAAACATACCTGGTGATCAACTACAGTTTGCTGTAAACATTACGATATGTGTGTAGTGTTATGATAACGACGGCAGCAGCGGGAGCCGGGAGGACGGCGTGCAGCAGTGGATTTGCGAATAGCATGCAGCTGCAGAGCCGCAGAGCCAGTGGCTCTTTCAGGTCTGGTCACAGGCCCGTCAAACAGCGCCCCCCCACCCAACGGCTGAATTGCCAATGGCTGAAATGAATGACCTGAAAGAGCCCCTGGCTCTGCGGCTCTGCAGCTACATATGCTTCTAGCAAAATCCAGCCCCGCTGTTTGCAATGGGAGCAGGAGTCTCGACTCGGGACTTATTTTATATGGAATATAATGACTTTATACGCAAAAGTAGCCTAGTTTTAAGTTAAAATATTATAAATCTACATGCCTTGAGGATGTCATTCTTTATATAGCCTGCCTATCAGGCAAAAAAAAATATTCTAACAGAAACACTGATACCGTGATATATACCGTTACCGTCTATGCTTCAAATTATACCGTGATATAAATTTTAGACCATACCGTCCACCCCTAGCAAACTGTAGTTGATCACCAGGTATGTTTTATTAACGTAGGTTGAATAATTCATATAAGAAAAACGATAGGGAAATCTCTCTTACCTTTCTCCACTGGTTAAAAATGCCAGGAACTGAAATTGAAACTTGCTGTGCGCGTGATATGATATAGGAACACACATCGTTGTCATTATTAGACCTGCTTGGTGAAGCAACAATGAAACAAATCTAACTATTTTAATACAATTCAGATTTCCCCGGTAAAAAAACTGTAATTACCGGACAACGGAAACCCTGATCGCATCATTAATTTGCATATAAATGATACATGGGCCACTCTGACAGATTTTTTTTAACATAGCCTATAATTTCTTTCACATTTTTTCCATTCTAGAAAGTCTGGTTAGAAGTATATTTGCATGATGATGATACCCCCCCTCTATCTACTAGACTAAAGGGGCATTGAGAACATAATAACTAACATTCTCAGTGAGAAAATTAAGAACAACTGTATTTCAGCTATGTACATTCAAACACTCTCTGAATGAACACTCTATCTCTCTCTCCCTCTCACACACACACTCCCTCTCTCATCTCCCTCTCGCACACTCTCTCTCTCTCCATCCCTCTCGCACTCTCTCTCTCTCTCTCTCTCTCTCTCTCGCTCACACATGCACAAAGTGTAACAGGCGAGGGATAATACAGTTAAACAAATAAATAAGTGTCTCTGTCTGTCTGTCAGATTCTCTCTCTCTCCCCCACTGTGTCTCTCTCTCCCCCCTCTCTCTCCTTCTCTCTTTCTCTCTCCCTCTATCTCCTTCCCTTTCTCTCTCTCCCTCTCTCCTTCCCTTTCTCTCTCCCTCTCTCTTCCCCCTCTCTCTCCCCCTCATTATGTCTCTCACACACACACACACACACACACACACACACACACACACACACACACACACACACACACACACACACTAGTTTTGCGCGGGCTGATCCATAGTGGGCGAGTGCCTGCGGTCAACCGCGGTCGTGATCAAACAAAAATATTTTTATTGTTTGCGGGTAATTTGCAGCCGGGTTAGTTAAAATAAAAGTTTAATTAACATAATATCGCAGATATCCTGCATCAAATCCCGACTCTTTCCAGAGGGATCTTCTTCCAATCAAATAAAGTCTAATCCGACAGCAGTAACAGCATAATGATGAATGAATAGTGATGTGGATGTAAATCAACAAAACACTTGTAGTCCATTTTAGAAGAGACGGAAGGCTTTGAGAAACGAGTGTTCAGTCACTCTGTGTAGTGTGTGGCTACTTACCAGCTTTCGCAATGTGGAGGCTGGCAGCCTGGCACGATACGAGGCTTCCTGTGATTTGGCTGTGGTTGTACAGCAGGATTGAATCGTGGACTTGCGCTTATTCAGTGCATCACGCTTTCTTGCGAAGAAATCTTCTGGTTAAAAAAATATTCTCCTCCACTATTCTCTTTCGAATATCTCACGTTTTGAGAAACTTTTAATCGCGACATCCCTCGGCTAGTCATCACTAGCTTGCTTGTAACGTTAGCTAATCGTGCATGCGCCACAGGTACTAGTGTCCGTCAGAAACAACGCCAGACTCTGAAACAAACATTTAATTTTTTTCTAAATCTAAAAACAACCAAATAAATGTACAACTTATTTTAAACCCCAATTTCAATTATCTCAAGCTTATTTTCATTCGTTGTAGTATTAGTATTTTGATTTTAAAGTTGGTTTTATGAAATTTTTGAAAAACATTGAGATTCGACCAGGGATCCCTCCTAGTACCAACAGCAGGGGGCCCAAGTACCACTAGTGGTACACGTACCACAGGTTGAGAACCACGGGTCTAAATACTTTTAACATTGGACCCATACTGACTAGTTAGTGTTTTGAACCCAATACTGTGGCTTTTGTCAACCACCTCTACACCTCTACTACATTATCATCTGGCATTGCTTTGTTGTTTCAGGATGTCGGACTCGGACAGTGATGAGGACCAAGACCGGCCCTTCTCTCTGACTGGCTTCCTGTTTGGAAACATCAATGAAGATGGCCAGCTGGAGGATGACAGCGTCCTAGACGATGTGAGTGTATCAAAGATCCTTTTTTTAATGATAACATTAAATGGTAGAATCACATTACTGAAAGGCATCATTACTACCGCCAAGCAGATTATGTTTTCACCCCTGTTTGCTTATTTGTCTGTGAACATATCTCAAAAAGTTGTAGCCAGTTTGTCATACAATTTGGCATAAAGGATTCTTATGCCATCCCAAAGAGGCCAGATAATTTAGTAAATGGCCATTGCATTCCAGCCTTAGGTTACTCAAATGTCGGTGTTGTAACAACACTGTTGTTGCTTTTAAGAGTGATGCATTGTGGGATAGCCTACATTTATGCTCTCACTTGGGTCTAGCTGTGAGAGGAAGGTTTTGGGAGTTTATTAGATTAGGCCTATATGTTACTATTATTAGATTAGGCCTATATGTTATTATTATTAGATTAAACCTATATGTTACTATTATTAGATTAGGCCTATATGTTATTATTATTAGATTAAACCTATATGTTACTATTATCAGATTAAGCCTATATGTTATTATTATTACATTAGGCCTATATGTTATTATTATTATTAAATTGGGCCTATATCTTATTATTATTAGAATAGGCCTATATGTTATTATAAAATTAGGCCTATATGTTATTATTATTAGATTAGCCCTATATGCAGTTATTATTATTAGATTTGGCCTGTATGTTATTATTATTAGATTAGGCCTATATGTTTTTAGTATTATTAGATTAGGTGTTATGTTAGTTATTAACACATTGACTGCCACACTTCTATCCATCAATGTATGATCACTGCCACCAGTCTAAGCCTATGGAGATGTTCACCTTCTTTGCAGGGCTATAACTTTTTAAATTGTATTGCTAAATTGACATTACTATGGCCCATTCAACATCGATTATCTATCGTTCAGGATGTAGGAACGTTATACTTTTTCATTCATAGATTCTTCCAAATATACTGTCTAGAATATAAGTGTTTTTATCATTTTCTGCAGTAATTCCTAGAACGTGAGTTATAGGCATAAACGCATATAGATTATCAACTGCTGTTTGTTGCAGATACACGCTATATAAAAAATTCCAGGGATCCCAGGGTTTCCGTTCGAATTTTTTTTTGCCGGCCTCAGTGTCCGGTAGATTTCAATCTACCGGTCAAATGAGAGAAATTCCGGTCAGAGTTTATTGAGCTTAAAAACAATTGATAGGCAAAAGAATGACAACAAAACAAAAGAATGACATCATCAAGGCATGTAGATTTATAATATTTTTACTTAAAACTAGGCTACTTTTGCGTATAGTCATTATATTCCAAATAAAATAAGTCCAGAGACTCCGTGCTGCTGCAGACTTTAAATCAAATAGGTGTCTGTGGGCAGTCGCCCGACATTAATAAACAGCAGTCTGTTATAATCACATTTTTATGAGCTAACGAATTCTGTTATATTGGACATTTGTATTAATTATATCAAGCGAAGAACTGAGAAATTTGGCAGAGAGAGACGGCAACATTATCGTGGGTTTGCGTGACGACTCTCTCTCTCTCCACCTCCCAATGACTTATTTGCGAGAGTATGTCGATGCAGAGCAGCAGATTCAGCTGTTTTCGGGCTCTTTTCTGGCTCTATCTGGGGACCGCTCAGCAGCGCCCCCCACCCAACAGCTGAATTGCCAATGGCTGAATTGGAGTACTGCACTGTGCCGCTGCTGCTCCGGCTCTGCAGCTGCACATGCACTCGCAAACCCAGCACTAAGCTCTCGCTGACAACGTCGTTGTCATTATTAGAAGCAACGATGAAACAAATGTAATGATTGTTTCGTTCATCGCATAGGCTATTTAATTTTAGCCTATTTTAATACAATTCAAATAATCAAATTGTGCTTAGAGGGAATTATTTTCACCGGACATTAAGACCGGAGAGATTAAATATGTTGGACTTCAACAGATTTTGCCGGTCAAATACCGGTAATTACCGGCTAACGGAAACGCTGCATGATCCTAAACGTTATGACTCATCATGCGCGGATGAACGGGGGGGGGGGGGGTCGTTTATAATTCCGTGATCGTCAGTAAATGCTTTATGTAGTATGGGTTGATTTATTGATCAGATGGTTTGTAAATAAAGAAATGTACAATCGCCTTGAAAATAACGTTACTGTCCTCTTACCGTTCGCCGATGAGACTGGAGGAAAAAGATCCCACTTATTTGACGTCGATCGACTAGATCCATTTCCGGTTTGTATGGCGCAATAAACGCCCAAATCATATCGATTATTGAGTTATGGCAGCGATCCATATACACGGATGTGTGTCTAGAGTTCCGCAACAATATGTGACTGCCGGACGGATTTCCCAGATGCACAGAGATCACCAGATCCATTTCCGGTTGTAACTCACCCGATCATCCACCAGGCGGCGGTATTGAAGCGTTGCACTGTTGTGCACAGTCCCACTGTCTCAGCAGAGGCTGGGTGGCGGAATTATGAATACCATGGCTAAAAAATGAAATATGATCTCAATAACGTCGTACGCCGTGGCTTGGCAGAATTCGCATGACCAGCAAACCCGTCGTACAACGTGATTGGCGGTCAATGTGTTAATAATAATAATAATAATAATAATAATAATAATAATAATGCATTTTATTTATAAGGCGCCTTTCAGGACACTCAAGGTCGCCGTACAACAATTTAAAAACAGTTCATTAACAATCACAATACATTTAAAAAATAAAATAAAATCAGACATACGCCTACCTAAACAGGTGGGTTTTGAGGTGGGTTTTGAATGGGATGATGGAGTCAATGTTCCTGATGTCGGGGGGGGGGAGTTCCAAAGGCGGGGGGCAGAGCAGCTGAAGGCTCTTGACCCCATGGTGGACAGACGGGCTGGGGGGACGGTCAGGTTGATGGAGGAGGCAGACCTGAGGGACCGGGTGGGAATGTTGATGTGGAGGAGGTCGGACAGGTATGGAGGGGCGAGGTTGTGGATGGCCTTAAATGTATGGAGGAGGATCTTGTAGTCTATGCAGTGTTTAATGGGAAGCCAGTGTAGTTGGCGTAGGACGGGGGTGATGTGACTGATGACAGGGGTTCTGGTTATTATAAGGGCAGCAGCGTTCTGAACCAGTTGGAGCTTATGGAGGAGTTTGTGGGGGAGACCAAAGAGAAGGGAGTTGCAATAATCCAAGCGGGAAGTGACGAGGGAGTGGACCAGGATTGCGGCGCTGTTGGGGGTGAGTGAAGGGCGGAGGCGGTTGATGTTGCGAAGGTGGAAGTAGGCGGACCGGATGGTGTTATTGATGTGGGAATGGAATGATAGGGTGCTGTCTAGGACGACACCCAGACTCTTGACCTGGGGGGAAGGGGAAACCAAGGAGTTGTCTATGGTAAGGGTGAAACTGGGGTGCTTGGTGAGTGTGGATTTGGAGCCAATGAGGACTACCTCTGTTTTATCACTGTTTTATTTGAGGAAATTTGAAGTGAACCAGGATTTGATTTCCTGTAAACAGGCATAGAGGGAAGAGGGAGGGAGGGTGGAAGTGGGTTTGGAGGAAACATAGAGCTGGGTGTCGTCCGCGTAACAGTGGAAATTGATGTTGTATTTACGGAGAATCAGACCAAGTGGGAGGAGGTAGATGATGAAGAGGATAGGGCCAAGGACAGAGCCCTGGGGAACACCGGAGGAGAGGGGGGATGGATGGGATGTGAATTATTTTAACTGAATGAACTGAGTACGACCTGAGAGATATGAGTGGAACCAGTCTAGGGATGTGTGGGAGATTCCAATGGAGGCTAGTCTGTTAAGGAGGGTGAAGTGAGATATGGTGTCAAATGCGGCGCTTAGATCGAGGAGGATGAGGATGGATAATAGTCCGGAGTCAGCTGCCATCAGGGGGTAATTTGTGATTTTGAGGAGGGCTGTTTCTGTGCTGTGACGGGGGCGAAAACCAGATTGGAACTCTTCATAGAGGTTATTGTTGGAAAGGTGAGCATGAATCTGAGAAGCCACTACCTTTTCCAGGATTTGAGAGAAATGGCAGGTTGGAGATGGGGCGGAGGTTATTGAAAATGTTGGGGTCTGAACCAGGTTTCTTTAAAATTGGTGTTACAGCAGCGGATTTGAGAGATGATGGGACAGAACCAGAGGTGAGGGAGGAATGGATGATTGCAGTTATAAGGGGCAGGAGAGAGGGGAGGGAAGCTATGACCAGGGAGGAGGGCAGGGGGTCAAGTTGGCAGGTGGATGGCTTGGATTTCCGGATGAGTTTTGATATATCGGCAGCAGAGGGGAGATGGAAGCAGGAGAAAGGTGCAGAGAGGGAGGGGTGTGGACGGAGCTAGGGGAGATGCACAACTGGACATGAGAGAGGTCAGTTGCTGGTGGATATTGGCTATTTTTAAATTGAAAAATTACATCAGGGAGTTACAATGATCAGTGGAGTAGAAGTGTGAGGGAAGGGAGTCAGGGGGGCAGAGTGAGTTGTTGACCACTGAGAACAGGGCCCTGGTGTTCCCAGCACCAGCAGTGATTTTGTCTGCAAAATATTGGGATTTGGCTGAGGAGAGGGAGTCTTTGTAGTGGAGGATATGGGTATGGTGCATCTGTTTGTGAACAATGAGTCCGGTTTTTCTGGAAAGCCGCTCCAGCTGACGTCCTTTGGCGTTCAGCAGACGTAGGTGAGGGGAGAACCAGGGGGCAGAGTGGGGGAATGAGACAGTCCTGGTTTTGAGGGGGGCAAGTGAGTCCAGCAGAGTTTGGAGACTGTCGTTGTAGTGGGAGACGAGCTGATCCGGGGTGCATGGGGGGATGGTGATGGGGAAACTGTCGATGCCTGTGGTGAGATCTGCTAAATTAATGTTTTTGATGTTGCGGAAGGACATAATACGTGACTGTTTGGTTTGGGATAGTGTCAGACTTAATTTAAATGAAACAAGCATGTGGTCAGAGATGGGGAGATCAACAGCAGAACAGTTGAGAGGGGTGACACCGGAGCAACAGACCAAGTCCAAAATATGACCTTTAGAATGGGTCGGGAAATCTATGTGTTGTTTGAGACCAAAACTGTCCAGGCAAGTGATGAAGTCCTTAGTGAGAGTATGATTCGTGTTGTCCATGTGAATATTTAAATCACCTAACAGAATTATGTTGGATGAGAGTGAACAGATGTGGGTGAGAAATGTGTTGAATTCATCAATGAAATCCTTGTTTGGTTTGGGTGGGCGGTAGATATTTACTAAAATAGTTGGTGTAGGTCCATTTAATTGCAGAGCTACAGACTCAAATGAATGAGACCTTCCAAGTCTCGCGGTAGATTAGCGCGAGACCTCCCCCTCTGCCGGTGAGACGGGGTTGGCAGGTGTAAAAAAACCCATTTGTTATTAGATAGAGGCCTATTTGTTAGTAATGTACTGTATGTTTTTACATTACTTGCCAAAAATGTGTTACTCCCTTACAATGTTATAACCAATAAAAAATATAATCATAATGATATATAATCACATAATGAGTAGAAATATGATCACGTTATGCTTCAAGTGATTTATTACATTATCAAAACTTTAACATTATTTGTTTTATTACATTTTCTCATTACACAATGCACATTAAGGTACATAGTTATTACATTATAAGTAATATAATGTAAGCCCTGACTGATGAGCAGATACTCCTCCTTGTTAAAACAACCGACAGGTGGTCAGATGCTCCCTAACCTCTCCTGTGTTGCTTTTATTTGTTCACCATTGTATGCTCTTGTCATTTCTTCCTCACAGGAGTCCAAGAAGCACCTGGCCGGTCTGGGCGCCCTGGGTCTGGGCTCCCTCATCACCGAGATCACCGCCAGCGAGGAGGAGGACCCTGAAGACAGAGACACCAGTAGCACAGACGCAGACGGTGAGGGGGGCGAACACTTGAATTGTTTGGAAATGCCGTGAGGGAGGTAAAGAGCCTTGCATCTCATGTGGATGGGTTGAGATAGGGGTGGGTGGTATGACGTTTGAACTGGTATACCGGTAGAAATCCCTGCCATGGTAGAGATTTTACTCTACCGGTAGAAGGCTATTTTTAGGCTCTTTGAATGTAAAAATATTTCAAATGTACTAATGTAACACACAAAGCTAGCGAACTGCACACTGCCATTAAAAGATAATAAACTAGTTTGTGGAAAAATACATGTCAAGAAGTTGGCCCATTATAAAAAGTGAGCATGATGCCACAACACAGACATTGCTAGCCGAGTAATTTTTCAGTGGCTGTATGTAAAAAAGAAATATATACAAAAAAATTAAAAAAAAAGCAGTAGAAGGACATTACAATTGATCATTTGCCTATACAAACAGTTGAGCGAACGGGAGTTAAGAATGTGTGAGCGTTTCACTCGCATTTATAAATGCGTGTGCAGTTGAATGACCTAAACTAACACTTACGTTTAATGTACATTTTGTCATAATATACAGATTACAGAATACTAATGGAAGAGCCCAGTAGAAACCTCATAGTTAACCCCTGGGAATAAATTGTTACCATCCCAGAGTCTTGTACTGCTCCTAAAGCATTTTTTATGATTATTATAAGAAAAACAAATATACCATTACCGGCTAAAATTCTAAATATACTGTGAGTTTTAGGCCATACCGCCCACCCCTATATTCCACTGAACGGGACTGAATGCAAAGTCACAGCCTGCTCTGGATATGTATTTGCAATTAGGCAAGACACATCAGTTACTTGTACTGTCAGCATTCAACTGTAGTGAAGTCTGAGGCATAACCTGTTTAGGTAAACATAGGGAGATACGTTTTAAAGGAGCACTTCACCCAGAAAATTATACTTTGTATATCAATTACTCACCCTGTGATATCTTGAATTCATGAAGATGTATTTTCTCCATAGTGCCCCCGTAGAATCCATGAAACGGTAGAAATACCTAGCTTGAGAGTTACGTTGTCCCCACTTTGTTTGTTTTCATCAGGTTGGGTGAAAAGCACGGAAGACGCGGTTGACTACTCTGACATCAGCGAGGTTGCAGAGGATGAGACCAAGAAGTACCGGCAGGCCATGGGGACTCTGCAGCCCACCAGGAACACAGGTACCACTCTTACTGTTTATTCAGGGTATCTGTGGAGTATTACAAATTTATCATTCTTAATTTTAGGCCTTAACCCTTTCCCTACCACACTACAGAAGGTTAACCCTTTCACTACCACACTGCAGACACAGTGTGGTAGTGAAATGGTTAACCTTCTGTAGTGTGGTTGTGAAAGGGTTAACCCTTTGTCGTGTGGCAGTGAAAGGGTTAACCTTCTGTATTGTCGCAGTGAAAGGGTTAACCCTTTGGTAGTGTGGTAGTGAAAGGGTCAAAAGGTATTAAAAAGTCTAAATTTAATTTTTTATTTTAAAACCTATTAGGGCTGTGCGATATGACAATCTTCTATCATGATATGGAAAATTCCATTGATGCATTTTCATTCAATAAAAACACGATGCAGGTGCAGATAATGCTCTGTGCGTTTGCTTGAAAAGTCGAGACATTTGTATCGCTGCACGCACGAGATGGGGTGCGCTTGATTTCCATCACAGGCCAGCTGTCACACTCCTACCGGCGGCGTGGCTACATGACTAGAGCTCCGAACTCATGATCGGAAGATCACCGGTTCGAGCCCCGGTAAAGGCTGTGGTCGGAAAGTAGTGTTGTTGTCCAGAAGGGGGCACTCTGTCCTCTGGGCTAGTCAGTAACAATGCCCCTGTTACAGTGATAGGGACACTGTATAGCTGCGAGTGCCGTCTTTCGGACGAGACACTAAACCAAGGTCCTGACTGAATCTCGTCGTTAAAGAACCCAGGACGCCTATCGCAAAGAGTAGGGGGTTCCTGGCCAAATTCCCAATCAGGTTTCTGACATCAAGGCCACCTAATCATCCCTTCCCCTTAATTGGCTGATATCAATCCCTGTCTCCTGAGCCGTTCAGCCACTGTGTAGTGTTATGTGTGCCTGGTGCCAGTGTATGGCAGCCATTGAGCCTGCGTAGCCCAAGGTTGGGTGCTACCAGTGGTGGTGAAGGAGGCAATTTCCACCCTACATTGTGGGCAGCGCTTTGAGTGTCTGGAAAAGTGCTATATAAATGTAATGAATTATTATTATTATTACCATGTTTGTTTGTTATTCCAGCACATGTGCACGGGGTCGGGAATTAAGAAAATAACAGTTTAATTGGGAACTATTTTCAACCGATGTAGGTCCACCAATAGTTCTCAGTGAAACAGTTCACAACGAGGTCTGTGGATTATCCTGAGTAACCGTGTCATGATTTCTGGAAAGAGGCATAGTTGTTGAGTTTTTCAAATGTACATTTCTGGCATTTTGAGCACCACTAAGTAATTGCTATTTAGCTTAGCTCCATTGTATTGGAGTGACGGCAGTCTCTGCAAGTTACACCAAAACTATCTGGATGGATAGATGGCACTCTGAGGAAGAAGAAAAATATGTATTTTTTGTATTTTGGGTGAACTTCCCCTTTTAATGCTCTTAATTCTATCTGCTGGTGTTAAGCGGACTGTGTGTCTGTTTTTCTTAATCTAAGATGAAGAAGATGACTATGATGCAGACTGTGAAGACATTGACTCCAAGCTGATGCCTCCTCCTCCTCCACCAAGTCTACCTACAGCTGGCAAGAAAGATGAGCCCTCTCCTCCGGTTGCAAGTGGTAAGGATGTGTCCATCCATGGAGTTACAGACATAAAATGTATTATAATAAAACATGAAAACAATATTCCAGTGAGCTGTTGTGAATGCTAGCTCCCCCACCTAGCCCCCCCCCCCCCCCCCCCCCACACACACTCTTTTTTGAAACTGTGATCCCCCCACCCCTCTTGCTTTTGTGCCAGACAGACACTCTGGCCTGACTGCTGCTGTGACCTCACTGTCACCCAGGCAGACATTCTGACCTGACTGCTGCTGTGACCTCACTGTCTGTCACCCTTCCCCCGAACTATGAATCACTAAAGACACTTTTTAACTGCTGCTGTGACCCATTGTCACCTCCATATTTATATTGTAAACACTGAATCGGAACGTGCAATGTTACTCACTGTGCCTTGTATATATCTTATACTCTTTAAAAAAAAATCTATTTTTACCTTTTTTTTTTTTTAGCACTCACTTGTATTTCATTTGTAAAAAAAAATGTGTAAGTATTCTGTGATTTTGTGTGAAGGGCGGACTAGCAAAGTAAGATTTTTATTGTACGGCAAACTGTCTGTTTAACTGCACATCTGTTAACATGTTTCTATGGTATTCAGCCATATTGGTAGGAAATGCACAACACATCATGAGAATGCTATGAATTCATTCAACACAACAATACAGTATAGGGTTCCGTAATTATCCATATAAAATGACCCCATGAAACCCAGAACTCGGCCACACAGCAATACAGCATGGGAGGAGGGTACCGTAATTATCCATATATAATGACCTGTGTCTCTTCCTCTTCACAGTAGGGGAAGAGGGCGTCGGAATCATCCTGCCCTCCATCATCGCCCCATCTTCTCTGGGGGACAAGGTGGACTTCAGCAGCTCCTCAGACTCTGAGCCTGAGTCGGACCGGCCCAACCAGGAGTCTGGGGGCGATGGCACCCCAGACAGTCTCACCCTGCCCCTGGCCGGCATCATGCAGAAAGACGCTGCCAAGGCTCTACCTGGCGTCACCCAGCTCTTCCCCGAGTTTAGGCCTGGGAGGGTGAGGACCTGCGCACACGCACACACGTACACACGTGCCGGCAGTATGTGGTCCAGGATTCTGCTCCATAGAGCAGAGTGGAGAGACATACTGCGTTGTAAACGGCAACCTTGGTGCTGACCTTCAGGTTTCGGTTTTCGAACACATACATATGGTCACACACACGGTCACACACACACGGTCACACACACACGGTCACACACACACACACACACACACGGTCACACACACACACACGCACGGTCACACACACACACACGCACGGTCACACACACACACACACACACACACACACACACACACACACACACACACATGCTCTATAAATAAAGTGGATTGGATTAATTAATTAAGTAGCCCCTTTCGTGACTGTGACGCAGCCAACAAGGTTTCACTCGGCTGTGTGATTTAATTCAAGGTGGATCGCTGTTGTCGTTTGAACAACATCAGATTTCATGGGAACTACCAATCCCCCAAATCAAGAATGTTTAAGATGAATGAAGTAAGATTTTGATTATTTGAAATATGGCCTGTGTAGACTAAACTATGCACAGAATTATGTCCGGCAATGTAGACCTTGTAGACTCCACTACAGACCAATTATCAGTGAATGTTCATGCATTTTTAAGAAGGGCTACTTCCACAAAAAAACAAAGAACTCACCAAAACATCTCAGTAGCACCTTATCTAAATGTTCTATTTCATATATGGAGATTCATATTTATTTATGTATTGCATGCATTTCTACATTTTATTTCCTATTTTGTTTATTCATCCCAGTATCTTTCTTTCTTATGTGTGGAATTCTACAAGGCATGTAGGTGTACCGTACTTTTCGGACTATAAGCCGCAGCTTTTTCCCCCATTTTTCGACCCTGCGGCTTATATAACGGTGCGGCTTATATGTGACTCGACGTGACCAAACCCGAAAATGTAAAAATCTAAATATTGCTTTTTTGACTGCATTGAAAAGTTATTTATCTGTTCCCTTATTTGCTAAACTTAATACAACTTGTAAATGAGTTAATTCTTGTTATTTGTCCGACAGTATTGTGTCCCAATGCTAATTACATATGGTAATTAAACATTAAAACACCTGCGGCTTATAGTCCAGTGCGGCTTATATATGTACACATCATTCAATTTAGCTGCTGCGGCTTATAGTCAGGTGCGGCTTATAGTGCGAAAAGTACGGGTATATGTGTTTGAGGATGATATCCTTCAAACAGGCAATAGTGATGATATAATTTGGGCAGTGCTGAGCTGGGTTACTTTCCTCCAGTGTATTTGTCCCCCGGCCCCACCTAATGGCCCCATACACACACACACACACACACACACACACACACACACACACACACACACACACACACACACACACAGGGGAGGAAACTAACTTTTTGGCTTACCAGCCAACTGGCGAGTATCTGATTTTTTTTTACCAGACAAACAGATTTTTTTACCAGCCAAAAAAAATCGCTAATTGTGATAATTACTTCTTTGTATGTATTCGTCTAAATTGATTTTCAATAATAGTAATAATCACACCGTGTCTCTACTCTTTAAAATATTTATTAGCATAAAACATAATAACAGTCTCTACTCTTCACAATATTAGCATAACACATATTAACATGAAAGAGGGATCTATTCTGGACTGGGTTGGGCTGAACTGGGCAGTGAAAGATGCTGGGTTGGACTGGGTTGGGCAGTGAAAGAAAAAAACCGAAGTATGTTGTGAAGTGTATAGATAGATGTGAAATGTATAGATGTAGCAGTACTGTCTATCTGTATGTCGTGTATGTCATATGTTATGATGAATTGAAAATGGGGGACCCTGATGTAAACAAGACGAAAGTCTTTCTCTGGTCTGCATCCCCTTAACAATTGTGTGTATTGAGCCGTACTGTATTGTACCCATTCTGCAATCTGTTAATAAAGTTTTCAATCAGTCAATCAATTTAACTTTGAACCTCGGTTGTCAAGCCACGTCAATGTTGTGTATGCATCAGAGTGTTCACTGCCTTTAAGACGGCACAGTGGCCTTACGACAGTGCTGTGAAGTACCGTCAAGTGTTGTGGTAACGTCAGTTGGGTTGGTCTGCTGTTGTGCACTGGTTGAGCTAGCCCCTTTCGTGACTGCGATGTGCAAGCCAGGGGCTTTTGAGCATGAAATAAAATGTCTAACCTTACGTCGTAGTCTGGTGCGTTTTTGGAAACATTATAGTCATAACAGATACACCTAGCTAACATGGGGCTGGCTGCTTTGAGCACACGTGCACACAGGGCTAACGTTAGCTAGCAAGCAGCTCTATAGCTAAAACGCTAACTAGAAGCTAACTACTGTACAGTACTTCCAATAGACTAACATACACCTCTGTGATTTAAATGTGTCCTTGCCTTAGACTCGAGAGTTGTACTAGGGTTGGATGCAGTTCCCCGTTGGTCAGTCTGTCTGTTTTCCATCTTCTGTGTTTAACGTTATCTGTTTGCGAGTGCTTCCTTGACTGATGGCCAGTACCGCAGGACTTTTATTCAACATTCTATATTTCCGCGGGTTGGCCAGTACTGCAGGAACTTTTATTAAATATTATATATGTCCGCGGGTTGGCCAGTACTGCAGGAACTTTTATTAAACATTATATATGTCCGCGGGTTGGCCAGTACTGCGGGAACTTTTATTAAACATATATGTCCGCGGGTTGGCCAGTACTGCAGGAACTTTTATTAAACATTATATATGTCCGCGGGTCTTGTGCAGTGCTCTCGTGGCACTGTCAACTCGCCAGACTGGCGAGTGGTCTTCATGAATCACTCGCCAAACGTAAAAAATACTCGCATTTGGCGAGTAAAGTGGCCGAATTTCCTCCCCTGCACACACACACACAGACACACACACACACACACACACACACACACACACACACACAAAAATCGAAGTAAAAAAAAATAAAGAATTGAAAAAGTTTAATATATATATATTTTTTAAACTTCGATTTTTTTTTATGTTTGAAGCTTGTGCCATCGAACAAAGCTTCGAAGTATTTAAGACAGCCCCAATGGATACAATACTATAGGCATTTGACACTGAGGGCTAGATCCACAAAAAATGGATTGCACGGAGCAAGTTGCACCCTTACTTACAATTCATTATGAATTGAAAATGGGGGACTCTGAGGTAAATAAGGTCGCTTTCACACAGGGGCTGTTTGGTCCGGACTTTCGGACCAGAATTCAATAGTCCGGTTTTTCGGGTTTGTGTGAATGCGTGTCGAACTCGGTTCGCGGACTAAACAGGCGAACTCTGGTCCGCCTGAAAACGTCTATCTCGGTTCGCTTCATCGGACCAAACGCGAACCAAATATAGGAAGTGATTATTATTACCACTGCTCGCAGCACTCACTGCAAAACAAGCACACTGCATCTATCTCTCTATCTATCTATCTATCTATCTATCTATCTATCTATCTATCTATCTATCTATCTATCTATCTATCTATCTATCTATCTATCTATCTATCTATCTATCTATCTATCTATCTATCTATCTATATCTATCTAACTGTGCATCTTGGGAAGAAGGAAGAAAAAACGCGGCTTATTATTATTACCGAGGCGCACGGCATTGGATCAATGGATCAATGCCACGTCAATACTATTATTACCTTACCACTGCTCGCAGCATTCATTCACTGCAAAACAAGCACACTGCATCTATCTATCTATATATCTGTGCATCTTGGGAAGAAGGAAGAAAAAACTCGGCTTATTATATTATTAATAAAACAGCTACTTGTGGGCACTCATAAAAACAACGTAGTGTACACGTTGTTTAGCGAGAGGATGGTGGTAATGTGCTTCAATAGAACAATGGATCAATGCCATGTCAAAACTCGCCTCCGCTGATCTGGAGGGCTCGCCTCGCAGTCCACACACACTCACACACACGGGCTCGCAGCCACACACACATTTCCACTGTCCAATAGACAAGCGCCCTTTTCGACCGCGTGACATTGTTCAGAAGGTTCGGCCCGCCTCACAGATTTCTATGTGAACGCAGGCGAACCAAATGAAGAATGCAACAATGTTGCAACTTCACCACCAGAACCGCACCGAGTCCACCAAAACTATATGTGAAAGCGACCTAAGACTAAAGTCTTTCTCTGGTCTGCATCCCCTTAACAATTGTGTGTATTGAGCTGTACTGTATTGTACCCATTCTGCAATCTGTTAATAACATTTTCAATCAATCACCGTGCAGATTGATTGATTGAATGAAAGTTGAAAGGTGTTCCACAAGGTTCTATTTAGGCCCCTGTCTTATTCTCCATCTTTATAAATGAACTAGGAAATGGGATAAACCCAGCACGGTTTCATTTATACGCCGATGATACAGTTGTTTACACAGTGGCTTCCTCTTTAACTCAGGCCATAGAGCTTCTACATGATGCTTTTAATACACTGCAACACTCCTTCCTAAGGCTAAGACTGATCCTTAATGCAAAAAAGACCAAGTACATGACCTTCTCTCGCTCTCGAGCCAATACAGCTGTCCCTCCGATTCTGACACTGGAAGGGACATGCCTTGACAAAGTAGCATCCTATAAATATCTGGGCATATGGATTGATGAATGTTTGATGTTTGATGTTCATATTGGGAACCTACTGAGAAAACTTAGACCTAAACTGGGCTTTTTCTTCCGGTTAAAGAAATATTTCCCGTCTGAAGCCAGGAAGAGAATTGTGCAGAGTTCCTTTCTGTCTGTATTAGACTATGGCGATGTGATCTATATGCATGCTATGCTACTTCCTCCCTGCTTAAAAAGCTGGATTCTGCGTACCATACTGCCATACGTTTTGTAACGGGTGCAGGCTCTCGCACCCACCACTGCACTTTGTATCAGTCCTTAGGATGGTCCTCTCTGTACCAAAGAAGACAATTACACATGTTGATTTTTATTCTTAAGTCATTGCTAGGTAAGCTGCCCTTATATATCTCTAGACTTCTGTCCTTTTATACTTGCTTTTTTAATACCAGACGAGCAGCAAATGGGATGCTTTTAAATGTTCCTTTGATGCAGTCAGAGCTTGGTAAAGCTGCATTCTCCCACTATGCTCCCTTTTTATGGAATAAGCTGCAAGTAAAACTTTGTCTAGACTAGGCACTTCCTACTGTAAATGCTTTTAAAGGTATGCTACGATTAGCCCTTCATGAAACATGTAACTGTTTTACCTGATGCTATTGCTGATGTGATTATGCTCCTTGCCACTGCACAAATGGCCTTCTGTATTTATATTTGAATTGTATGTTTTTTGTTTAATGCCCTGTTTTATGTTGAAATTTGTTGTCTGCCGTGTTGGTCAGGACTCCCTGGAAGAAGAGATCTTGTATCTCAATGGGACATTCCTGGATAAATAAAGGATAAATAAATTAACAGATTGTAGAATGGGTACAATACAGTACGGCTCAATACACACAATTGTTAAGGGGCTGCAGACCAGACAAAGACTTTCGTCTTGTTTACATCAGAGTCCCCCATTTTCAATTCATAATGAATTGTAAGTAAGGGTGCAACTTGCTCCGTGCAATCCATTCTTTGTGGATCTAGCCCTGAGTTTCTTCCGGTCAAGATGCAAAAAAAAAAGACAATTTCCATCCATACGTTCCCGTTTTATACCGTGGTGAATATGAGTGTTATTTCGGAATGATCCGGGCCAATTCCTGAGAGGCTGGTTATAAGCCGCAACGTGTATCATACTAAATGCATTGGCGTTTTGTCCCTACACACGCCACAATTAAAACAACGTTTTTCGATTCTTTGATCGTCACCAACGGAATACGTTATGGACTAGCGTTACACACATACGCTCGGATCGCAATTAAAATATTCTTGGATCAACGCAAGATTGATACCATATAGCCCTTACCTTGACTAGGATGTACCCCGAAAAGAATATTCCGATTATCTGATCGCCATTCCAAGTATTGATGTCCATCGTTTCGCCAACATAATCCACCACAGAACACGGATCGGGAGTAATTGTTTCTCCTCAATCCGAGCATTATAACCGTTACACTTGTCTGACAAAGAAAAGTCCGCCCGGACCTATATAATCGATGCACAGCCCAAGACGCAGCGTTTCAAAGGATGTGCAATACCGGCCGCATCCTACCAGGCGGCGGTATTGGACTTTTGCAATCTCAGACTCATTCCCTATGACAGGGCTATTCAACTACCGTACTTTTCGCACTATAAGCCGCACCTGACTATAAGCTGCAGCAGCTAAATTGAATGATGTGTACATATATAAGCCGCACTGGACTATAAGCCGCAGGTGTTTTAATGTTTAATTACCATATGTAATTACCATTGGGACACAATACTGTCGGACAAATAACAAGAATTAACTCATTTACAAGTTGTATTAAGTTTAGCAAATAAGGGAACAGATAAATAACATTTCAATGCAGTCAAAAAAGCAATATTTTGATTTTAACATTTTCGGGTTTGGTCACGTCGAGTCACATATAAGCCGCACCGTTATATAAGCCGCAGGGTCGAAAAATGGGGGAAAAAGCCGCGGCTTATAGTCCGAAAAGTACGGTAAATTGTTCAGGGGGCCACATTGTCAGAAACCCAAGGGGCCAGGGGCCGGACTGCCACGGCGCCTCCCCGTGCTATGAATATATGTACACTTGACACAACACGCAACCACATTTTCACAACTTTTATTTAACTACATTGCAAAAGTAGTATACTTTTCAAAAAAAGTGCTTCATTTATGTGCCACATCTGCAACATCTCCTGCAAAAAGTGCTTCATTTATGCAACATCTCCTCTTCAACATTTCAATATACAAATAAAATAAAAAACAAACAAGTGCATGATGTGCATCTGAACATTCTAACATCAACACTTGAACAAAAAAACACATTTATAGTGCAGCTGAGCTTATGAAAAAGTGCTTCATGTCTGTGCAACAACAGCAAATCACAGCATCTTATCAGCACTTATTGTCCACTCTTAACTCTCAAACATCAGGGGGGTGGGGGGCAGACAGGCCTAGCCTACATACACACATCTAATGAGAGCGATTGCACTTCTTTGACTGGGCAATGGCAGAGAAAGAGGGTTCATAGGAAGTGAGGGCTACCCGCAAACAGTGATGCAAATGCTCATATGTCAAGGAGGCACGGTTGCTTGTTTTAATGGCATTCATGTGAGAGAAACTGGATTCACAGGTGTATGTTGAGCCAAACATTGTTAGCACAGATATTGCCAGCGTTTTTATTTTGGGGAATGTCTTGACATGAATACACTTTATCCAAAATGTTGTGGTGGATTCATTCTCAAGTGCCTGCTTCAGAGCAGATGATGCTTGCATGTCAATTATTTCAAGTTGCAGGAGACCTTCATCAATGTGAAGCGATGCAAGGAACTCTTGTCCTTTTGTGGAAATAGCAGCTACATTGGCAAATGGGTTGCTCACAAAATGCATCAATTCTCTGGACATGTCAAATTCATCAAATCGACTTGCAAAGTTTTCCCTCAATTTATCAATGAAATCTGTCATTAATTGAGTGACTTTTGGCTCAATTGTGCGTGTTAACGTTGACATGAAAAGAAAAAAGTTAAAAAAATATATATATTAAAAAAAAATATTTTTTTTTAATTTTTTTTTATTATTTTTTTATTATCATGTAATCTTTGCCGGGCCGGTCAGAATCATCCCGCCAGTTGAATAGCCCTGCCCTATGATAACACCAGGCTCCCTGGATGGAATAGGGTATTAAAATAAATTTATTTTTTAAACGATCCAGAAAGGCGTTAACACGTGATTGGCACTGAATGTGTTAAGCTGAGCACACGAGCACCACACTATATTAAGCCGAGCACACGAGCACCACACCGTATTAAGCCGAGCACCACACCGTTACCAAATGCTTATGACTCTTGAGATCACTCAGTTGCTCTTCCATGAAGAGAAGACATTAATATGGTGAAATCCCGGTCGCTTAGGTGCTGAGGTTCCTCAGACTGTTTGGTCCCGGGAAGAACATGCCGTCCGTCTGGAGAACCGCCCGCAGGAAGAAGAAACGGAAGCACCGGGACCCGCAGCCTGGGACGCCTCCTCCGGAGGGCGAGCCTACGGAACAAGGCCCCGAGAAGAAGTCTGGATGGATGTACGAGTACGCACTGCCGCCACCCCCGGAGCAGTGTCTGTCTGACGACGAGGTAAGAGGGATGCTCCATTATGGCAAAAATCATAATCACCATTGTATTGAAATCACTATTGTAACTGAGGGGTACAATTCCCTGACTGTATTGATAAGTATGGTATCATTAAACCACTACCGTCTTATGTACTTTAATTACTGGCCATACAGTACATGATATATAAATATGATGCAATATATATCAATCAATAAATATATATATTCGGTTTAATCTGATCCTTTGTAACAGCCGCCTCCTAATTAGTCCCACCTAATTAGCTAAGCAGAGACAGATTAACCGCACTGTCCACTACTCAATGTCTGTTGTGAGGGTAGGGCAGTTCACAAAGTCATGGGGTCATGGTCGTCATCAATAGTCTCGGGGAGCCTTGGCAATTCTATTAGCCTCGCCACGGGTCGGGTGTAGATCCGTCCTTGGACGAGCACTTCGGCTGCTCGGACCTTTCCGTCGGCACCGGTGATCACTTTGCTTACGCGGCCAGCCGGCCACATAGCTCGGGGTAGTGACTGGTCGACAATCATGACGACTGTTCCTTCTGTCAAATTGTCTCTCTTTCACCCATTTCTGGCGGGTCTGTAGAGACGGTAGATAGTGGAGTAGGAAGCTGTTCCAAAACGTGTCAGCCAATACTTGACTGTACCTCCACATTCTTCGGCCGTTCACTTCTTCAGGCCTGTACATTGTCTGTGGTAGCGCGGGGTCCAGCCGCCCCATCAAGAGTGTGTTGGGGGTGACTGGGTCGACATCTGCTACATCACTTGAGACGTAACCGAGGGGCTTTGAGTTCAATACTCCCTCGATCTCCGCGAGGACTGTCATTAGGACTTCTTCCGCCACGGTCTGGGCCCCAGGCACGGCGTACAGGGCTGTCTTTATTGAACGTACTCCTCGTTCCCAAGTTCCACCGAAGTGAGGTGCATTCGGGGGATTAAACTGGAAGTCAATCTGGGATGGAGCGAGGTGGGTCTTAAGTTCTGGGCCCATAGCTTGGAAGCTCTCTCTCAGCTCTCTTTCTCCGCCTTTGAAGTTTGTCCCGTGATCAGACAATAATATAGACGGTTTGCCTTTCCGTGATGTGAATCTTCGGAAGGCCATAAGGAATGAGTCTGTGCTCATGGTTGGAAGGAGTTCTATATGCATCGCTCGGGTGGTCATGCATTTGAATACAATACCCCACCGCTTCTCGGTTCCTCTTCCTTTCTTTATATACAGCGGGCCGAAACAGTCCATACCGGTGGAGTGAAAAGGCTTGTCGCCGAGTCGGAGGCGACAGGGAGGTAGGTCAGCCATCCGGGGTATACTGGGCTGCGCTCGCCATTTACGACAGTCTAGACAGGTTCGCTGGAAGCGCCGCACTGCTTCTCTCCCTTGCAGTATCCAATAACGACGTCTGATCTCCGCGAAGACTCTCTCTGCCCCGGCGTGATGCACATCCTCGTCGTATTTCTTTATAATCAGCTCTGTGACCTTGTGTCGGCTGTTTAAGACTATCGGGTACTTGACGTCATCCGGTAAGTCTGGAGCTCTCCGCAGACGACCACCCACTCTGATGAGACCATGGGCGTCGCTCTCGGGGGCTAGGTGGAGCAATCTGCTGTCTGATGGGACGGGCTTTGCTCCCTGTAGACAGTCTAGCTCATCGGGAAACGAGTCTCTCTGGGCTCGTTGTAGTAGAAGAAGTTCTGCTTCTTCGTAGTCAGCTGCAGTAATGTCTGTAGTGAGCTGAACCTCTGGGTGGTGCCACAGGAATGTCTTTAGCTGCGCACTCTCTAGGGTGAGGCAATCGTCTATGTCGGGGTCTGTGGAGACGGGTGTGGTCAATCCACAGAACATAGATTTCTTGTTCTCGGCCTCCTCTTTACTCGCTGCCCGTGGGGTGGGTGTAGGCCACTCTTCTTCCGGGAGCTTGAGGAACTCTGGCCCGTCACTGTATAGGTTGTGACGGGTGAGGTCATCCAGGGACATTCCCCGGGTGATGACGTCAGCTGGGTTGTGTTTTGTGTCCACATACCTCCAGCTTGCTACTTCTGTTAAATCTTGAATCTCTGTGACTCTGACTCCCACGAAGACCTTGTATCTGCACGAATCAGACCGGATCCATGTGAGTACTGTCGTGGAGTCTGACCACAAGATTGTTATTTTTTTTTGTATTTTATTTTTTTATTATTTTTTAAACAAACATATAAACAAACATGACAACACACGATAAGATATACAAGCATTAATTGTCAGGGCACATCCAATGAGATCACCTTTTAGTTAGTTGTCTTATATAAGATATACCCATAATACCTGTTATCTAAAAAAAAACCTACACACATATGCTCAGCTCGAACCCCCCCCTCCCGGACCCCACCTTGAGAAGTACCTCCACTATCCCTCGCACCTAACCAGACACTACCATTATAAGCTAGCTTTTATTCTCTCCACCACTTCTAACCACATTGACATTTTGGATTCATTGAGACCCAGAATTCTTGCTGTAGATATTTCATGGTAAATTACATCGAGATATGTAAGAAACCAAACTTTACGGCACATTTTTTCCGGTTGAAACCAGCGTGATGCGATCAGCTTTTTGGCTACTGTGATACCCGATAAAACCAATCTCTTTAGCTGTGGATTCACTGCAAACTCAAAAACATCATTCAACAGCAATACCGAGGGGTGTACAGGTATATTCCAAGATACGAGTTTTGATATTTGTTGGGTCACATCTTTCCAGAATGCCTTAACTGGTGAGCAGTCCCAATACATGTGCATAAATGTCCCTTCGTCCCCATTTGTACATTGGGTGCATTTGGAATCTTGTTTGAGCCCCATTCAAGTATGTCCTGTGAATATAGTTAAGATTGATTTGTTGATGATCCGGGTTCCTTGATGTAAGTCGGACATTTGCCCAGGCTCCTTGCCAATCAAAGTCATTTTCCAGGTCTGGTATATCCCTCCTCCAGACAGAGTCAAGTTGGAGGGTTTCATACGAGGACGTTAGTAATTGATGATAAAATTCTGAAACAAAACCTCTCGATGTCTCTCTTGAGTAGAAGAATTTGTGGTATCTGTGGTGTTCAATTGGTCTGTCTAATGGAACACCGTGAGACTTCAAACATAGCTCTAACTGTTTGTGAAAAAGCCATGTGGACTTGGTGAGATTACATTTTTTGCGTATTTCTTTATCACTACAAAAACCCTGTTTGTTAAAAACATCCCCTAATGAGTGTATGCCTTGCTCTTCCCATATAGGGAATCTTATAGGTCGTTTTCCAATTAAGAGAGCATTGTTATTGAATAAGGGAGTATGATTGTGCCATTCTTGTGGGTTAGGATTTTTTTTTTGTGATTCACGCCATATCCGGATCGCATGAGTAATTATGGGGCCAAATTTTCGTTCACAGTGCTTGATTGGTAGTTTAGTGTATGCTATGTCCTTCAGTCTATGTGGGGCTACTATGTTTTCTTCTATTTTTCTCCAAGATGCTAATGCTTGGGAGTCAAACCATGTTGTCAATGGACTTAATGAGTACGCCTTAAAATATAGGAAAAAATCTGGAAATGCCATGCCACCATCTGCTTTATTTCTCTGTGCGGTGGATCTTTTTATACGTGGTGGTCTGTTATTCCAAATAAATTTGTATGTGGAGGAGTGTAATCTTTTCCAGTAACCCTCTGGAGGGGGTAACGGTAGCATTGAACAGAAGAAGTTGATTTTAGGTAGTACATCCATCTTAACTATTGATATCCGTGCTTGTACTGTGTTTTTAAGTTTTGCCCATCTATCAAGGTCGTCTTTGATTTTGTTTTGGATTTTTGTGTAGTTGTGCTTCACCGTTTGTCTTATGGTAGGGAATATTTCCACTCCCAAGCATCTGAAATGTTTTACCATCGGTATCTGTCCTGGGAGGGTTGTATCTTTTTTTGCAGGGGTGTTAAGTGGAAGGAAAGCCGACTTCGGCCAATTTATCTTAAATCCCGATAAATCACCAAAGTCCTCAATCAACTTGAGCAGATGAGGCAATGTGGTGTTGGGGTTTTTCATGAACAATATTACATCGTCCGCATATAAACAAATTTTTTGTTGTGTGCCCTTGATTACGATAGGTTCTATGGATTGGGATTGTCTTATATATTGTGCTAAAGGCTCTAATGATAGATTGAACAGTCCGGGACTAAGAGGACAACCCTGTCTGGCAGAGCGTGATACCGGAAATATTTCAGAGATGATTGTGCCTGTTGTAATCTTGGCCGATGGGTCTTTGTATAATACTTTAATCATATCGATGAATCCTTTTCCTAACCCCATCCTTTCTAGCACTGCCCACAGATACGACCATTCCAGCCTGTCAAAGGCCTTCATAGCATCCAGGGACAGCATCGCCTTAGGTATGGTGTCCTCCTTGTCGGCATCAAGTACGTGCAGTATACGTCTTATGTTCTCAGTGATCAGGCGGCCTCCTATGAAGCCAGTTTGGTCCGGGTGAACTAAAGACGTCATATGCTTTTGTAATCTGATGGCTAATACCTTAGAGTACAGTTTGATATCTGTTCCGAGGAGGCTTAAAGGTCTATAACTACCGCACTCGTTGGGGTCTTTGTCTTTTTTAAGGAGGACTGTTATGAGTGCAATATTGTCAATTTTATGGAAGTTCCCCTCCTTGACTGAGTATAAGATCATATTTAGTAATAAGGGGCCAATTATGTCCCAACAAGAAAGGTACATTTCTGATGGGAAACCGTCTCTTCCTGGAGCCTTACCACTTTTCATTGCGGTTATGGCCTTCTTGAGTTCCTCTAGTGTGATCGGTATTTCTAACTGTTTAGCGTCATCCTCTGAAAGTTTAGGGAGAATAATTTGATTAAGAAATGTGTCCATTTTGTTTTGATCGAAGGTCATTTCTGATTTATATAAGTCGGAGTAGAATACTTTGAATGTATCGTTTATTTTTACAGGATCTGTTACAAGTACTTGTTGTGCTCTAATGGTAGTTATATCTGCAAATGTTGCATTAATTCTTAATCGCATGGCTAATAGGTGGCTGGGTTTGGAACCATGGGAGTACTGCTGTTGTCTTGTGCTGCGTATTTGTATTTCCGATTGTTGTCTGTATATGGCATTGATCTCTATTTTTAGTACGTTAACTTGATTTTCTAGTCGAGTTGAGTTGTTGTATTTCAGAGAATTAAATAACGTTGAGTAAAGCGTTTCCAGCTCATCCAGTTTTGTGCTTTGATTCTTGCGCATTTTGGAGGAAAAGCTATCCGTGAAGTCTTTGATCATTCCCTTTACCGACATCCATATTATTCTGGGGTCTTGCACCGAGTTTGCATTCTCCCGTTGGAATACTATAAGAGCTTCTTTGAGTTGTGTAATGAATTCCTTATTGTTAAGCAGCAACGAGTTAAATCGCCATCTTGGGGCTCGGGAGGATAGTATACCAAATGTACCTTTAAGGAGTAAATAACAGTGATCCGATAGTGCGTTGGGTATCATTTCCACTTCATAATTATCAAATAGTCTCTGTGATGCAAAGACATAATCTATTCTGGATAGTGTCTTATGTCTCGCAGATCGACAAGAGTACTTTCGGGTCGTGGGATTAAGTAACCGCCATAAGTCATTTACACCTGTAATCTTTGACCAATCCTTTAATGCCTTCGATGAATTCTTTTGTTCGCTGGAAAAGGCGAGGTAAGATTTGTCCATCCTTGGGTTCCAGATGGCATTAAAATCCGCTCCTATTATAAATGAGTAATCGGGAATGTCTAACATTGCATTGGTTAGTGTAGTGAAGAAATCTTCTTCGTACAAATTTGGGGCGTATACCGCTATCAACGCTATTTTCCTGTTCTTATGTTCAATCTTAGCTATAGTTATCCGACCTTCTACATCAGACCATACTCCCTTTAGTACAATATTCAACTTACGTTTAACGACTATTGCTACACCCCGAGTTCTCGTACCAATAGAGGAGTGACTGATATTATGGTATATGTTGTCCGCTAATTTACCTATGTCTTTCCCTAGAATGTGTGTTTCGCTTAGCAGAGCAATGTCCACATGTTCTTTTTTCATCAGTGTGAGCACGCTTTTGCGTTTGAGTTGGTTATTTATTCCCCCGGTGTTCCATATCATTATATTCAAACTAGCCATAGTCTATACATGTTGCATTGTAATTTTTGGTAATGCTTCTAGAGTGCGAGGCAATAATAGATATACATCCCACTAGTGAGGTCCCGTTGAGAGCCGAGCTTAAAAACATACATATATACAAATAAAAATCCCCTACCCTTCCCTCCCACCGAGAGTCGTACAGGATTGTGTTCCATGAACACAACCTTTGCGTATGACTCCCTCCCTTGCACCACCGGATATCCCAGAATGATCCAATTATCCTTAACATTCCTATGTATACCATAGGATCTAACACTCTAAATTCTACCATAAGTAGAATGTCGACTGTGGCTTGGCCACTTACCCGTAAAAAATAAATAAATAAAAATTTAAATGAGATAAACTAAAAATAAAGACCAAAAATAAGCTTCAATTGTCATGCCCTAATCACTTACATTTTATATGAACTTGTGTAATTTATAGTAACCCATGAATAATATGAAGGTATTGAACTGAAGAGAGAGCCTCAATAAATCAGAGAGAGCGGATGAAAAAGAAAAAAAAACAAGTAAAAGGAAGAGAACATTAACTTAGATTTGCACCGGGATGGTGAGTTCACGTTGGATCAACGTAGCGAGTTGCGCTCCTGCTAGGGCTGCGCAGAGCTCTAGACGCGGGATAGATTGTTGCTTGCATGGGGCTATTCTTGAGCAAGCCAGGATGAAAGCAGTATGTATTTCTCCTCCCTCCTCTCGGGCACGCAAGTAGGCCACCGAACCGTAGGCTACTTCGGAGGCGTCGCTGAAGACGTGCAGGTCCAACTGGCACGTCTCCGGCCTCACTGTGGGTGGGAAGTAGCTGCGGCGTATGTTGACACCTGGGAGTGAGCTGAGTTCCGTCTCCCACTCTCCATGTGGATGCAAGGTGTTCGGGTATGGGGTCGTCCCAGCCCTGGTCCTTGTCCCATAACGCTATTTTTTTTTTTTTTGATCCACTTTTTCTCCCATTTTTCTATATTTTCTCCCATCCCAATTTCGTATCATCCAATTCAACCCTCCCCTGTCACGAACGCTGTTTCTTGCCTCCCACAAGCCGGCTGCAATGTGGACTAAGTCATACATAGCACAAGTCCCCTCCGGTACTTGAGGTAACAGCAGTCGCATCTTTTCACCTGCGCAGCTCGATCTCTCAGTGTCGAGGAGTAACGCGTGGGAGGCTCACGCTGCCCCCGACACTTCCTGATTCTACTGCGCAGGCGCACCAACCGACTTGTAGGAGTCGCTTGTTCACAACGTTCGATCCCCACCCTTCAGTTTTCCCTCCCCGTAATACGGCCAATGTGTATTACTGCGGACGACCAGCCAAACTGAAAAACAATGTGGAGAGCTGGATTCGAACACGCGAATCCTAGCGTCTCCACACTGGTGGCGAGTGCCTTGCCCACTACACCACCTAGCCGCCTGTCCCATAACGCTCTTACAATCATCTTTGCCCTGGTGGTGTAAGGTAGAATACATCCCAACAGGTCATATTGTCTGGCGAGTGTTCTGTATACACTCCGTCTGGTGGTCGGTAGTGCAGTCGACCTTCCCTGCTCCTTGGTCAGGGGTGTGTGTTTATAATGGAGCGAGTCTGTTTTTAAGCGCCAGACTAGTCCTAATGTCATTTCTTGGGCTTCTCCTGGGATGGTCGCCATCCAGGTCTCGCTGCTTGCTGCCTTGTCCTCGGGGGAGAGGCTGCGCAATACTTGCGGGTCTCTGCTGGCCCACTGCCTGAGATCAAAGCCGCCTTTGATCAGGGAGGCGCGGAGCTTGAGTAGAAGGGCCTCGGCTTCTTCTGGCGTCGAGACGCTTTGCAGACAGTTGTCCACGTAGAAACTATTTCTTACACTTCGTCGGACCACTTCATCGGCTGCTGGGTCCTCTGCAACGTGTTTTTGCAGTGCAAACGTAGCACAGCATGGGCTGCATGTGGTTCCGAAAGGGAGGACTTCCCATTGATAGATGGCTGGTTGCTCGTCCCCGATCCTCTCTCTCCATAGGAACCGCAGCAGGGGCTTGTCCTCCTCCACTAGTCTCACCTGCAGGAACATCCCTTTGATGTCGCCGCTGATGGCCACCTTGTCTTGGCGGAAACGTAATAACACGCCTAGTAGAGAGGGGCCTAGTGTTGGGCCGGGCAAGAGCTCTTTATTCAGATTTTGTGATCCGATCTGGTAGCTGCAGTTGAACACAATACGATCCTTGCCGTTGTGGTGGACTTTGTGGTGCGACACGTACCATGATTCGGTCGTCTGATCGGCCTCTTCAATGTCAATTTTCTTTATGTGTCCCGCTGTGATTAGCTTGTTAATCTCAGCGCGGTACACAGTCTCTTGAGCGGGGTCTCTGGCTAGGCGCCGCTCTGTGTTCAATAGATACCGCTCCGTCGCTTCTTTTGGGGCGTGGAAGGTAGGCATACCCTCTCGCCTCAGGAGTGGAGTTGCGTATCTCATCACTCCGTTGACTTTGACTCTCTTTGTCCCCTGCTCGAGGAGGGCTATAGCGTAAATGTCTTCCTTGGAACGAATGTCTTTCTTTTCGTTCTTAAAGGGCATTGTCTCTAGTGTCCATAGCCTCTCGACATGCTGTAGGAGGGTGGTGTCTTCTTCTGTCACTCTGGAGTGGAGGCAGCTAGTGGCTGCTGTTCGGTTAAGGGACCTAGCGAGGGGGCCTTGTAATGTCCATCCTAGGCGGGTCTCGACTGCTGCAGGACAGCCTCTGGGCCCTGTGTGGACCCGGTCCATCGGGACGATGAGGTCTGCATGGTCGGAGCCTATCAGCAGGGTCGGGGTGGCACCGTCTATGAGCGGTATAGGTAGTTGACGCAGGTGCACATATTTATCCATCAGCTTGGCGATGGGGTAGGTGTACTGCGACAGGCCTATTTCTTGGCTGGTGAAAGCGTTAGTAATCCTATACCGTCTCTCTGGCTGCCCGCTTGCTGCGATAGTGAAGGAGACATTCTCGCCCTTTATCGTCTTTAGATCTCTTCTTATTGTCCGAATCGTCATCTGGTTTTCGCTCCCCCGCAGCCCCAGCTGGGCCGCAGCGGACGCGAGGAGAAGGGTCTTCTCTGACCCGTCGTCAAGGACGCCGTAAGTGTCCATGACCTTGTCTTGGTAACTCAATGTTACGCGGACCACCTTTAAGAGCACCCGGGCGCCCCCGCTGCTGGCGGGGTCAATGTACATAACACTTGCCTTTGTGCTGCTTGAGGGTGCAGGCTTTCTTCTGTTACTTTCGTGTAGGACGTCTAAGTGGGCTCCGTCACACCGACTACACCTCTTCTTTAAGCGGCAATCGGCTGCCATGTGACTGCGCGCACATTGGTAACAGCGTCGGTTGGCCTTTATCCATTGACTCACCTCGTCGGTGGTCATCTTCTTGAACGTGTCACATTGTGACAGCCAGTGTTCATTTTCGCAGTACGGGCACACCATCTTCCACTTCTCTTTCATCGAGGGGGTACTGTGGTTCTTGCTGCTCGGTACTGATTCTGATTGGTGCATGACGGTCACCAATCTGCGGCCATCGTTTGCTCTCCTAGGTCCCTCTCTGGAGCTTGGTGTGCTCCGCATGAACGTATCCAACCGTAGGCTGTTGACTTCTCTCGCCAGGAAGTCGGCTAGGTCTAGGAGGGATGGCTCGGGACCGTTAGGATCACGGTGGTCTCTTTGCCGCCTGAAGCGCTCTTGTCGGGCGGGCGGAAGCTTCTCTAAAATCCTCTCGACATTAGAGTTCGCGTACAGTTCGTGCATACCCTTTTCTCGTTGCGCCCCCAGCATCCCTACCAGGGATTGTACTTTGATAGACAGGTCGTCTAGTGCAGGGGTTCCCAAACTTTTCAGGCCGGGGCCCAGAAAATAAGGCGTCAGAGAGCCGCGGCCCAATGCACATCGTCTGGCTTTTTTTTTTCTTTTTTTTTGCCAGGCGACCGATTTTTTAAGCCAAATATCACTTCAAGCCTATTAAGTTAGTTCAAGTTAGTTATTCATTTATATGTGCTATTTATGAGAGGGCTAACTTGTTGCAAAATAATAATGATAATAATAATAGCCTCATTAAAATACTATTGTTGCTTCGGTTGTTTTCAGCGTTTTATGTGCATAATCTGTTATTTAGTTTGAAATGTTCGTTGAAATAAGTAGATTTTTCGTTTTTGTTTATTTATTAAGTTAATATAAAACCATATAGTCACATTTTAGAATACAATAGAATAGAATTTTTGAATACAACTAGAAACACTGTCCTGGCCTGCTTCTAAGTTCAGTGGCCTGACAAAAAAAAAAAAGAAAAAATGTTTATTTTTATTTATTTTTATTTTTTTTAAATCATCTCGCGGCCCATCCGTGGCTGCTCGCGGCCCACCTTTGGGTCGCGACCCCGACTTTGGGAACCACTGGTCTAGTGAGCGATTGTCTGTGGCTGGGGGTAGGCGGTCAATATGCCTTATCTCTTGTATTACGTAGTCCCATATGCGTCCATATCTTTGGTCGAGTGCTGCTAGAGCCGCGGTGTATGGGGTAGTAGAGGTGTCTCATTGTCTCTAGGCACATTCGTAGCTCCGTGTACTGTGCTCTGTTCTCGTGTGTGAAGTCCGGAAACGTCGGTGTGCCAATGTAGGTATTGCCTGACTTCTATCAGCATGTGACTTGCAACACCAGAGGCGGTAACATCCTAGATCACTGTTACACGCAATTTAAAGGTGGCTACAAGGCTCATTCTGATAGTGGCTTTGGTAAGTCAGATCACGCATCCATTTTTCTTTCACCAAAGTACAGACAGAGAATTAAAAGTACTCCCGTAGTCTCGCGAGAGGTGCAGAAATGGGATGTGACGTCAGAGGAGACGATCCGGTCAGTGTTTCACCACACAGACTGGATTGTGTTCCGCGACACAGATAACATTAATGCCTACACGGAGACAGTGCTGGACTATGTTTGTACTAGGGTGAAAGAAACAATCCCCACTACCAAAATGAAAGTTTACCCAAATCAAAAACCCTGGGTAGACAAATCCGTCCGTGAAGCTCTGAGAGAGCGCACCAAAGCATACAACGACGGCCTAGAGGCAGGCAACATGAATGACCACAAGGTGGCGCGATACAACGTAAGGAGGACAGTGTCAGAGGCCAAACGACGCTACAGGGATAAAATTGAACTCCAGTTTGAACAAGCTGACTCTAGAGCTATGTGGCAGGGGCTCAAAACGATGACAGACTACAAAGGCGCCTCCCTCAAACTGAACAGTGACATCTCCTTAGCAAATGACCTCAATACCTTCTATGCGAGGTTTGATGCTGGTAATAACAACACCAGCTCACAAGCCTCGGCAATGGGGGGGGGGGGGGGTCGGCTGCTGATGGAGGCGCAGTGTTCAGGGTAACAGAGCATGAGGTGAGGCGGACCTTTAAAAAAGTGAATATCAGGAAGGCAGCAGGTCCAGACGGCATCCCCGGCCGCGTCCTAAAAGTCTGTGCCGACCAACTGGCCCCAGTATTCACTGACATATTTAACCTGTCCTTAGAACAGGCTGTCATCCCCACCTGCCTGAAGAAGTCCACTATTATCCCTGTACCCAAAAAATCCAAGCCTGCTTGCCTCAACGACTACCGCCCTGTAGCTCTCACCTCCATAGCCATGAAGTGCTTCGAGAAGCTAGTAAAGGGCTACATCTGCTCCTCCCTCCCCATCAACATGGACCCCCTGCAATTTGCATACCGCCCCAACAGGTCCACGGAGGACGCCATAGCCCATGTGCTGCACACAGCAGCATCACACCTGGACAAGAGGCAGGGGAACTATGTGAGAATGCTATTCATCGACTACAGCTCGGCATTCAATACCATAGTCCCCTCCATACTCATAGCCAAGCTCAGGGACTTGGGCTTGGGCTATGACCTCTGCCAGTGGGTCTTGGACTTCCTGACTGGCAGACCCCAGGTGGTGAGAGCAGGCAACTGCACCTCCTCATCCATCACCCTCAACATAGGGGCCCCCCAGGGCTGTGTTCTGAGTCCCCTCCTCTACTCCCTGTACACACACGACTGTGTGGCTCAGCGGAGTAGCAATACAATCGTCAAATTTGCTGACGACACAGTGGTGGTGGGCCTGATCTCTGCCAACGACGAGAGGGCCTACCTGGAAGAGGTCAAGGTCCTGGCGGGATGGTGCCAGGAAAACAGCCTCTCCCTGAACGTCAGCAAAACAAAGGAGATGATTGTGGACTTCAGGAGGTCGGGGGTCAAGGACTACAGCCCCCTCAGCATCGACGGGGCACCGGTTGAGAGAGTCAACAGCTTTAAGTACCTCGGAGCCTACATATCCGAGGACTTGACATGGACCACACACATTAACAGTGTTGTGAAGAAGGCACGACAACGCCTCTACTTCCTCAGGCGCCTAAGGAAGTTCCAAGTCAGCCAGAAGATCCTTAAGAACTTCTACTCATGTACAATAGAGAGCATCTTGACCGGCAACATCACCTCCTGGTTTGGGAATAGCACTGCACAAGACCAAAGCAGACTACAAAGAGTGACACGTTCAGCCGAACGCACAATTGGAGGGGGGCTCCCCACCCTCCAGAACATTTACTACAAGCGTTGCAAGGGCAAGGCTAAGAGAATCATTAAAGACTCCAGTCACCCGAACAACTGCCTCTTTGAACTGCTGCGGTCAGGCAAGCGATACAGGAGTCTCAAGGCGAGCACAGAAAGACTCAGAAGAAGCTTCTATCCCCAGGCCATCAGGCTGCTAAACGAACAATGAATGAACACTACACAACAACAACCACCAAACGCACATAGCACACACATCCACACGCACACACTCACTTTAAACAAACACACTGTAGCACCCACTCCACACACTTATAGCACACACCCACTTTAAACAAACACACTGTAGCACCCACTCCCCACACTTTATATTTATGGATGAAGGATTGCACTACAACTCGTACACCTTACTGTAAATTGTACCTAAAATTGTACCTCATCCCATTTCTGCTCTGCACTAGATAGTACTGTACATTAGTACACTGCATAGTATTGTGTATTGTATATTATATGGTAACTCAGAACATTGTACATATGTCTATACCGAACACTGTGACCTCATTTTCTTCTTCTAAATTCATGCTATATTATGTTATTATGTTATTTGATACTATCTTGTCTAGCACAGTCTCTGGAGCGTAACAGTAAGAAGCATTTTGTATGAAAGTATTCTGTACTTCTGTATGACAACTATTAAAGAACTTGAACTTGAACTTGAGAACTTGTATGATGCCATGGATGGCTGGCACATCGGTGAGCGTTGGAAGAGAGGCCTCCTAGGCGAGTCTCCTCTTACGCCTCTTGGTGGGCTGGTACCTGCTGGGTACCATGGCCCGCGTATCCAGGTGCTGTTCCTCGGGGCTGGTCGTGCGTTAAGCTCACCCGTGAATTGAGTCGGGGGTCTGTAGCGCAGAGCCGCGGGGGTATCTGTGCTTGTAATCGGTCGCGCTCGGCTTCGCGCTTGGTGAGAGCGAGGTCGCGCTCTGCTTCTCTTTGGGCACCGGCAGCGCTGGGCTTCGGCGGCGGCGCGCTGGGCTTCGGCCCGGTCCCTTCCCATATTCTCTTCCGTCTGAAGGCGTCTAATCTCTAGACGTATACGATCTTCGTCGCTCCGTTGCTGCGCTTGAAGGCGTTCTCTTTCCATGGAAGAATGTTCGCGCTCACTAAGCGTCTGTGCTTGGAGTCGATCGCGCTCTGTTGAGGCTGCTAGGCTGGCGAGGAAGGCCTGTGCCAGCATCTTGTCCGCCTCGCTGGGGGAAGACGCTGGTTGAGGTGATCCGCTCCTGGCAGTACTCGTTGGAGATCTGTTCTCCTGTGGCGAGTCCTGGAGATCCATCTCCGGGGTGCTCGCCTCTTCTTGTAGCGGGTCGAGTTCCATCTCTGGAGGGCTGTCTTTATCCTGGAGCTCTCCGGGGACTACTTCTTCGGTCTTGGCGGGGGGTAAAGTCATGTCAGGTCCCTCCTGGTCCCCTCCGTGAGCTTGGTCAGTTACGTTAGAACCCACTAGGGCCTCTATAGGCGGGGTAGCCTGGTTGATAGGGTCAGACATAATTTTACTATCTACTTTTTCCGCGTTTACCGTCTGTAGAAAGCTAGGTAGTATACTGGCAACGTAATCCTCTAAGTACTGAGGTGTCTGCCGTCTACGCTGCGGGCGATCTACTTTAGGAGAACCGTTTTGTGGAGTGTTCATCATTGGCCATGTCGATATTAATACCACTATATTAATATTACACTAGTTACCCTCCGGCTCGAAGGACCAATTGTAACTGAGGGGTACAATTCCCTGACTGTATTGATAAGTATGGTATCATTAAACCACTACCGTCTTATGTACTTTAATTACTGGCCATACAGTACATGATATATAAATATGATGCAATATATATCAATCAATAAATATATATATTCGGTTTAATCTGATCCTTTGTAACAACTATTATTAAACACGATTACTCATTGATTTGAGAATATCATATGACGACGACTGAATTAGTTTTGCCTTTCTTCTCGACCAAAGGCTGCCTTTCGGTCATCTTCTATAAGTTACCAAAGACGTTCCGCCTCCCTCTCAACACGAACTGAAACTACTGTTCGGGTTTGGGGGGGAGGAGCGCACCGTAGTTTAACATGGGTTATCAATCCTCTTCTCTCCTCTTCCAGATCACCATGATGGCTCCCATAGAATCCAAGTTCTCCCTGACCTGCGGGGACGGGGACAAAGAGACAGAGTCCCGACCCAAAGTGGCCGAGTGGCGATACGGTCCGGCCCAGCTCTGGTATGACATGCTAGGAGTCCCCGAGGACGGAACCAACTTTAACTACGGCTTCAAACTGAAAGAGGAGAATGACGAGGAGGCTGAAAAACAGGCGATACCTGCACCGCCGTCGATAGAGCCCAAACCACCAAGGAAAGAGCCTGAACCATCGCCGATGGAGTCTGAGCCACCAATGTCCCCGCGGGAGGTTTGTACACCTTGCACTCCAGCTGTGATGTTGGCTAAGTAATGGCGTTATGAGATTTCCCCCGTGATGTGTATCATTTGTGGTTCTGTGTAGCTCTGTGGGTAGAGCACTAAAGTCACATTCACATTTTAGTGCAAGCGCCCTCACATTTGCTGTAATTTCCTGCAATTTACAATTTACAAACAGAATTTTATTTTCTTCTTTTTTTAATCCTCTTTTTCTTCGCCTGATTTTCTAGGCTTTTCTCCCCATCCCAATTTAGTCGTTATGCCAATTCCCCCCCTCCCCTACCTAGTCGTTGTGCGCATGTTCCCCCTACTGGTCGGTACAAGGGAACCCTGAAGTCTACCACATGCTTCCTCCGACACATGCAGAGACAGCCAGCGGCTCTCTTTTCACCTGGCAGCGAGGACTTTCATTGGTGAAGTGTAACGCGTGGGAGGTCACGCTGCCTTCACCACTTCCTGCCTTTCGCTGAGCAGGCGCCCAGACCTGACCTGTAGCGCGCGCGCGCGCACACACACACACACACACACACACACACACACACACACACACACACACACACACACACACACACACACACACACACACACACACACACACACACACACACAATAAAATACATTTAAAGGGGAACTATCTTTATAAATGGCCTTTTCCAGTGTTTAGCATTGTTTTCTAGCAATGTGGGGTTGTATTCTATTTTTTGCGCATTCTTCCAGTTCAGATGAGAGAAGGTCCTCCCCCACTGAACCAAGCCATTCTGATTTGACTGGTGCGCTGACGTGAATTAGGCACTGATCTGCATATCTCAGCCCCTGGTTGTAGCCACCGCCCACAATCAACAATTCGCTCAAAAACGGAGCAGTGGAAATAATGCGAAAGCGGTTTTAGACAGACCGACACTTGCACTTCCCCAAAAGAGAGAAAAATAGAGAGAGAGAGGGAGAGACAGATAGAGAGAGGGAGAGAGAGGCTCTCCTCTGTCTCTCCCCGAGTCCCCCTGCATCACGACTCGAAGCGCGCACACGCGCGCTCTCGGAGCGATCTCTCCTCTCTCTCCCTCGTTATCTCTCTCTCCCTCTCTCTATCTGTCTCTCCCTCTCTCTCTATCTCTCTCCCTCTCTATCGCTCTCTCTCCCTCTATCGCTCTCTCTCGCTCGTTCTCTCTCTCTCTCTCGCTCGTTCTCTCTCTCTCTGTATCAGCACTGGCGTCACGTCAACCCGTTACAAATTATATTCGTATTCCGATCCGTGCAATAATATTCACAGGGGTATATATTGTCATTTGAAACAAGTTACCAATGCATTGTCCCTCTGTCTCTCTCTGTCTGCCAGTGCAGACTGTGGGTAACTGTCATACAGCGCATTGCGAGTATGGGCGGAGCCCAGCCAAAAACAGCTTGGAATCTTGAAGGATAGAAAATGCTGCTCTACAGAACTTGATTAGAAATACAAAACAATGATTTATTTAAATTTTTTAAACCTTACAGATGTGTTCCATAGACTCACATGAATTGTGTAAAATTGCCCAAATAGTGAAAGAAATAGTAAGATAGTTCCCCTTTAAAAACCATTTTTTTCTTCTTTTTTTTAATACATGGTGGTGCTGGTGTGTTGTCATAGTGGTGCTGCGCCCATATACTATTGTTTAGGGAAAGCCTCAGGCACTGACCTTGACCCCCTGGCACTGACCTCGACCCCCTGGCACTGACCTCGACCCCCTGGCACTGACCTCGACCCCCTGGCACTGACCTCGACCCCCTGGCACTGACCTCGACCCCCAGGCACTGACCTCGACCCCCAGGCACTGACCTCTCGACCCCCAGGCACTGACCTCGACCCCCTGGCACTGACCTCGACCCCCTGGCACTGACCTCGACCCCCAGGCATTGACCTCGACCCCCAGGCACTGACCCCCCCCCCCCCCCCCGTCACTAGTCAATTCTAAAATGGAGGAAAACATTATATATTATGGAGTACTAGTAAGATACTTTGAATAAAAGCGTCCACTGAACAGGTTATGTTGTGTATTGCAATGTTATGTTATGTGATCTGTGGTTGCAGGGGGACGATCATGTGGAAAAGGACAAAACGGGGCTTGAGAGCGAACTCTTCCTGATGGTCACCCAACTCAAGTGGGAGGACGACATCATTTGGAACGGGGAAGACGTGAAGCACAAGGGCACCAAGACCCAGAGGGCCAGTCTAGCAGGGTGGCTGCCCTCGAGCATGACGCGCAACGCCAACGCGTATAACGCACAGCAGGGTACGTTCAGCAGATCAACAGACACTTGAGTAGAGTCTGTGTCTGTGACTGAACATGCTCCTCATCTTGCCAACCTCATAAATGAATCCCTTTCAGGTGGAAATTGATATTCAAGGTCATTTTATAATAGATTTTATAAAAGAACTGGTCAAACCTCACCTTTCTTTCTTTCTTTCTTTCTTTCTTTCTTTCTTTCTTTCTTTCTTTCTTTCTTTCTTTCTTTCTTTCTTTCTTTCTTTCTTTCTTTCTTTCTTTCTTTCTTTCTTTCTTTCTTTCTTTCTTTCTTTCTTTCTTTCTTTCTTTCTTTCTTTCTTCTTTCTTTCTTTCTTTCTTTCTTTCTTTCTTTCTTTCTTCCCTCTTCCCCTCAGGCCTCTCTAGAAGTAATTCCCAGCTGGTTCCACCCGCACCCCCTCCCATGCCCAAAATCTCTCCAATCTCCAGCTCCAAGAGGGACAAAAACAACCACGACCACCTAGGTACTACCTGCCTCTCTTATGATGATTTTATTTTATTTGATTTGATGTATTTTATTTTCGTGTCTTACATACAGGTGTATGCCCAGCCAGGGCCGCCTGGGAGAAATGCGAGGCCCTGTGCGAGATTTAACGCGAGCCCCCCCCCCCCCCCCCCCCCCAAAAAGGTTTAAAAAAATATATATATATATATATATATATTTTTTTTTTTTTTTTTTTTTTTATATACACAGTCAACATATTCTTAAATAATAGCGCTGCCCGAGGCGGGGCATGATACAGTCAACATATAGCAAAAGAGAGAGCGAGAGAGAGCTCCCGTTCTACAGTCAATATTAGAGATGTTCCGATACCATTTTTTCCTTTCCGATCCGATTCCGATACCTAAGCTTTGGGTATCGGCCGATACCGATACTTATCCGATACCAGTGCATACATAAAAAAAAAAAAAAAACGATATTATATACAATATAATTTTTTTTTTTTTTTTAACAAATACTGTTTTATATATACTGTTTTTTAGTAATAACTAGAAAGTAATGGTATTTATTCAACAACAGGTGATTGTATAGATTTGTATTAGTATCATTAATCAATGAGTATGGGGCTTCAGCACTGCAGATATACCCTACTCCAATGATCCACACGGACATTATACGTTGCTGCACTCGCTACCCACTGGCTCTGCAGATATACCCTACTCAGTCTGTCTACAAGGCTCCGTTTCAGTAGCAGTCGGATCTGTTGTGATTTTTGCACAATAAATATTCAACATTCTCTTTTGAGACTCCGCCTCAGACTCTTATCATTTGGCACTAAAAGCTAAACATTGTCGCCGATATGGCTGTCCGCAACATGTCATTAATTGTGTACGCGACGTGCAATTGTGCAATGACGACGTTACCGTTAGCTAGCATGAGCTACCGGTATATGGGAAGACCATAGAAGACTGTAACGTTACTGGTGACATTGTGATTTAACTTGGAATACTCCTTTGCCAACTTGCTGTACTTTGCTTGCAGGTCTGCAGCCATTATTGCTGGATTATATGAATAGCCCCAACTTTAGCCAAGGTAATGTTAAAGCTAGCTTTCGGTTAGCTGTTCAATGCTAATAACTCCAGCCACCAAGCGAACCCATGAGCTCTCCGTCAACACCGCTCTGTCGGGACGATGACATTTAAGAAAGTATCTGCTGTTAAAATGACAAATGGCATTGACACTTTAATCGATTAAGCACACGTTTGTTTTATAATGCTTACTCAACAGACCACAGTGTTGTTGATAAATTACGTCATATGGTATCGGAGCGCAGCATTAGAGGGTACTCGCCGATACCGATACCAGCATTTTAGCCAGTATCGGCGGCTTTTCCGATACTGGTATCGGTATCGGAACAACTCTAGTCAATATACAGTGTACAGAGAGAGAGAGAGAGAGAGACATTGGAAAGAAATTGAAATGCTATTTGGCCCTAAACAGAGAGTACACAGTGGCAGAATACCTGAGCACTGTGACTGAAGATCCTTGAGCACAGCCTAGCCATCGAGAAAGGCCGCCATAGGCAGACTGTGTGTGTTAGAAAGAGAGAGAGAGAGAGAGAGAACATGTGTGTTTGTCATGTGTGTGTGTGTTAGAGAGAGACTAGAGCATGTATGAGAGATCCAAAAGGACAAAGATCAACACTTAAATCCAACAAGAAGAGGGTCTATACCAGAGAAACCAAAGCAGCAAGGAGCCAATGGCCGACATCAGCTAAATAGGCTAGCCAGGTACTGTGACACCAGGCCACACACAGCTTTGGCCAACGGCCCAACGCTACCCAAGCTACACAAGCGACCAAGACATTCACACACAGCACATGTCGTATCTCCAAATGTTGTGAAGTAGCATATGTTTTGCCTGAAAAAAAACATCGTTATTAACAAAACATTCGGGAGGGGAAGGAAGGAAGAGTGGGGTAATGTCATGACATTTTCATTAATCTTACCTGCACAAAAGGAACGCAGGGCGAAAGGCCGCAACACAGGTCTCCACGTTGACGAAAGGCCTCTCGCTGGCGGGACAAAATAAGCCAGAACCCCCTGCTATTCTCACGGCTAATGTCAATGGTCGACTCGTAGCACAAGCTAACAGCTAACTCTAGCCTAGGCTAACTGATGGCATCAAAGTAACGTGCGCAGCCGGCAGCTAGCCGGCAGCTAGCTACGACGTTAGCTGCTGGCTGCGCACGTTACTTTGATGCTATCAGTTAGCCAGTTAGCTCAACCCGGCTATCGCTAACCATGAGCTAACGCACTACCACTGAAACTACAACATGAGAAAAGCAATACAGGCGCTGACACCAGGCACACACCGTTAGCTACTAGTAGTACTATATTAGCTAGTCGACCAGTTTGGCTCCAGAGAGAGAGAAAGAGAGCATAGGTCCACGGCGGGAATATAATCATAGGTTGACTCACCATAACGCAGTATCAATCCGGCGCCAATGGTAAAGTTGGAAGGAGACTTTCTTGGCCCACGGTGTAATTTCTTCTGATCCATGCGGCTTTTGAAAAGACATCCACTCGCCTCGCTCCTCTGAATAGCGCTGAATTATCTACCTCGTGTGTCTTCTTCTTCTATTTGGTATTACGGCGGACGGGCCGGAAACACTATCCTAAAATCTGTAGAGCAGCAAATCCGCAGAAACCGGAAAACTGCAGTCTGCAGAGCCGCAGAGGCAGGAAGTCAGACACATTCTACAAACGTGTCTAATGTGAAATATATAAGCATATAAGCAAAACTAGATTTTAGGTCTGTGATGAAAAAGGGCCTACAAGACACATAAACAATAAGTATATAATAATATACTTGACAAATTACTTGACAAATGACATATAGACCAAGATGGCCACAAGAAAAAGAAAATACAATAAAACGTAATATAACACAAGCTGTACGCAATGTATGTGAACAAAGAAACAAGAGGAATTCATATACAATTATATAGGATATAGTGTGTTTTGTCTCAAGTGCCATGCTTTCTCCAAAAAATGCTGCAAAACTGAAGATGTCCTCCACAAAAAAACAACTCAACATACAACTCTCAGACTGCCAAAACAAATCCGGATTTACAATTTGAATTTTCTCAAATAAAGCCCTCCTCAAAGCGGTGTACAAAGGGCAATAAAAAACAAAATGATATTCATCCTCCACCACTCCCAGATCACATAGAACACACAACCGCTCCTCCTCAGGTTTACCTTGGAATCTACCCACTTCCACAGCCAATGGCAGGGTGCCAGACCTCAACTGGGCAAATGTTTACGAGTTCTTTCTGTGTCGCTGGGCCACCGTGTTAGCGACGAAAAACACAACACCAACAATTGAATGGATTTAATTACTCCCTGGTAGGGGGGTACATGTATTCGTTCCGTGACTTCACGGTACAGATGTCACGGTTTGGTGCTGGAGCCATACGACGAATACATCTCAGGGGGGGGGGACTATTCGACAGGTTGAACTAGGGTTGCACATTTCACAAAATGATGCTCAATATCCGTAGAGGCTTACTTTGATCTTAACCCCCACACGCACACCCTCTGCTTCATTTTGGTATTTTGTAGCTTTTTTCCTGTTGTACCGAACCGTGACCCCAAAACCATGCCTTCTGTGTACCGTAATCTATACTGAACCTACAAATCAGAGTTGCCAGAACCAAGCCCCAGACTAATCATCAGGGAAATAAGTCAAAATTTTCATCCAGGTTTTCCTAGTCATTCTCTCTGACTCCGTGCAGTATTTGACTCTTTGCTGTTATTGTTCCCCCACAGCCTCTCACCATGAAGACGACTGTCCGTGGTTTTCCATCTTCCCCATTGATAGCGAGGAGCTGGTATACGGGCGCTGGGAGGATGACATCATCTGGGACGACCAGGCCATGGATCACCTGCTCTCCCCGCCTGTCCTCACCCTGGATCCCAACGACGAAAATATCATCCTTGGTATCAATCAATCAATCAACATTTATTTATAGAGCACATTTCATCCATTTGCAACACAGTGAGCTGTTCAAACATAAAATTAAGATATTTAAGAAAGCAACAAGATCGGTGGTAATACCAAAAATGAAATGCACCAGATAAAATTATCGTAGTAGAAATACAACGAATACATCAAATAAAAGAAGGTAATACATAGAAATAAAATATACAACATAATTTTTTTTGCTAAAATAAGTACCATATTGTCCTGGATATAAGACAGGGGTTTTCCCCCTAGAAAGAAATCTTATTTTCAGGGTCTAGACCAGGGGTTCTCAAACTTTTTTATACCACAACCCCATTTTATTTAGTTTTTTTTTTTGGCGACCCCACATTTAACAGATCCTGCGCCAAAAACGAGTTTACTCGTTATTGCCCGCCAATCTAATAACGCCAACAACGAGTTTACTCGTTTTTATGATAGTTATTTCCTTTATTCGCTATTGGCATTCATAATTCATCCAGGAAGGCTCCGGGAGCCAGCTGGACTCTGTCTGATATTGCAACACCTCAATACCGCCACCTGGTGGATTTTGGGCAAGTTGCATTCTACTCTAAACCGGATGTGGCGCTCTGTGCATCGGGGAAAAAGTTCCGGCAGAGCTATCTTGTTACGTGGATCCAGACAAACACCTCGAGTGCATTGGATCGCTTTCGAGACGCAAGAATCAATATGCTTTCGGCGTTTATTGCGTCGTACAAACGGGAAATGGATCTAGCAGATCGAAATCAAATAATTGGAATTTCTTTTCTCCAGACTCATCGGCCACAGGTAAGAGGAATCTAACGTTAATTCCAGCTCGATTGTGCATTTATTTTATTGCAATCCATCTGATCAGCGTATGATGTCGTACTAAAGAAAGCCGTTACTGACAATCAAGGAATCATAAATGACCCCCCCCCCCCCTTTCCTTCACGCATGATGGAGCATAATGTATAGCGATCATATGCATTTGAATTTTTTAATATAGCGTGTATAGGAACGAAATGCCAATCGATTATGTATAATATGCGTCGGGGCCTATAACTTGCGTTCTAGGAATGACTGCTCTACACACTAAAAACATACTTATATTCACGACGGTACTAACACGACAATGTATGAATGGAGAAATATAACATTCCCACATCCGGAACGATAGATACCCGATGTTGAATGGGCCATAGTAATGTCGATATTATAGCTATAATATTTAAAAAGTTATAGCCCTGCAAAGAAGGTGAGCGACTCCATAGGCATAGGGTTACAGCACTGGCAGAGAGTGGTATAAGATGGGCAAACTGCGTGGCAGACAATGTGTTAATAATTCAATTTAGTCATTTCAACGTGGAATTAAGGAATATCAAAATAAAAGCACACGTTGTTGAACTTGATCATGCATAAGAACATTTTATTACAGCACTATGTTATCAATACACATTTGTAAAACAAGGCATATTTAGCCAAAATATGTTTGCCAGAACATAAAAGCATTATAATATATTTATATACAGTGATGGGCAAGCTACTTCGAAAATGTAGCAAGCTACACTACAAGAACATGGCAAAAATAGCTAACTACATCGGCACTACTTTTTTTTTTTTTTTTTTTTTATAATATACTTCATGATCAAGTTTCCACCAAACAAATAGGCAGGCAAAAAAAAGGTTCAGGTTGATTGATTGTTTATTATAAAACTGAAACAAGCCCTCGGTCTGGCTTTTTGTGTCATCCTTTTAACATGAACTTGTATTATGTACACAATGTTAACACTTTGACTGCCGGAAAACGCTTTAAAGCGTCATTCCCGGCCATGCTCAAGTTGCCGGAGGACGCTGTACAGCGTCCTTATATTAATATTTCAAAAATCTGCGATCGGATTCATATTTCCCCTCCGCTGGCCTGAAATCCACCAGGAGGACCCACTGAGCTCTCTGGCGGTTCAGGAGCGCCATCTGGTGGCCGATCGGCGCAATCGCCAAACAGGAAGTGCTATGGAGGTTGTGCTGGTCGACCATATTACTTCCGGGCACTCTGTTTGGCTCACGGGACTCGATCTCGACACAATACATAGCGATCGATTGCCAATAACTCGATAAACAACATGATTTGGACATATATACTATTATACAAGCTGGAAATGGACCCGATATTTCTACATACCATAATAGGTAAATGACTGTTCCACGCTCATCGCCCAACGGCGCGAGGAGGATACGGTAAGATTCAGCGTTATTTTTGATCGTATTCCATATAAACTGTTATGATGAACATATCACCCACACTAGATGAATGATATAACGCTGCCCACGGAATTATAAACGATCCCCCGCCCATCCGGTCATCATCAAATCATACGTAGATCATTCTAGAAGTACGTCCAATTGAAATTTTTTATATCGCCCCGATTGCCATCAAACTGTATTTCATCATCAATATAATGCATTTGGGGCTATATATCACGTTCTGGAGAAAGCTGCAGAAAGAGATGAAAACATACTTATACATTAGACCATACTTTACTATGAATATGTGAATGAAAAAGTTTAACGTTGCTACACAATGAACAATACATATAGGACTTTGAATGGGCCCTAATAATGGCAATGTAGCAATAGAATTTAAAAAGTTATAGCCCTGCAAAGAAGGGGAATTTCTCCATAGACAAATAGCGCTGGCAATCCACAGTCATTTTCCGGATTTCTGGCCGGCACCCATAGTGTTCATAAAGTATGAGGAAAGAACTGTGGAAACGTAATAAATAAAAGGCAGTGAAACAATAATCAAATAAACACCAAATATACTCTCTCTATTGGAATGGAGACTTTTCAGCACAGGATAAACTACTGTTTCAACTCAAACCACAGTAGCAAAATGACAATAACCTGGCCAAAGAAAAAGTGCAAGAAACATTTGTCTACAAAATAGACATTAACGAAATCCATCTTTACATGAACGGTGGGACATCAATAGAACAGAACATTTGACTATTATGCTACCATGTCTATACTACTACCAACTATGCTAATATGTCTATACTACTACAGTATGTACTCAGAGTATAACACTCAAGCTTGACACTGCTAGACAAACAATACTACTTCCTTGGCTGCTAGATATGTACCACTCCTGCTGACTTGTGCAAGTGCACTGACTTGTGTTTGGGAACAGTTGACAATGTTTATGTAAAGTTTTCATCAGCTTACCTGAATATGTGTTCTCAAGTTAGTGCTGGACGTGTGTGGGAAGCTGAGAGCAGCTTCGTTTTTGGCTGACACAATAACACATATGTTTTAGGTGTTTTTTCAGTCAAACTCAGTCATAAATGTTTCCAGATAGGGCCATGGAGAGGCATTGTTGTTATTGACATCATCATCTTCATCAATGCCATCGAATCCCTCTGCCATTTTGCGCAGACTGGTTCATGTAATCCGTTAAATTGCATTCATTCATTCAGTACGTTTGTGTTTTGATTTTCACTTCCTGGTTTGCGGAGCTGGAGTCCCGCCCTATCCTGCCTCTGATTGGCCTACCCGTAATGTTTTGACCTAACCTTACCCAATCGTGAGTCGTCATACTCATATCTAAACCAACCAACCAATCATAGTGGGTTTTCTCAGTTTTTTCTTCTTTTTCTCACAAAACGTTATTTCTGTTTCTCCGGATAGTAGCGGTGTAGCGTTTCTTCACGCCTGCACTACAGAGAACGCTACTTGGTTCAAAAGTAGCGACGCTACCATCACGCTACTAAGAATTGTAGTTAAGCTATGTAGCTACTGCCCATCACTGTTTATATATTATTGATTTCATTTTTTTGATTGATTTTCTATTACATTTTTGTATTTACTTGCCGATGCGCACTGTCACCTACCCACGACCCCACTTTGGGTCGCGACCCGTAGTTTGAGAACCACTGGTCTAGACTTTGAAATGTCAATATACAATTGTCATGTACAAAGGTCTAAGGACCACACAGAATAATAACTGGAGCCGGCTGCACATGAGCAAAAACAGCCTCTCTCAGTAAATGCTTTCAAAACAGTCCCGGGCAGGTAAGAAACGTACACAAGGCGCCTTTCCAAAATAGTAAATTATATTTATTGTATAGGGTAGGAATTCAAACCGCCACTGATTTATTATTCTAAGGAGGGGAAGTAATCCCACAAACATATAAACAAACAGGGAAAAGGGTAAATGGGAGAACAAACAAGGTAAGTATAATAATAAACAAGTCAAACACTAAACACACAACCACATGCCACGTGGTTGGCAATCTGGGAACCACCCAGCAATAAGATAATTAGGGCTATTTACAAATAACCATAAGTGCCATAAGACACAATCAAGCTTACCTGGCTATACAAAGAAACACCACTCTAACCATGTAGCTCACAGTGTAGGATGAACACCACTTTAACCCCAATGTTTAGAGTGTAGGAGGAATCACCACTCTAACCATATAGCTCACAGTGTAGGATGAATCTAAAATGGCCAACAAGATACATACCCCACACAGGGTTTGGTCCACGCAGGCAGCACTTAATTAACAGTCCACACACAGTGGCAATTGGCATAAACAAGCACAATAATAATCCCACACAGTTGGTAAACAATGGCAACCCCACTCCACTCTGGTCACTGGCAATTGACAGAATGAGGCGCCCCGATGTGTGTGTGCTGTCAGGTATTTGTCCACCCGTCCCTCTCGAGGTGATTGCCATCAGCTGTCACTCATTAGGCAATCAGCACTCTTCAGTGTAGGGACGGGCAGCACCTGACAGGAAGAGAAGAAGAGACAGCATTAGCTCTCATGTTCACACACACACACATCACATACAAAACATAACATAACACATACTAATTATACTAACCTGATGTTCACATGGTCTTCCAAATACAGTAATAATGATAATGACCAACCCACGTACGTCACAACAATCATTAATGATGTAGCCTTCTCGGCTGTGTGGCGCGAGCCCTCGGCGGGAGGTTTAGAACAAGTGTCTCTGAGGGTGGAGGTCGGAGCTGTGACCCTCTCTGGGACCAAGGCACACGGTTGGTGCGTTTCAAACAGCTAGTCTCCAGGGCTCTGTCCCGACCGGTCCGGGTCCCCTACAGTTTTCCAGCCGCAGCCGCTACGTGCTCAAATGGAGCGTAGGTAGACAGAGCGGAGGTCCGGGCGAGCCCGCCTGTCGAACCTAAACCAAACAGTGTGGAGGTCTCACCCTGGCCCGGGTGAGTCGGGTTCCCGACTATAAAGTCTCCCCTTGCGCGCAACAGAAACGCACATTGCCTACATTGAATAAAACAACGTGTTTTATCATCATTATTTTCAAATAAAATTATGCTCATTCTTTATAAAAACAAGATTTGGTCTTCAAAAAAGTATTTTTCTAAAAGAAATTCTTGAAAAAGAGGTGTTGTGTTTGTGTTATATTCGGACCAATACGGTATATATCTCTGCGTATTTAGATTTACAATAAATGTGTTACTTCTAATGCTGTGTGAATGTAAGCCAAGTCGGCTAATTTTAAATACAATAATTCTTTGTCTCTTGTAGAAATTCCCGATGAGAAGGAGGAGAGGACATCCCACTCGCCATCCAAAGAGAACAAGAAGGAGTCTGCGCTGAAGAAGAGCCGCATCCTGCTGGGGAAGACGGGCGTGATAAAGGATGAGCCGCAGCAGGTACAGTAACACGCTTCCCACCGCTTTATTTCTTTATTTCAGATCCCATTAGTCACTGCCTCAGCAGCGACTATTCTTCCTGGGGTCTGGATCCAAACATATAAAATTAAACAAGAATAATCAATAAAACAACATGAAAACAAAACAAATATCAATAAAACACCAATAAAATATACAAACAATTATAGAACATTAAACCAATCAAAATCAGACATACAAACGACTATTTATGCCACATTTTCTAATATAGAACAATAACAAATATCAATAAAACAACAAATATCAATAAAACAACAAACAAAGACATCTCAGAGAAAACTAAAACGTGCTCAAAAACAGCACAACATTCCATACACTCATACTCTAATACTCCTCATAACCACTAGACAAAGACATTCCAAATCAACACATAACCCAACACAAGAACCCATTCATTAGACACTGATTAGACCCAACCAAAATCACGCTCACGGAACTCCTGGAAATATCATGGAATTCTTCACAGCTCAATTCAATTCAATCAATTATCTTTTATGACCACCCAGCCAGGCTGGTGGAATTTGGTTTAAGTGCAGCATTGTTACAGCATTGTTCCAACATAGAACATAGAACATATAACATCACTTACAATACATACATACTACATGCAGTTAAATACATAAATACATAATTAATTACAAGACCACAATATCAAAGTTTATGTCCATGTCCGTAGCAACGGAGGTAGGGGGGGTTGCTGTATTCCAGACAGGGAAATTCAGGGAAATTCATAAAGTCTCTGCTTTAGGTCTTGGAATATTGTGGAATTTTGAGAGTTGTATTTGAGAGTTGTATTCCAAACAGGGAAATATTGAGGGAAGTCTCTGCCCAAGTCTGGGACTATCAGGGAATTTTACAAATAGGAAGCTGCCGAAAGGTATAGGAAAAATAATAATAAAAAAAAAGATTTCCCCACATACATTATTATTATCTTTTTTCAATAATATTTTTTATAGATTCTTTCCTTTAAAATACACATACAATTTATACATTTATAAAATAATATTAAAATCAAGAAAGTAGACATCAAAATAAAAAAAATCAGGCATTTTATTTGCAGTATGTAACTGTATTGGAAACCAGATTATTTATCCCTTATAATTAGTATGTTGAGAGGAATTCATATTTTTAAACAAAGTCCAAATGTATCGTTTGCTCTTTTAGGCAGGTGATGTGTAGTTTTTGTGATGTGCTGCTACACACGGACGCTTGTGTTAGAACAGGGGTTCCCAAAGTTTTCAGGCCGCGACCCCCGAAATAACAGTGTCAGAGAGCCGCGACCCCCACTATTATAGGAGGTATAATTTTTTTTTTTTTTTTTTATATAATTTTTATTTTTATTTTATAAATGGAAATGTATGGTTGAAACATGCAAACGTTCAAACGCACACACACTAATAAGCATTGGAGGCTTTTAACCAGGGCCAGGCTGGGGAAATCATTCAGGCCAGGAAATATAGTGTGAAATATAGCCCCAGTCAGGCCACTTTTTAAGCGGGGGGTCCCCCACCAGGAAATTTTGTGTTACAAAGACTTCATTTCCTGCATTCTGGAATTGTTTTATTTGTACCCTTTAAATGCCACTGTTTGTGATGACATGACTGCATAAAAAAATAAATAGAAAATTGGAAATCTTAAAAAAAAAGATATATATATATATCATCTGGCGACCCCCTCTAGGGGTCGCGACCCCCACTTTGGAAACCCCTGTGTTAGAAGATATACGTGAGATTTGCATACTAAACAAACACCATGGTTGAAACGATGGATTTCACCTTGCACCGTTTTCTTTGTCTCAACCCCAGAACATGTCTCAGCCTGAGGTGAAGGACCCTTGGAACCTGTCCAACGATGAGTTCTATTATCCAAAACAGCAAGGCTTGAGAGGCTCCTTTGGTGGCAACATCATTCAGGTGAGCTCTGGATCCTCTCTGTTTCTGGATCCTTTTCTGTTTCTTTCTGGCTTAAACATCTAGCCCAGGCAGGGACTACAACTGAAAACTAGCAACCCTGCTAATTTTGGCATATTTACACTTTTTAATTTGTATTCATTTATAAATGTTGATTGATATGCATTGTCCCTGATCAAATAACCTGAGTAAACTAAACTACCGTAAACTCGCTACGTTCACACTGCAGACGAAAGAGGCCCAAATCTGATTTTGAATGTGACTCAGATCAGATTTTTTTCATGACAGTGTGAACAGCACAATCACATGGACTCTGATTGGGGCCACTTTCATATGTGTGCTTGAATCAGATACAGGTCAGATTCTTTTTAAAGCTCTAATCATATGTCACTTCCTGTCTCATGGGTGGATGTCACTTACAGTTCCCTGCTCAGCCAATGAGAGCATTATAACTTTACATTACTTTTGTACTTTGTATTGTGCAGCACTTTGGTCAACCTCAGTTGTTTTTAAATGTGCTATATAAATAAATCTGACCATGACCACATCTTTTCTCTCTCTGAGCAGCACTCCATCCCAGCGGTGGAGTTGAGGCAGCCCTTCTTCCCCACCCACATGGGACCCATGAAGCTCCGTCTGTTCCACCGGCCGTCTTTGAAGAAGTACTCGTTCGGAGCACTGTCCAATCCGGGCCCCCACCCTTCACAGCCACTCCTCAAACACATCAAGAAGAAGGCCAAGGTGGAGCCCTGTTCACATTGAACATCACCGTATACGGTTGTAGTCAGTAGTCATACCAGGTTTTTCCGCTAGAAATAATCAGTGCCGGTCCACATGTCCAGGAAGATTTCAACGTCCCGGACAAATGGGATACATTTCGGTCAAATATGATATGATCTTTATTGGGCTTATTGCAATAACGTTATACCCGTTGTTTAATACCCGTTGTCAGTCAAAAAAGTCAGTTACCATTTGTAATAATTTACATTACATTACCTCAACTCTGTCTGCACTGTTTGGGTCCATGTAACTCAGTTACCCACAACTTCAACGTGTCCGCCTGTATCAATAGTAATAATTTTTTTTTTTTTATCCACTTTTTCTCCCATTTTCTATATTTTCTCCCATCCCAATTTCGTATCATCCAATTCAACCCTCCCCTGTCACGAACGCTGTTTCTTGCCTCCCACAAGCCGGCTGCAATGTGGACTAAGTCATACATAGCACATGTCCCCTCCGGTACTTGAGGTAACAGCAGTCGCATCTTTTCACCTGCGCAGCTCGATCTCTCAGTGGCGAGGAGTAACGCGTGGGAGGCTCACGCTGCCCCCGACACTTCCTGATTCTACTGCGCAGGCGCACCAACCGACCTGTAGGAGTCGCTGTCCACAACGCCCGATCCCCACCCATCAGTTTCCCACCCCCTAATACGGCCAATGTGTATTAGTATGAACGACCAGCTAAACTGAAAGCAATGTGGAGCGCTGGGCTCGAACAGGCGAGCCCAGCGTCTCCGCATTCGTGGCGAGCGCCTTACCCACTACGCCACGTAGCCGCCCTATCAATAGTAATAATTATTAATAATGGTCTGTCTGCACTGTTTGGGTGCATGTAATGTTAGTTAGCCACAACTTCAGCGTGTCTGTCCGTATCAATAGTTTCCAGTGTTTAGCATTGTTTTCTAGCAATGTGGGGTTGTATCAACAATGTCTGTCTCAGATTCTAATTTTGGCGGATTGCTCCAGTTCAGATGAGACAAGATCTTCCCCCAGTGAACTAAGCCATTCTGATATGACTTGCTATCCTACGTAGCAAGGAGCTGATCTGCATATCTAAGCCCCCTCTGTGGTTGAAGCCACCGCCCACAATCAACAATTCGCTCAACAACGGAGCAGTGGGAATAATGCGGAAGCGGTTTCCCTGTCACTGACACTTCCTCTAAAGAGAGAGAGAGAGTGAGTGAGAGAGAGAGAGAAGGAGAGACAGACAGACAGACAGATATAGAGATAGAGAGAGGGACAGAGGCTCTCATACGGAGAGGCTCTGTCTCCCCCTGCATTTACACACAATCACGAGTCGAGCCGCTCGCGCACGCTCACAGAGCGATCTCTCCCTCTCTATCTGTCTCTATCGCTCCACCTACATTTACACACAATCGCAAGTCGAGCCGCTCACACACGCGCCAGTGTTAATTTTGTTGACTAAATTGATGATGAAAAATGTTCGTCAACAAAGGGTTTTTTTCATGACGACAACGAGACGTGACGTCACGTTATTGAAGACCATGTCACGCTAACGAGACTAAATAGTTTATTAAATATCATTGACCACAACTGAGGACACAAAAATGTAATTTACAAAAACCAGGACGAAATTTCTCTTCATGTATGTTGATATTGTTGACTAAAACAAGACGAGACAAAATAATTATAACTTTTCTGCCCTCGTCCTGAGTTGAGCAGTGTGACGGGGAGCTCTGTTATTAGCATTAGCTGAAGAGCTATTTGAAAAGCTAGTTTTAGCTTAACGTTACCGTGGCTAAAGTTGGGACTATTCATAATCTAGCTGCAGACCTGCAAGCAAAGTACAGCAAGTTGGCAAAGGAGTATTCCAAGGTAAATCACTTTTTCACTAGTAACGTTACATTGTTTGTATTTCCATCTAGCTCGCGTTAGCTAGTGGCTAACCTAGCTCACGCTAATGTGGCTAACTGATCGACCTCTCGCACACAATTAATGACATAATGCAGACAGCCATACCGGTGACAATGTTTAGCTTTTAGTGCCAAATGATAAGAGTCTGAGGCGGAGTCTCAAAAGAGAATGTTGAATATTTATTGTGCATTAAAAATCACAACAGAGCCTCTGCTACTAGCTGACCTAAACGGAGCAGCCTGGATAAGAAGTGCGCAACAACGTGTAACGTCCGTGCGGAACCAATGTGCCAACAACCCTTCCGTGGGTGAACTCATTGAGCTTAGTTGTTAATTAATGATACTAATACTAATCTATACAATCACCTGTTGTTGAATAAATACCATTACTTTCTAGTTATTACTAAAAAACAGTATATATAAAACGGTAGCTGTAAAAAAGAAAAGAAAAAAGTTTTATAATTTATATAATATAATTTTTTTATGTATGTATGTATGTATGTATGTATGTATGTATGTATGTATGTATGTATGTATGTATGTATGTATGTATGTATGTATGTATGTATGTATGTATGTATGTATGTATGTATGTATGCATGCATGTATGCATGCATGTATGCATGTATGCACTGGTATCGGATCAGTATAACCAGACCTAGACCACCTCTAACTCTAACCCCTAACCAGACCTAGACCACCTCTAACTTTAACCCCTAAGTTAGGGTTGTGACTTAGAGGTGGTCTAGGTCCGGATAGTGGTTAAGAGTTGGTCTAGCCCTTTACATCCATCTAGCTAAATAATAATAATAAATTATAATGAATGCTTAACTACCCCTAAGTTACCTTAACCAGACCTAGACCACCTCTAACTCTAACCACTAACCAGACCTCTTCCATGTGGCACTTTAACACTGACCTCAGAATGTGATTTTATATAATGTTTTTATGCAAGCAGATTGCAATCGGTGTGTACTACTACTAGTACTACTGTGTGTTCTGTTTACTTAGTTTACAGTATCCTGTTATAGAATAAACCGCTGCCAGACACAGCAGAGAGAGAGGACAGACATGACAGAGAGGAAAGACACAGCAGAGAGAGGACGGACATGGCAGAGAGAAAGGAAAGACACAGCAAACAGAAGACATAGAGTTCAGCGTCGTCTCTCTGCTCAGAAACAACGTCACCACATCCGTAATGCTCTCTTTGATGCATACATTGGACCATGTCTACACCAACATATACTGTAGGAGCAACAATACATTGGACCATGTCTACACCAACATATACTAGCAACAATACATTGGACCATGTCTACACCAACATATACTGTAGGAGTGTTACGACCCTGGCTCAAAGGGAAGCAACATTAGTGCACACAGACACCAAAAGACTATTCTAATTAAGATTACTAGCACAAACTAAAGATCAAAGTGGTAGAAAGGGAAAAAGACACTGCTTCAACCATCTCCTCTAGCAACTGTGACAGTGCATGTGTGGGTCAGCAAGTGCCTTTGAGCTGCCAGGCAGGTATCCAATCAGCAGCAATCAGCTAATTAACAGCCATCACCTGCATGCACAGTGACACAGGAGTAATCAAGATCATGGTACATAACATCTCCCCCACCAAAATGGTTGCCCAGGAGGCAACCACTACACATCAAACCACTAAACAAAAAATATTGTGACCCATTAATTGTCAGGACCACTACCACAACAGCGATAACGGGCAGGCCCCTGTCGAACACGACCATCAACCTTGTCGAATGCTCCCCACTGTGGAACATTCGCCAATGCTGTTTAAAACAAAAAACAACATTGTCCCGACTCTAGGGCAAGCGAGACCTCACAAAAGGATCCTCCACTGAGGCGTAAGGCTTAGGACCCCATCGACAAACCAAGACCTTATCACATATGAGCTCCATTTCAACAGGCCCCTCCACCGATACCGACCTGTCAAAAAGAGACTGCAAACCAAAATCAATATGAGAGCTAAGCTCACTGCGCTCAACAGGACAGAACACAGAAAAACAAAAATCATAGGTCTCTGATACCACCACAGCGCCCATATCCATCCCTCCTGGCACTGGCAGTTCAGGATACTGCAAACCGTGAACATCCAGAGTAGGATGCACCGCCTCAGGTACAGCCCCACTGTCCCTGGAACATGGCATTACATCAGTCACAAAAGCGTCTGGAATACCATCCAAAATGGCGTCACACAAAATAACATTGTCCTGATCAAAATGGTTGCCACTCATCAGACCAGGTCGTGAAGGCGGCTCCTGCTGTACAGGACACAGGTAACTAGGTTGACTAGCACACCTAGTGCGTGGCAGAGAGTCAGTGTGGACACGTGAATCAATGTCAGAATCATCAACTGACATACTGGGACCATCCCTGCCCACAAGTGAAACATCATGAACAATAGAGCTACTGTGGGAAGGCTGGCAGCCTAACCCAGGCCTTGTAGCCTCTTCAACTAGAACGGTGTCACATGAATCAACAGCATCTCTCATAGCATCCTTCCCACACTCATCCTCCAATTTGTTCGTGGCCTCAGCCACCATACAGGCTGGGAAGACCTTGAGACACTGCGCTGCCAGATCATCTCCTGCCACATGCATATCCGGCACGCATGTCACCTTTGGTTCCACCACCGGGCCTGACACAAAGGCACAATCAAGAAAATCATTATGCAGAGGTACATCCACAGTGTGCTTTCCAAAATTCTCAACAGGTTCACTTTTCAATTCAACAAAGAATGTGTCACTAAGTATAATGTCACAAGTTGAAGTATCAAGAACATCACTTTTGTCCTTTGATATTGCCCGTGTCACAGCACACACAGGGAACACTCCTGGATGTTTCTGTGCCAGCTCATCAGGGACCTCAGAAACCACAGGGATGGGAATTATAACTGGAGTAGCCAGCACTTTGTCACCAGCCAAATCATTCCCTAGAATGAAGGACACCCCTCTTATGGGGATGTGATAACATACCCCCACAACAACATTGCCTGATACTAAGGGAGAGTTGAGTGTGACCTCATGCAAAGGTGCATCCACAAATCCACCTCCAAAGCCACGAACAACGACACCGGAATGCAATGAAGACTTTTCTGAAAACGGCAAAATCCCCTCCAGAATGAGGGACTGAAAGCTCCGGTATCTCTCCAAATTGTTATAGCCTGCTTGGACTCTAGTGCATCAGTCAGGGAAACAAATCCATCCATCATAAATCTTGAGGAGCCCTCGAGCTCTTTGTCCACACATTTGATACTTCCCTCATCACCCTCTAACGTTGGCATAGGTGTTCTGCATACGGTTTCTACCAGAGCCACAGTTTTGACATTTTTCTGTTCAAGCACCGGGCACCCAGCAACGATATGACCAGGCTCCTTACAGTAGAAACATATAATCCCCTCTGGGAATGCACTAGCAGAACCACCCTGCCTAGGAGGTGAAGTAAACTGACCAGCAGACACTGGTTTTGGGAAACGGCCCCCCTGAAAATCTCTTGACTCTGCTTTCTGAGAGGTGCACCACCTGTCAAACAGGTTCTCCTTCTCTTTTCCAAATTCAACATACGACTGTCCCTCCGACCTGCGATAGCCTCTAAAACGCTGACGATAGGCCTCTGGGACCAACTCATAAGCCCTCAATATGGAAGCTTTAACAAGCTCATAGTCAGCACTCTGTTCAAGGGACAGAGCAGTATACACCTCCTGTGCCCTACCAACTAGAACACACTGCAGCAGCAGCGTCCAGGCCGTATTAGGCCACTTCAATGTGGTTGCCACTCGTTCAAAAAGGGGAAAATACCTATCCACATCCTTCTCAAAAAAAGGAGGCACCATCCTAATATTTTTGCCGACATCAAAACTGGAACGTGACTCTGAATGCAGAGCACCCGCCTGCAAGGCAGCATGCTTATAATCAAGCTGCTTCTGCGCACGCTCGTGCTCCAGCAACATTTGTCTCTCCTTAAGCTCACGCTCATGCTCACGCTCCTCTCTCCTCTCTCTCTCCTTAAGCTCACGCTCACGCTCCTCTCTCCTCTCCTTCTGCTGTCTCTCCTCTCTCCTCTTGCTGTAGCTGTTTTTCCTTAAACTCTAACTCTCTAAGCCTCCACTCACCCTCCGCCACACCAGATAGTAGTGGAGACACGTCAGAAAAAAGAGGCTCCTCCACCCTCGCCACAAGCACCTGCTCCCTAATGAGTAAAACCCTCAAAGCACTCAAGGCAGTTGGTTTCAAACGCTTCACACTGGCAGTAAGCTCCACCTTGTAGTGCACAGCAAGCTCCAGAAGCTGTTCTTTGGAAAACCTCATGAGAAGGGTGATCAACAAAATCCTTAATGGAAGCCATCCTTACTACACCAGCGCCACAAACTGCTCACACAAACTGCTAACTTTAGAGTTACCAAAAACTGCCAAAAGCACCCTAGCATACACACAATTTACCTGAAGAACCACCAAAGAACCGCTGAAGAACCACTGAAGAACCACGAAGAACCACTGAAGAACCACTAAAGAGCCACTGAAGAACCACTAAAGAACCACTGAAGAAACACTAAAGAACCACTGAAGAACCACGAAAGAACCACTGAAGAATCACGAAGAACCACCGAAGAACCACTAAAGAGCTACTAAAGAACCACTGAAGAACCACTGAAGCACCACCGAAGCACCCCTTGTTAGTGTTAACATGCTAATGCTAATACTAATAACTATAAGGAGCACAGTCAGCTTTTGTGCCTGTCCGCCTGTGTGATCGGCGTGCGACGTGGTGGAGATGTGTGCTCTACTGAGCGCACTTTTTTTTATATTATTTTTATTATTATTATTATTATTTTTTTTTTTTTAGCATTTTTACAGCTTTTCTTGGTCACGCAGGACCGACAGAGAAGAGGGCGAACGGGAGGAGAGGTGGGGAGGACATGCGACAAATAACGACGGGAGCTGGGATCGAACCCGGGTCGGCCGCGTAGGTGCGCGAGGCACTATGGTATGCGCCACAAGGGCGCCCTGAGCGCACCTTTCTAGCTTGCAAAAAAATAAAAAAAATAAACCACCCTGAAATAAGTAGATGTGTCATACGCGCAGGAGGTCAGGTGCTAACAGGTAGGCTGTCCAAACACTGAGTTACACTCAAAACAAAAAATTTAATACAACAAACAAATTCAAACAGGTGCCCCTTATAACCTGATATGACTACTTACAGCTTCTACATCTAAACTGCAGTCAAACGGCCCACCACATGTCTACCCTAAAAAAAACCTACATCAGGCCCTACCACACTACCTGTATTTTCTGGCACCCTAACCTACCTACCCTGAAGCTAACGCACTGTAGACCTAACCCTCTTCAACCACACCTGCTACCAGCCAAAGATCATATTGACCATCCACCCGTCAATATATATGGTATGGTACAAGACAAGTAGATGGTACTAATCACTTCTATGACTGCCCCAGGAGTAAGTGGTACACAGGAAGCTGACAAACAACCAGAAAATAATGACCCTACCTACATGTGGTGTCCACTAAACTATATATTTTAACAGCATATAAGTAGTCAAATCAAATTACAAAAAATAAGGGCATACTCACCTGTTTGAAGACCGGCTCAAGCCCCCACGTTACACAACATGTAGCGATCACTACCCACACTACAGCACCACGACACTAGGGGTATTTGTTTCCAAATTCACTCCCGGACAAGCGCCCAACTGTTATGACCCTGGCTCAAAGGGAAGCAACATTAGTGCACACAGACACCAAAAGACTATTCTAATTAAGATTACTAGCACAAACTAAAGATCAAATTGGTAGAAAGGGAAAAAGACACTGCTTCAACCATCTCCTCTAGCAACTGTGACAGTGCATGTGTGGGTCAGCAAGTGCCTTTGAGCTGCCAGGCAGGTATCCAATCAGCGGTAATCAGCTAATTAGCAGCCATCACCTGCATGCACAGTGACACAGGAGTAATCAAGATCATGGTACATAACAAGGAGCAACAATACATTGGACCATGTCTACACCAACATATACTGTAGGAGCAACAATACATTGGACCATGTCTACACCAACATATACTGTAGGAGCAACAATACATTGGACCATGTCTACACCAACATATATACTTCCTGTGTATCACTTGTGCCGCCGACTCAGATTCCCCTAGGTTAAAAAATAAATACGCAATTTAAATCAGAAAATGTTCCATGTTGACTATTTCTGACTTCTGACAAGTTTTTTTCCATTAACTAAAAATAGACAAAAATGTCATCCGTTTTCGTCGACTAAATCTAGACTAAAACAAAAAAGACAAAATTGAGACAAAAACTGACTAAGACTAAAATGCTCAGACATTTAGTTGACTAAAACTGACTAAACGAAAATAAATGAAGATGACTAAATATGATGAAAACGAAAAAGGAGCACTTGACACATGACTAAGACTAAAACTAAAATGAAAATAGCTGCCAAAATGTACGCACGCTCACGGAGCGATCTCCCTCTCTCTATCTGTCTCTATCTCGCCACCTGCATTTACACACAATCGCGAGTCAAGCTGCTCACACACGTGCGCTCACGGAGCGATCTCTCCTCTCTCTCTCTCCCTCTCACTCACCCGCTCGTTCTCTCTCGCTCTCTCACGCTGTGTGGGTGACTGTCACTCAAAGCGCATTGCTAGTATGGGTGGAGCCCAGCCAAAAACAGCTTGGAATGTTGAGTGTAGAAAATGCTGCTCGAAAGTACTTGATTAGAAATACAAAACAATGAATTAAAAAAAATAAAAATAAAACGTACAGATGTGTTCCATAGACTGCCCAAATAGTGCCCAAATAGTGAAAGGAATAGCAAAATAGGGGACCTTTAACGTTACATTGCCTCCACTCTGTCTCCACTCATCAAAAAAGTAGTTTGGTGCAGCCAGGATGGCTTGAGTATTTTGAGTCCATGTACACATCTCGCAAACCAGCTGCATCGCAAGATAAACACACACACATCTGAAGGGATTTTAGAACAAGACTTGTTTTTGCGCTAGATTTCTGTTTCAGTGGCAAAAACAACCACTTTTAGTGGACGTACGTTACTTGGTAACCAAATAAAAATAAGGGAATTATTTTCAGCATGTCCGTATGAATAGTCTATGAATGCTACGCAAAGTGGGTGTCATGTTGTCAGCATTTGTTTTCACTAGCTGTGTTCCAACACAACAAACTTTTCGCGGTAACGTTTACTCCTCTCCAACTCTTCCACTGTCTTCCTGCAACTACTCACGCCTCGTGGGATTTCAGAGCGAGTTCTCTGTTCAGTGGCAAAAACAAGCACTTTTAGTGGACGTACTTAGTAACCAAATAAAAATGTAATAGTAATTCGAGTTCAGTTGAAACGGCAAGTGCTCGAGTAATCGATCGTTCAGGTCCATCCTTAGTCAGATGTTTCAAATATACTCCAGAGTGGAATACACAGTGGGATCTTTTCTTCTCCTCTAGAGTAGAGGGGTGTAATCAGCGCCTGCTGTATCTTCTTGTCTGCAGATGCGAGAGCAGGAGCGGCAGGCCTCAGGCGGAGGAGACATGTTCTTCATGAGGACTTCCCAGGACCTGACGGGCAAAGACGGAGACCTGATCCTGGCAGAGTACAGTGAAGAATACCCTCCTCTCATTATGCAAGTCGGCATGGCGACCAAGATCAAGAACTACTACAAGAGGGTGGGTCCAGACATCTCCTTTTACCCGTCAGTCACTCATAATAAGATTAGATTCAGATTTATTGTCATTATACAGCACAAGTACAGTACAACGAAAAGAAGTTTGGCATTCAACCAGAGTGCAAATGTAACAGTAAAGTGCAATAGAAATATACAATGTACAGGTGATTAAACTGGATATAAAATATATAAATGAGCACTAATGAGTGGACTAGTATGATTATGTACAGTGATAAAGGTATGAAGACACTATGGTAGTAAGTCATACTGACCAGTGGTATAACTAGTAAGAGTAGGTAAGGGATATGTACAGATATAGATATAGTATACAGGTATGTAAAAAGGATTCTATGCAAATATATCCAATAAGTTGGATATATTTGTTAAAGACGTATGTTGCCTGGCCCGGAGATATTGCAAGTAGTTAGGACTCCTGCCATACCCGATCTCCCTGTCTCAATTCACTTTCAATTAATATAAATTCAAAATTCAAACGAATAACTATTTACGTGTTGATGATAGAATAGAACATCTACATGACATACACTCACATTCACGTAGCCTTCTCTGTCTGCATACCATATTCACACACACACACACGCACGCACACATACACACACATGCATGCACAGACACACTGTATCGTTGCACTGTCTTGTACTGTGTAATGACAATAAAGTGAATCCAATCCAATGCACAGACACACTTACAACCACATAGCCTCCTCATAGTCTGCATATCATATCTATAACTCATAGTCTATTATGTCAAGGTACCACTTAGTTTTGTCTACTCTCCTGCATAGCTACTTTTAGCATGGTGTTGTTAGCTCACCATTCTACAGAGATCTAGGCTATAGAACCCATTGCTGTCAATCTGTCCATGAACTCTGTCCTTAATCAAAGACTAAAATGATTCTGCGTCACTTGTCAGTAGCTTGGATGGTACAACCTTTTCATGCCAAACTTGGTTTTCCAACATTTTAACTTGAAAGAAAATGCACTTTCCAAATTAATTTACTTGAAAGTTAATCGATCCCCAACCCTGCTCCCTTGCAGCCTTGCTACTCTCAGTGGACTGACCATAGCCCCTTATAGAAGTGTTTGGTTTGGTTATGACATTTTTCTCTCCTCCCCCTCTCTTCAGAAACCCGGGAAAGATCCCGGAGCTCCAGACTGTAAATATGGCGAGACAGTGTACTGCCACACGTCCCCCTTCCTGGGTTCCCTGCACCCGGGTCAGCTGCTGCAGGTCAGTTTTGTTCCCGAGTCCACAGCCACGAGGCACCGCACTGGTACCGGTGCTGGTACTGGATATTCAGGCTAAAACAGGGTATCTTATCGGGAGGGTTCCCCCCAAACCTGATGCAAAGACCTACATGCTAGACGTCAAACATCAAAGCAACGCTACTTGATTATTATAAACCTTTAAAATGTTTGACATGCAGCAGCATGTTAGATCTCTCTAATAGATACAATGGATTATATCTCAATCATCTTTATCCAAAGTTCACAGTCCAAAGTCTACACTGTTCAGTAAACATAATGGATTGGAAGGTATCGCAAGCGATATTGGCTGTAAAAATGTATGTATTGTATGTATTGTTGTGTATCCTCAACAGTCACTGGTTTATTGTTAAATGTCACTGTTATGTGTTCCTTCTGGGGTGTTCTGGTGGCTCATTGGGGTAATACACATACTATGTACTTGCATCGTTGTGGGTATGAATCCAGTGTAAAACCTATATGTGAACTCCTCATCTGTCACACCTATCTTGTCACCAACTCTTATCTGATAAAGCAAAAATGCCACAAACATAATGTTAATAGAATATATATCGTTTTTTTTAATTAATTTTTTTAGGCGTTTGAGAACAACCTGTTCCGTGCCCCCATCTACCTGCACAAGATGCCAGAGACAGACTTCCTGATTCTGCGCACGCGGCAGGGCTACTTCATCCGAGAGGTGGCCGACATTGTGGTGGTGGGTCAGCAGTGTCCCCTCTTCGAGGTTCCCGGGCCCAACTCCAAGAGGGCCAACACCCACATCAGAGACTTCCTGCAGGTGTGTTGATGACGCTGTTGCCTCGCTTTGAAGCAGACAATAGTAACAAACGAATCCTCGATGGGTCTGTAAACACTGGGTCTCGTGCCTGGTTTTTAAAACACCAAGCCTGTAAGAAGTTGATCTCAATTTGTGCACTCTCTCTGCACCTTTGTTGTATTGCACTTTCAGTTTGACTGTTATCTTGCTTTGGGATGTATGTTGTGTCTGGAACTATGTTGTGTCTGAATGAAAAAATCTCACAGCATGATGTTACACAAATGGCCCTTCCACACAAACACACCACCCTGCAGTGAGGTGCTGCGTTGTCTGTTTATATCTGAACGTAACCTGGTTATAAATAAAGGTCTGTCTGTGCTGTTTCTTACACTATTCTTGTTGTGCCATCTACAGGTGTTCATCTACCGCTTGTTCTGGAAGAGTAAAGATAGGCCGCGAAGGATCCGCATGGAGGACATAAAGAAAGCCTTCCCCTCGCATTCAGAGAGCAGCATCCGCAAACGCCTCAAGCTCTGTGCCGACTTCAAGCGTACAGGTTCGTTTTTAAAAAAACAACAGGGCTTTTGAGGTGATGAAATCACTGCGCCCAGGCAGCAGTGGTTCGGCAAAAAATAGTTCCTAGTATATATCTGCTTAGAAAACAAAAATGTCAAATTTTCATTTAAAAAATGTTCACGTGGTAAATACACAGGTCGCGAAACAAAGCGGGGCTTGCAAATCACTTTTGATGCTCCAAGGTGTTTTAATTGTGACAAAAAATATTTAAATACACAGGTCACAACATGTTTACAGGAAAGTTTTGGAGTTGTATTTGGAGTGTATTGGGGGTGACTGTTGGGAACTAGGCTACACTGGCACACCTACTTCCAGTGAATGACGCTAAGCTAGGCTAACGGTGCGGCTGTTCCCTAAGCCTAATGCATGCACAGAGAAGAAAATGACTTGTCTAACTCCAGGGTAGATGGCAAATAAGCTAGTTTCCCCAAAAGTTGGCGTGTTCCTTTAACAGGTTCAGCGCCAGAGGTCGCTATGGGCGTATGGCCGTTGTGTGCCAGCGCTTTGTTCAATGGGGATAAATGCCGGTGTTTGCAGTGCTAAAACTATATTAAATATTATAGCTATGGATCTAATAACATAGTCGATTGTCAGTGAGTTTCTTCCGGTCAACATGCAAAAAACTGATAATTTTTTCATCCATACATTTTCGTTTTATACCGTGGTGAATATGAGTATAGTTTTAGAGTGACCTGTGTAATCCCGGGAAACGACGGCAAACAGCGTTTTACTGCATTTCATTATAAATCGTGCCATTTCTCGCCTGGATCAATAATCAATCTGAAATCAACGCTAGATTATCGGTATTATGTTTCATCATGCATTCAAGAAAGGGTGGGGGGGGGGGTCGTTTTTCTATGCTTCCATCGCCACCAACAGGACACACACACACCTCAGGGAAAAAATTATCGGATCAACGCAAGATTGATAACATATAGTCCTTACCTTGTCTATGATGTACTGCAAAAAGAATAATCCAATTATCTGATCACCATTCCAAATACTGATTGAGATTGTGTGTCCAACGTAATCCAGCATTGAACATGAACGGGGGGGCGGGGACCCTCGTCGATGCCATCCCTATAAGCGATTGTCTTGCCGGAGTATTTAGACCCCGCCCGCATGCTGCAGCTCGCCCCAGAAAACAAACCACATCGTTTCAAATGGAGTGCAATAGCATCCGCAAGGCGTTAGGCGGCGGTATTGGCCGTTTGCAATCTCAGAGCCATTCCCAATGATAACATCAGGCTGGATGGATGAATTATGAATGGATATAGCGAATAAAAGAAATAACGATTAAACCCCGACTTTTCTCGGGTTTGGCGCTCAATTGATGGCGAGTTAAACCGAAATATGTCAGGTCTGGCGTCCAATGTGTTAACACTTTGAGAGCCAGCCGTGTTTTCCTATTTACCCCCTTGAATGCCGCCACCCACTTCAATGATAGAGCTCTCATATTTGCGAACGCATAAACTACATCTTAAATTATGGCTATGTGTCTAATGTGGCCGTCGCTTATCAATGACTTGTTTGCAGTCAACATTGTCGAAACGGATTGTTTTTTAATCTGTTCATTTCCGTTTTATACCATTTTGAAAAACGCTTGTTTCTTGAAACTTCCAGAAGATTTCAGAAGATTCTGTGATAAACGCCCTTTACTGTATACACAAAACACGTTGTCATTTTTCTGCCTATTTATTAATTGTTTTCAAATAAACGCTAGATTATTGATAGTATATGTGTACTTACGCACGCTATAGAAGCGGGCTGAAAAATCTAATCTTATTTCCTGATCGCACACACACACAGTGTTAATTTTGTTGACTAAATTGATGACGAAAGATGTTCGTCAACGAAGGTTTTTTTCATGACGACAACGAGACGTGACGTCACGTTATTGAATACCATGTGACGCTAACGAGACTAAATAGTTTATTAAATATCGTTGACCACAACTGACGACACAAAAATGTAATTTACAAAAACCAGGACGAAATTTCTCTTCATGTATGTTGATATTGTTGACTAAAACAAGACGAGACAAACTAATTATAACTTTTCTTAATGCCATCGTCCCGACAGAACAGTGTGACGGCTGACGGGAGCTCTGTGTTATTAGCATTAGCTGGAGCTATTTGAAAAGCTAGTTTTAGCTGAACGTTACCTTGGCTAAAGTTGGGACTATTCATAATCCAGCTGCAGACCTGCAAGCAAAGTACAGCAAGTTGGCAAAGGAGTATTCCAAGGTAAATCACTTTGTCACCAGTAACGTTACATTGTTTGAATTTCCATCTAGATTGCGTTAGCTAGTGGCTAAGCTAGCTCACGCTAATGTGGCTAACTGATCTGATCGACCTCTCGCACACAATTAATGACATAATGCAGACAGCCATACCGGTGACAATGTTTAGCTTTTAGTGCCAAATGATAAGAGTCTGAGGCGGAGTCTCAAAAGAGAATGTTGAATATTTATTTTGCATTAAAAATCACAACAGTGCCTCTGCTAGGAGCTAACTGAACCGGAGCATTCTGGATAGGAAGTGCGCAACAACGTTTAACGTCCGTGTGGAACCAATGTGCCAACAACCTTTCCGTGGGTGAAGCATAGTTGAGCATAGTTGTCATTTAATGATACTAATACTAATCTATACAATCACCTGTTGTTGAATAAATACCATTACTTTCTAGTTATTACTAAAAAACAGTAAAACAGTAGCTGTAAAAAAGAAAAGAAAAAAAGTTTTATAATTTATATAATATAATATATATATCTTTTTTATGTATGCACTGGTATCGGATCAGTATAACCAGACCTAGACCACCTCTAACTCTAACCCCTAACCAGACCTAGACCACCTCTAACTTTAACCCCTAAGTTATGGTTGTGACTTAGAGGTGGTCTAGGTCCGGATAGGGGGTAAGAGTTGGTCTAGCCCTTTACATCCATCTATCTAAATAATAATAATAAATTATAATGAATGCTTAACTACCCCTAAGTTACCCTAACCAGACCTAGACCACCTCTAACTCTAACCACTAACCAGACCTCTTCCATGTGGCACTTTAACACTGACCTCCGAATGTGATTTTATATAATGTTTTTATGCAAGCAGATTGCAATCAGTGTGTACTACTACTAGTACTACTGTGTGTTCTGTTTACTTAGTTTACAGTATCCTGTTATAGAATAAACCGCTGCCAGACACAGCAGAGAGAGAGAGGACAGACATGACAGAGAGGACAGACACAGCAGAGAGAGGACAGACATGGCAGAGAGAAAGGAAAGACACAGCAAACAGAAGACAGACAGAGTTCAGCGTCATCTCTCTGGTCAGAAACAACGTCACCACATCCGTAATGCTCTCTTTGATGCATACATTGGACCATGTCTACACCAACATATACTGTAGGAGCAACAATACATTGGACCATGTCTACACCAACATATACTTCCTGTGTATCACTTGTGCCGCCGACTCAGATTCCCCTAGGTTAAAAAATAAATACGCAATTTAAATCAGAAAATGTTCCATGTTGACTATTTCTGACTTCTGACAAGTTTTTTTCCATTAACTAAAAATAGACAAAAATGTCATCCGTTTTCGTCGACTAAATCTAGACTAAAACAAAAAAGACAAAATTGAGACAAAAACTGACTAAGACTAAAATGCTCAGACATTTAGTTGACTAAAACTGACTAAACGAAAAATAAATGAAGATGACTAAATATGATGAAAACGAAAAAGGAGCACTTGACACATGACTAAGACTAAAACTAAAATGAAAATAGCTGCCAAAATTAACACTGCACACACACACACACACACACACACACACACACACACACACACACACACATAGGGCCCACGTTGATATCTCTGTGAAAAAAGCTCTGATTATCCTAAGACTGGTCAAATAGATTCCTTACCTCAGATCAGATGTTCTCCAATTCCTGATCGCCATTCCAAATATCGATCGCGTTTATTGATCCAACGCTAGGTGCTCGAACACATTATTCCACGCTGTTCTGCGGGACCACAAATACTGCAATCGGCTCCGGTTACTTGCCTGAGAAATAGAATTTGGATTCCGGACTGTTTTTTCCCCATGTGGTTCATTCTCTCTCTTGATATTATTTTTATTCAGTGTTTCAACAGATACAAACAAAGCAGACAGGACAGAAAAAATCAAGACATCACAGCGACAAATAAAAAAATATATACCCCCCCCCCCCCTTAAAAAATACAAAAAAAAAAAAAACAAGACAACCAGTCACTCCTTCGTGTCTCTTACCAGTGTTAGACATAGACATATCAAATATTGAGAATATATATCTATAATAGACATTCAGTCCACATAGTCCAGTTATAGTCTTTGTACAAAATACCATCAGGTCATCAAGAGTCCCTTTAGTTGATGCCTATAGAGCAATGAGCCGAGGGAAGAAACGTCACACAACAATCACATAGCAAAAACAAAACACAAAAAAATATTGTTTTATTGTTTTAGATATCTACAGTATATATTGTATCTAGTCGTTTGTTAGTTTTAAGATAGGTAGTCAAGAAAAAGGTTGCCAAATGTCTTTAAATTTGCTGGGTTGCCCTGCGTTCTCATAGCGTATTCTCTCCATGTGTAGCATATTAATGAGTTCTGTCAACCAGGTTTGGAAAAGTGGTACTGTTTCTTTGTTCCATAGCATTACAATGCATTTCTTTGCAATTACCATGCCATACTGTATAGTCTGTATCTCAGAGTAATTGAGTGTTGTCATATTATGTGACCAGCCAAAGACAGCCACTGTTGTGAAGGATCAGATTAAACCGAATATATATATTTATTTATGGATATATATTTAATAGTATTTGTATATCGTTTGATATCCCCTGTATATTCCTTGTACAATATGCACTGAATATCCCTTTAGTCTACTAACAGCCCATAATAGTTTCATTCTACCATTGGACGAGAACCTGGCGCCAGCAGCCATGCCCCTTGGTTCAAGTTCAATTGTGCCGACAAACATGTCGTTACAAGCCCGGTTCCGCGTAGGAATACGTCTGGCGGAATACGAATGGTACTATTTGTTCACAGCGCATATATATATGGCGCAAGTAAAGTAGAACTTTCTTTTAGTCCATTAGTCCTTTACCCTCCAACCTAGTAACAGACGCGAAGCCTCACCCACGACGCACGTGTGGTGCAGTAAGGCCTACTTGGCCTCAGAATAGGCATTGAGACATCGTGTGGATTAATAGTTGAATTGTCATAGTTTGGCACTATACCGTCGAGTGGGACGTATTTCTATTAAGTTAATAATAGTCTATTATGTATGGTGCATCGTTCGGTTAGAGTTATAAAGTGAGCAGTACCCCCATCGTTCCTGACGTTATCTGGAGTCTTAACCAGGCTGGGCAGACCACGTGTGGTGCTTGCATCCGAGGAGCTCCGGGCCAGGACGAGTGGACCTGTACGTTGGATTACTTTACCCGGACGACGGCGAGCCTTCCACGGCTTGGATTATCTACATGCTTTGGGTGCTTTGATTATTCCATGGATAACGGCCAACACTGCTGAGTGTTGGAACTACCCCCCCGAGAGGAGTCCAGGTGAGACGGCGCTCTACCCTGAGTGAGGTCGCCTCACGTCTCTTCGTTGTGGACCGGCAGCTACCGTCCACCAGAGGGCCCAGCTGTATTCATCTGCGGACCGAGGTTCTGTGGGCACCGTGTTCAGCACTCTGAATTCTCCCAAGAAATCGTCGGCCAGATGGGATACCGCCAGCGGCTCTCCTAACCCCCCCTACTGTCTTACAACCAGCGGGACCCCCCTTTAGTGTATCCAGCTATAATCATTTAAGTACCATCGCTATAGTTCCCTAAATAACCAGGTTGTATACTTGCTCCCTGCGTAACCAGAGATTGGACATTCAATGTTGATTTACCTACGAATACTCATTTGCCTTACAAGTGCATTTCAAATCATAAATGTCATTAAGTGAACGTTGTATATACCCTTTGCTATATAAAATATTCGATTTATACATTTGTGTGGACTTCGTTTCATCAGGTGGGAAAGTGTTCATCATATCTATATCATGTACTGGATGGCCAGAAGTTAAAGTACAAGCGGTAGTGGTTTAATAATACCGTACTTATCAATACAGTCAGGGAATTGTACCCCTCAGTTACAGCCACTATTGGGTCTGGGGGAAAGTCATGGGTGTAGATGTTTGAGTAGCATTGGAACACCTCACTCCAGAACCTATGGAGCTTCGGGCAAAACCAGAAGAGGTGACCCAGTGAGCCCTCAGCAGATTTACATCTGGTACAGAGTGGTGAGACTGAGGGGTATATTGAGTGCAATCTTGTACAAGAATAATGAAGTCTATGCATCATCTTAAATTGAATCAACTGATGTCTGGAATTAATAGAACAAGAGTGGATACTGCGGAGGCCCTCATCCCAGGTGTCTATTGGAATGTCCACCTGGATATCTCTATCCCAGGACCTCAAGCATTGTGTAGATGGAATATAGTGTTCTGTAAATTAGTCTACAAACTTGGATATCAGGCCTTTGGTATTGGGCTCTGTAGTCATGAGGGAATATATCACAGCAATTGGTGTATAAGTTTCAAAATGGGGAATATTTAAACTAACATAGTTCCTAATTTGTAAATATTGAAAGAAATTAGTGGGGGGGGGGGCTCATATAGAGTTGGGAAAATGAGGCAAAATGACCATCTATGTAAAGGTTTTCTATAGAGACTATTCCTTTTCCCTTCCATTTGAAAAAAATTTGGTCTGATTGTGAAGGGGGGAAAGCATGGTTTTGACAGATGGGCGTACAGACCGACATCTCTGGTAATTTAAAGACTTTTCTGATCTGGTACCATATTTTCAACAAGTTCTTTATCATAAAGTTGTCTCTTATAGCGGCCCCAAGGGATCTTTTTGTTGCAAAGAGAAGTGCTGGGAGAGAGATACTACTAGCATTCTGTTCTATGGCCACCCATGCAGGGGTGGTAGTGGTGGTCTCACCAGGGTATGAGTCCTGCCAGTAGACCAGAGCTCTTGCATTGGCTGCCCAGTAGTAGTGTTGAAACATGGGTAAGGCAAGGCCTCCCATATTTGTAGGCTTGCACAGGTGATTTTTGGAAATACGGTGTGTTTTGTATCCCCAAATGAAAGACCTAATAAGAGTGTCAAGGGACTTAAAAAATGCTTTTGTTAAAAGAATTGGCAGGTTCTGGAACAGATATAGAAATCTGGGTAGAGTGACCATTTTTATTGCATTAATACGGCCTATCATAGACAATGGGAGAATTCTCCATTTCTCTACATACATTTCAATTTCTCTAACATTGGTTAATAGTTTAATTTATACAGGAGTTTGTGATTCCTAGGAATAACAACTCCAAGATAGTAAATGTTATCTGTAATTCTAAAGGGCAGGTTCTGGAGGAATCCTGAATTCAGGCTGTCAGTAAGTGGCATAAATTCACTCTTTTGCCAGTTTATAGTGTATCCAGAGAGTCTGCCAAATCTTTCAACAAGGTCTAATAAAGGCGGTAGAGATTCTTCTGGGTGTGACAGGTAAACAATCACATCGTCTGCGTATAAAGAAATGTAGTGCTCAATTCCACCTAGTTTCACAGGTGTAATGGAAGGGTGGTTTCTAATGCTAATGGCGAGGGGTTCGATTGCAATGGCAAAGAGTAAAGGAGATAATGGGCAGCCTTGGCGTGTACTACGGTGAAGGGCAAAGGGTGGTGATTTATTGCAGTTGGTCAGGACTGATGCAGTGGGGTGAGAGTATAACATTGCAACCCACGAAGCAAAGTCCCTGCCCAAACCAAACTCTTCTATCACAGACTGAATATAGTTCCACTCAACTTGGTCGAAAGCTTTTTGTGCGTCAAGGGCCAGGATAGCTGTGTTTATATCTTTTTTATATTTGCCATATGTGATGTTCAGTAGTCGCCGAACATTGAAAAAAGAAAACCTCCCGGGAATGAAGCCGGTTTGATCAGGATGAATTATGGCCATTATACATTTATTGAGCCTGTTAGCTAGAATTTTGGTGAACACCTTTAAGTCGTTTCCAAGGAGGGCAATAGGGCGGTACGATGAGGGGTCAGTTTCCTCTTTACCTTTTTTCAAAATTAAAGATATATTAGCTGTGTGGAGAGAATCAGGTAGGCATTCAGTTTGTATGGAATGTTTAAACATCCGCAACATTAACACTTTGATTACCAGCCATGCGTTGCCCTTACCCCCGTTAAATGCCACCACCCACTTCAATGATAGCGTTGTGAACGCATAATCTCTGTCTTAAATTATGTCTATGTGTCTAATCTGCCCGTCGTTTATCAATGACTTGTTTGCAGTCAACATTGTCGAAACGGATTGTTTTTTAATCGCTTCATTTCCGTTTTATAGCATTTTGAAAAGTCCTCGTTTTCAAGGAAAATATAAAGATTCCGTCATAAAAGGCATTTACTGGAATATTCTGGAATACACAAAAAACTTTTACATTTTTCGGCCTATTTATGAATCGTTTTCAAATAAACGCTAGATTATCGATAGTATATGTGTACTTATGCACGCTATAGAAGCGGGCTGAAATATCGATTATCTCATTTCCTGATGGCTCGCACAGCCACACACACACACATGCATAGGGCAAACGCTGATATATAGGTGAAAATAGCTCTGATTATCCCAAGACTGGTCAAATAGATTCCTTACCTCAGATCAGATGTTATCCAAAAAGATTATTCCAATTCCTGATCGCCATTCCAAATATCGATCGCGTTTATTGATTCAGCATTGGGTACTGTAAATACATAATCCACGTGTTTTCCAAGCCAGCGATCACAATGGATTCTTCAGTTGGCTCGACGGAAAAGTAAAATGAGGAAACTGGCCCGCCCCCCCCCCCCCATCAGTCTAAAGTAATGGGGTGCAGTTACACAGGGAGAGACGATAGGGGGCGGTATCTTCCCAATTGAGCTCAGAGAGAGAGTGCAACACTAACCTGAGGCTTGTTTGATGAAATATGAATTCAAATCGCCAATAAAAAAAAATACGACAAACAAACGCTATATAGCGTTGGCGGGTGGCTGGCATCCAAAGTGTTAAGGGAGCAACATATTCTTTATAGAATTCTATAGAAAAACCATCAGGGCCGGCAGCTTTACCATTAGGGAAGCCTTTGATTGCTGTAGTGTAAACACTTCCTGCAATGATATTTCTGCATTCAGTGTATTACGTGCGGTTTCGCTCAGTTTTGGGAGTTGTAGAGAGCGAAGGAAACTGCTAATGTCCGATTGGCTGGCAGTGCTCTGTGAGGTATAGAGCTTCTCATAAAAGTCCTTAAAACATTTGTTAATTTCCTCTGGGCTGGTAATGAGGGACCCGGAGCTTGATTTTATCTTATGAATAGCTCTTTTGGCCTGGGTACCTCTCAGCTGACGTGCCAATAATGAGCTTGGTTTATCTGCTAACTCAAATTGTTTGTGCTTTAATTTTAATAACATTACACTTATTTGACTAGAAAGGATAGTGTTGTATTCATACTTGAGTTTCATAATATTACTTAAAGCAGGAGAGGATGGAGCATCTCTATATGTCTTCTCAAGAACAGGGAGCAAAGTTTCAATTTCTAATAATCTTTTTCTGCTATTTCTTTTTATTGCAGACTCATGATATTACATGTCCACGTATAACAGCTTTAAATGTCTCCCATAGGACTGAGTCAGATACATCTTTAGTGTCATTTAAACGGATATATTCTTTGACAATGGTAGAAAATCGTTGACAGAACTGAACATCATTAAGCAGAGTTGGATTGAAACGCCAGCTATACTGTGATTTTCTCACTCCAAAATCAATCGACGCTGTAACTGGGCAGTAGTCTGAAATTAAAATATTGTGATATTTGGAGGAGATAATATTGGATGTTAATTTGGAATCCGTTATGAAATAGTCTATCCTTGTATATGATTTATGTACTTGTGAAAAAATCTCTGTCTGGAGAAATCTCTGTCTGTGGGGTGCTGTAGTCTCCAGATGTCTACAAGATTCAGTGACAAGTTGTTTAATACTGTAGTGGAGTTAAGAGGAGTGGCTGGGCGAGAAGTGTGCCTGTCCATAAATGGGTCCAGAATGCAATTAAAATCTCCACCCACTATTAGATGTGTAGTTGACAAGTCAGGTAATAGGTTAAAAATACTTCGAAAAAAACCAGGGTCATCAAAGTTTGGGGCGTATAAATTTAAGAGGGTAACATGAAATGATAACATATTGCCCGTGACAATCAAATAGCGGCCGTTGGGGATCGGCTATGGTAGATATATGTTGGAATGGGATATTTTTGCGCATTAGTATAGCCACCCCTCGCGCCTTTGATGAAAAAGTGGATTGATAGACCTGGCCCACCCAACCGCACCTCAGCTTGTGCGTGTCACAGTGTTTAATATGAGTTTCTTGGAGAAACATAATATCAGCAGACAGCGATTTCAGGTGAGAGAAAACTTTCGATCGTTTAACGGGAGTATTTAACGCTCGGACATTCCAGCTGCCTAAAGTAATATTGCCATCCCTTATCGGTTTGATATTAGCAGTCATCATAATCTGACTTTATAGCGTGAAATCATGAACAATGTAAAAGAGCACAATAACACACATAAACACATCCCATACCTCCCCATCCTCCCGCTTCCCCAAAAGATTAAAAACGAGATATCTCGTCGGCTGGCACTCAACGGTTGGCATGAATTAACAAGATATCTCGTCCGTGCCACTCAAAGTGTTAAAGGTGCTATAGATAAAATCTTTATGTAGTGTAATACCGGTAATATATTTTTTAAATAATACATCCACAGAGGTTTTAGAAAGGTGCAGAATAAAAGTATTGCTTTTCCCCCCAAAATGTTTTTGATTAACACATTCCCTGCCACGAAAATACCGTCTAGAATATAAATATGTTTTTATCGTTTTCTGCAGTAATTCCTAGAACGTGAGATATAGGCATAAACGCATATATAGATGATCAAATGCCGTTTGTTGCCGATCCACGCTATATTAAAAATTTCAACTGTACATGATCCTAAACGTTATGACTGATCATGCGCGGATGAACGGAGGGGGGGAGGTCGTTTATAATTCCGTGATCGTCGTTAAATGCTTTATGTAGTATGGGTGATATATTGATCAGAGAAGTTTGCATGGATAATAATAAACAAACAGGCTGAAAGTAACGTCAGCGTCCTCTTACCGTTCGACGATGAGACTGGAGGAAAAAGATCCCACTTATTTGACGCGATCGCCTAAATCTATTTCCGGTTTGTATAATCATAATACACGGCCAAATCGTATCGATTATTGCGTTATGGCAGCAATCGCTACAGTCCCGCAACAATATGCGAGTGGCCGGACGCATTTCGGAGACGCACCGAGATCGACTCGTCCATTTCCGGTTTGGCAACTCGCCAATCATCCACCAGGGGGCAGTATTGAAGCGTTGCAGAGTTGTGCCGGCTCACACTGCATCAGACCAGGCTCCGTGAGGGAAATATGAATAACATGGCGAAAAAATGAAATATGATCTCAATAACGTTGTACGCCGTGGATTGGCAGAATTAGCATGAACTTGAAACACGTTGTACGATGTTTTTGGCGCAGGATGTGTTAATGAATATCATAAAAAATTATTTTGCGGGTCCAGAATTAATGTTGTTGTTTACATGTTGCGTGGATGTAAAACATTTTTGCAGGTCCAAAATGTATGTTGTTGTTTACATGTTGCGTGTATGTATCCCCTCCCTACTTCCCATTTCCCCACGTTGAATGCACCTGATTGGGTAAATGATATGCTGGTGCGCTTGTGCGACATCTAGTGGCTCAATGTTATCTATAGCACCTTAATTAATGGATAATGCCACAGATTTTCATGATTAAAATGTGTCTTATGTTTTACCTATGGGATGTTCTGTGGTCATAAGAATCAGTCCAAGAGCCTGGGTCATTAGTTTACGCACCTCAGATGCTCTGGTTTTCAGAGCTCTTTTATTTTTCTGACTTTTGACCAAAACCACTACTAAGCGCTAATTTCTGAACAGATTTTTATGAAATTTGGACATGTACTACACAAGACTTTTTCAGCCAAATACGTGAGTAACAGTTTTTTCTACAACTCAAGTTCAGACCTATGTTACTCTTATTTCATTAGCACTAAAAGTGAATTATCTTTATTGCGTCATAAACTTTAGAATGTCATCGTTCAAAAGAGACCAGGCGCATGCATGTGCTATAAGTATTGTAGCTAAGGGGCTACACAACCCTGACTGTATTAAAGATTGTTTAGATTAAACCACTACTAAGGAATATTAATAGCCAGACAGTACAGTTAGAGAAAATGGCGGACACTCAATTGACGGCGCGGGGACAGGGATACCCAGTTAACAGTATTTTAATAGTCATAGCAACATACATATTAATTATCACGGTTCTCTTTTAATAATAGAATGTCAGTGCAGCAAAGTCAGCGGTAATGAATAGTTCCTAGATTACGGATACTCGACCCGGAGCTCTGCAGGGAGTGAGACGAAACGAGGCGATACTGGGAAAAGCAAATGGTGGCTGTAGACGATGAGTTCTCTCTAGAGCTCCTGCCCCAGAGAGAGACTGTAGACTGGTCGGATAATCCTGTCGCCGCTGGAAGAAGGGGTCTCGTACGGAACCGGTCCTTGTAATCCTAGCGCCCGATGGCAGGGTTAATAGCTATTAATCCAAAAGCCCGTTGGCATAGATGGTAGCTAGCTAGCTTTGTTTGTACTTGAAGCTAACCCGAAGACGGTCTCCAATGAGTAGTTATATCCAAACGGCGCTGGGTTTAACTATAAGTCTCTCCACGTTACTTCGCTTACACGAGTCACTATACTGTGCCAATAATGTCTCTACAATATTATAGTTGTATCTAAGTAGCCATTAGCTCTCTATAACGATACACTGCTATCGGTCTGTGTACAACTGTACCGGACGTCTCACACTCTCGCTCTGCTATTTCTCCTGGTATGTTACTGCCGCCGCGGCTGCTTGCACCGTTCACAATATATACTCAAACTGATCCCTATGGGGCTCAGCCGATTCACCTGTACAGAATCAATGCGCTTGCTCTGGGCTTGTCTGAACGTGTCTGAACGTGTCTGAACATGTCTAGAAACCATGTCTAGGGGGCGCGTCTCTGGCGCCTACAACGTCAAGGATGGGACCCAATAAGGCGAGCGAAGAATACTGTTATGCAAACAGATGGCGTAAAGATATATATCTTATATATATAAACAATATATAAGTTATACAAAATAATAAACGCAGACTTTCAGTGTTAATCTGGACCTTCAGAACAAGTATAAAGTATAGTATTTTGGTTTGCAAAAAAAGTATGCAGTCCTCAAGTTCAAGTTTAAAAATTGCCACTTTTGGGGGCACCAATTAAGAGGTTGAGCAATGATGGTGGTGATGGAAGGGAACTAATTTTGTGCAGGGATGGAGGGCTTCCTGAGGCAGAATTATTACAATGGCTGATGGTGCATTTTCTCAATGATGAATCCATATAAAAAAAAAATCTAACCCTAACTAACCTTATTGTAATGCACTTGTCCTAATATACTAACCTACACTGTAGCACTCAACACTTTAATGAACATTGTTACTCAGCTGATAGATTTGTGCCCTTCCTGATGACTTGTCGTACAGAACTTGTAAGTCGCTTTGGATAAAAGCGTCAGCTAAATGACAAAATGTAAATGTAGATGCTAATTTGGCAAATAAGTGCAAAGACGGAAGGGGTGGAATTCCCATTTTTTATGTTGTCCCTCTCCATATCCCAGGGATGGACTCTAACTGGTGGGTGCTGAAGCCTGACTTCAGACTGCCTACCGAGGAAGAGATCAGGGCCATGGCGTCTCCAGAGCAGTGCTGCGCTTACTACAGCATGCTGGTTGCTGAACAGAGGCTTAAGGTAACATAGTGGGTCTAGAGCAGTACTGTACTACTTACTACAGCATGCTGGTCGCTGAACAGAGGCTTAAGGGTAACACTGTGTCTAGAGCAGTACTGTACTACTTACTACAGCATGCTGGTCACTGAACAGAGGCTTAAAGGCCCACTTGCATGTTGTATTTTTGTTCAATAAACAATGTGGACTAGGCAAACGGTGACTTTCATGAAGAGGGGAAAAAAAATTATCGAAATTGACCCAGTTTTAGCGTTTTTATCAAACATTTTGTCCGCCCAACCACAATCACCACGCACGTGCATATTTTAATCCATGTTTTATAGCGTGTGTGTGTCATCTTAATGATGATGTCACACAAGGTATCAGGGCAGCAGGGGGCCTGAGAATCACAGGCAGGTAGTGGCAGGAAGCAAGGAGCATTCTTGTTACTACTACTAGCCGAGGATCTAGTATCTGTTTCACCTAACACTATTGCTCCGTGATCATAGCCATTTATCTCTAAAGCTAACCACTATTTGTAAAAGCCACAACCACGTTACCATATTTGTAAATACTAATGTAAATCATTGTGTCGTTGTACATATTGTGTATATAACGTTAGTAGCTAAGTTAGCTAGCTTGGTAGCCGGCATTCTCGAAACTCCTAATTCCTCCTGGATACCTTTGTCCTCACAAAGTATTCTGCCAGGGAACTTATGGACACGACAGTAGTAGTAGTTATAAGGTGTTTGAGCTTGTAACGTTAACGTTAGTTAGCTATCGTGGTAGCCCGTTTCGTGACTGTGATGCACAGAGTGCATCAGTCATGAAAGGGGCTACTATCGTGCTATCAACATGCCGTGACGTGTAGCTAGCTAGCTAGCTAGCTTGCTAGCCGGCATGATGCGTGCAGTGCCTTGCCCCACAGGTCTGAGAAGAGGACCTGCACATTTTACTCGTTCCCGAAACTCTTCTACATGCTCCGATTTAAAATGGTTCACGACAGTAGACATAATGGTAACGTTAACGTTAGCTAGCTAGCTTGGTACTATGACCCGTGACGGGGATCAGGCGACAGCCTAACAGACCAATAGCGCTGCTGTTCTGAACAACAGGCTGCCTAGTGGTAAATGTACCGGTAGTTCTTTTTTTACGACATTAAAACCCTTATAACTACCTTGTTTCAACCAAAAATGCAGTTGTAGCTGGTCCATCAAAGTCTCTCCGACTTTCTGCACTCGTCAAACTCCATTGTAGTGGATGAGAAGTAGGGGAAAGTTACCTTCAGTGACGCACTGATAGCGTCTGATAAGCTTTTTGATTGGCTCCATACATGTTATTCGTGCATGGACATTTTTAACCCTTTCTGAGTGGAATTTCCGGCATCAAATGGAAAAAAAATTAATAATGAAATTGGATACCAATTATGTAAACTACCCATAATTGAAGAGTAGGGTTTAACCTGCAAGTGGGCCTTTAAGGTAACATAGTGTGTCTAGAGCAGTACTGTACTTACTACAGCATGCTGGTTGCTGAACAGAGGCTTAAGGTAACATAGTGTGTCTAGAGCAGTACTGTACTTACTACAGCATGCTGGTCGCTGAACACAGACTTTAGATATCAACCAAAGGACTGATACCATGTCACATATTAACCAAAGGCCCGATACCACGTCAGATATCAACCAAGGGCCTGATACCATATCAGATATCAACCAAGGGCCTGATACCATATCAGATATCAAACAACTGAAACAAGGGCCTGATACCATATCAGATATCAACTCAAATGTAATTTTCTGCACGAGATGTTAGATCAATATGATGGAGAAAAGGGGTTATAATCTCGATTATTTTATCCATTGATCCAAAATATATCTACCTTTTATTTAATATAAATGAAATGATTCCTCGTTTTGCTGTGGCCCCCACTGCCACCTCAATATAAGGACGTGCTGGTGGTTAGGGCTGGGTGAAATTCACATCACGATGATCATCTGCTCAGTACATACTGTATCACGTTAGCCCACATGTTATACAACATACTAAAGATCTCATTTTGAGAGAAATTCTTGTTAATATGTGGTTGTTGTCATCATTCATTCACGACAACATCACAATATCATAATTCCATCCTGATATAATCCTGGTAAGATAAACGATAATATTTAATCATCGTTCAACCCTGCTGGTGGTCTTAACTTATGTCTCCCATTCAGGATGCTGGATATGGAGAGAAGTCCTTCTTCGCTCCAGAGGAAGAGAATGAGGAAGACTTCCAGATGAAGATTGATGATGAGGTATGGATGGGAAAAAAGTATTTTACTACTATGTACCACTATGTTACTATCATTATACTACTACCAATCATGCTAATATGTCTATAAAACTATGCACAAGAGTGTAATACTCAAGTTCTACACTATTTGACCAAAAATATCACTGACCCTCAGCTGCCAGAGTTGTAACCATCCTGTTGACTTGTTGTTCACAATTTGTAAGTTGCTTTGGATAAAAAAAAATCAGCTAAATGTAATGTAATGTTTACTTTTCTCTCATACTAATTTAGCCCTTTTAAATCTAAGCCTGAAACAGTCCGCCTGGGTATGTAGTTATTGCTGTGTAATTGTCAGCGAATGTGCTGTGAGTAAGTGCTTTTCACCCTTTTTTCAGAACTACTTCAGCTTTCAATATCTGTTATTGTTTTAACTTACTGTATGTTTTGAGTGTGTATCAAACTGTTATTAGACAAGAAAAACTAAAATCGGAATGGGATTTTTACAGGTTTTTAGTGAAGTAGACGCCGCAATTGAACATCAATTTAACTTTGCACATATACATTTTGAACTTGGAACTATTATGTAACTGCAATAAAGTTTGTGAACCCTGGGCCCTCATTTATCAACAATTCTTAGAAAGTGTTCTATTTTCATACGTAAGCACAGAATTTAGAATGTGTGTACGCACAGAAATATTGGGATTTATCAACCGCACGTACACGGGTCCTACGCTCCTCCGTGTTGATAAATACCTCTTTGTTCTACCGTCAATGCTTGTGCATGATTTTTTTTTATCCACTTTTTCTCCCATTTTTTCTATATTTTCTCCCATTCCAATTTCGTATCATCCAATTCAACCCTCCCCTGTCACGAACGCTGTTTCTTGCCTCCCACAAGCCGGCTGCTATGTGGACTAAGTCATACATAGCACAAGTCCCCTCCAGTACTTGAGGTAACAGCAGTCGCATCTTTTCACCTGCGCAGCTCGATCTCTCAGTGGCGAGGAGTAACGCGTGGGAGGCTCACGCTGCCCCCGACACTTCCTGATTCTACTGCGCAGGCGCACCAACCGACCTGTAGGAGTCGCTGTCCACAACGCCCGATCCACACCCATCAGTTTCCCACCCCCTAATACGGCCAATGTGTATTAGTACGGACGACCAGCTAAACTGAACGCAAATGTGGAGCGCTGGGCTCGAACAGGCAAGCCCAGCGTCTCCAGATTTAGTGGCGAGCGCCTTGCCCACTACGCCACGTAGCCGCCCTAATGCTCGTGCATGATTATCCATATATGGTAATGAAACACCCCCCATGGGATGTGCAATAATGGACTGACCCGAGCGAACTATGAGAAACTTCACGAGAGCTTGTTCACGGACGCGCTGTCTAACCAAGAAGACACAACCCGTGTTATGGGATAAATAAAAGGCTGACTTGTACACGGTGATGTCAGATATCAACGACTCCCTATAAGACCATTGCTGCAATTCTGCCTGGACAGCTCAAAATACTAATAAAGACCGTTCGTTAACCACTGTTTGGCGTTGGTGTGTCATTATTATAACCATGCTGGAATATGAATTAGTTCGATTGGCTACCGGGTATAATATGATTTGTAGAGGCATATGATACAATCTATTTTGTTGTCGGTATTAGGTAGCCTATATGAATTACATATAATAGCAGCCAGCCCATAGCCTACATTATGCAACAGTAACTTGCGCATATATAATAGCACATGGCACAGCCCTGCGAACCCTGCACAATAAACTAACTTGGTCATTAATCTGGCTGTTGTATCTTTACGCTTATGAAAACATTAAATAATATGTATATTTATAGGCCGTCGCTTTGCATTAATAGCCTATATTCTCAAATGGCATTTAATGGCTATCCGACTCATCGCTATCCTTGCGGACGGACCAGTATACCTTATATCATATCATATTCATATTGATATCATAGTTTACTCTATCAGCCTACCCTAATACGTTCTTTGTTAGAACTCAACTCGTTATTATTTTGTGCATAGATTGCAGAAATACGGGAACGTTTTGATTTATATTTAAAAGGCTTTGACATTGTAAAACTAAATAAGTGAAATTCTGTAAGCAGAATACAAGTCATATCACCCACACGATATACTGTATCCAGAGCATGTATGCTTTTCATTCATTTAAGACACATTTATTGCAAGGGTTTTGTAATACACATACACTCAACAAATAACCTCTGTTCTCGTTGCAATGCGTTTTTTATTCTTTCTTATACAGTAGGAAGGGGGAAGAACACTATATTGTGCGTGTTCATATGACTTGTATTCTGCTTACACCTTCGGGGTTCCACTTGTTTCGTTTAACGTTATGGCAAAGCCTTTTATTAATCAAAACGTTCCTGTGTTTCTGCGGTCTGTGCGCAAAATAATAACAAGCTTATTTCCGCGTTGTAATACATATTCTACCACCGGGCGTCAGGTACGCATGCTCCGAGCTGTGCGTAGATATACGCACAAAGTCAAGCACAAGTTCAAATTGATAAGTCCCACACTTTGCTTAGAAATGATTGTACGCACGGGTTACGCACACGTTGATAAATGAGGGCCCAGGCCTTTTAGATTTCTTCTTAGCAGGTAGAATTCTACCTATGTTTACTTCCTCAATAACTCCCACAGCTAGGCTTTGGATAAAAAGATTATTTAACTTTGTATTCCCACCATCCTGCCCCCCCCCCCTCCCTCCCAGGTCCGTACAGCCCCGTGGAACACTACAAGAGCCTTCATCGCTGCCATGAAGGGGAAGTGTCTGCTGGAGGTCACCGGGGTGGCTGACCCTACTGGATGTGGAGAGGGCTTCTCTTACGTTAAAGTGCCTAACAAGCCCACTCAACAGAAGGTAAATGAGTCTACTGTAGGGCAGACCCCTATTAGTCGACTAATCGGTCGAAATGAGCCGTAGTCGACTGCCAACCTCTTAGTAAAAAAAAAAAAAAAAAAAGTATTTTTATAAAAAATATATATATATATATTTTTATCATTATTTCCAAAAGAAAATAGGCCTAGAAGCGTGGCTAACGCTAATGGCACGCATACCAGAGGCTAACTGCCTACGAAAACAGGCACAGAGGCACTGAAAGAGGATTTCACCCATCTAATGAACACACAGACTAGACAAATATCAAGATGTAACCATCAGTGGACCAATTGCATGCTTTTGCAGAGGACAAGAAGCCTTCAGTCGACTCCTTCAGACATTAAGCACCCCCCACAGCCCAAATGGAATGAAAAAAAAAAGAATAAAAAAAAAAAATTATATATATTCCCGGTATTTTTTTTTTTTTTTTTTTTTTTTTAAATAAAGTAGTCGACTATTGCGGCAAATTTTGGCCTATCATAGTTGACCATCCAAATCCTTAGTCGGGGACAGCCCTAGTCTACTGCAGTGGTTCTGATTCTCCTTAAGTGGTTCTGATTCTACTGCAGTGGTTCTGATTCTCCTTAAGTGGTTCTGATTCTACTGCAGTGGTTCTGATTCTCCTTAAGTGGTTCTGATTCTCCTTAAGTGGTTCTGATTCTACTGCAGTGGTTCTGATTCTCCTTAAGTGGTTCTTATTCTCCTTAAGTGGTTCTGATTCTACTGCAGTGGTTCTGATTCTACTTAAGTGGTTCTGATTCTATTGCAGTGGTTCTGATTCTACTTAAGTGGTTCTGATTCTACTTAAGGGGTTCTGATTCTCCTGCAGTGGTTCTGATTCTCCTTAAGTGGTTCTGATTCTACTGCAGTGCTTTTGATTCTCCTTAAGTGGTTCTGATTCTACTTAAGGGGTTCTGATTCTACTTAAGTGGTTCTGATTCTACTTAAGTGGTTCTGATTCTACTTAAGTGGTTCTGATTCTACTTAAGGGGTTCTGATTCTACTTAACTGGTTCTGATTCTACTTAAGGGGTTCTGATTCTACTTAAGTGGTTCTGATTCTACTTAAGGGGTTCTGATTCTACTTAAGTGGTCCGGAGTAGGACTGTTGAATATGGTAAAAACGGTATAACCACTTATAAATGAAAGAAAGTATACAACTGTATGTTTTGTAACCGGCTGTTCATAACTGGTCAAAAGGAACTGTGCTTTTTGGTCTGAGGGCGTCATGGTTATGTGTAGACAGTTAATGGTTTTGTCCATCTACTGTGTGGTGCACAGGATGACAGGGAGCCCCAGCCGGCCAAGAAGACCGTGACGGGGACGGACGCCGACCTGAGGCGACTGTCGCTCAAGAACGCTAAGCAGCTGCTGCGCAAGTTCGGCGTTCCAGAGGAGGAGGTGAGAAGACGCTCACAGTTCCTTTGGTTGACGGAAAGCTGGGAAAAGTTGTGGAATTTTGAATAGCTCTGTTCTGTTGAATTGATCACAACAAATTTTCCCAAATCAAGAATCCCTTGAAGTGATCTAGAAATGCACAGATTAACTTTTTTCAGTTTATTTTGTTTATTGTTATTTGCACTTATAAACATACATTCTGGAATAAAATAAGTAAAAGAAGAACAGTTCAAATGTGCAGGAAAGGTCAAAAAACCCAAGGGCTTATAAGCGACCTCCCCTCTTAAACCTATATAGGATAACTACACAAAAGATACCCCCCCCCCCACATTATGCACAAACACACATGCGTATATCCCTCTCTCATACACACAGATACATACAATACAGCATTATATAACAATTATAACGGTGGGGGGGGGGGGGGGGGGGGGGGGGAGACTTCACTCAAATACACATGGATACTACAGGAGCTGTATTTCTTTTTTAAGCTTACTTTTAAATATATTTAAAGTGGAACATGTTTCTGTTAGATTTTGTATATCATTCCACATCACTGCACCTTGATAAACAAATGAGAATTTGGCAACAGAGGTCCTACAGAAAGGAATGTGTAAGTCTTTATTTCTTCTTGTGAGATGTGCATGATGATGAGAATTAACACTTTGGTTGCCATGGGTTAAATTCATGATATACCATAGGTTGCCGGCTCTATTTGTCTATGGAGAAGTACCCCTTCTTTGCATGGCTATAACTTTTTAAATTCTATTGCTACATTGCCATTATTAGGGCCCATTCAAAGTCCTATATGTATTGTTCATTGTGTAGCAACGTTAAACTTTTTCATTCACATATTCATAGTAAAGTATGGTCTAATGTATAAGTATGTTTTCATCTCTTTCTGCAGCTTTCTCCAGAACGTGATCTATAGCCCCAAATACATTATATTGATGATGCAATACAGTTTTATGGCAATCAGCGCGATATAAAAAATTCCAACTAGACGTACTTCTAGAAGTTACTACACGTCATCTGATGTTGACCGGATGGGCTAGGGGGCGTTTATAATTCCGTGGGCAGCGTTATACCAATCATCTAATGTGGGTCAAATGTTGATAATAGCAGTTAGTATCGAAGACGGTAACTTTACACGCTAAAACTCACCCCAGTCTCCGCGCGCCGTTGGGCGATCATCGTAGAGTAGAAATTTTATCATTATGGGATGTAGATTTACCCGGTCCATCTCCAGCTTGTATAATGGTATATACGTCCAAATCATGTTGTTTATCGAGTTATTGGCAATCGATCGCTGTGTATTGTGACGAGCTAGAATGCCGGGACCTATAGCGAGTGCCCGGAAGTAATACGGCCGTCCAGCACAACCTCTATGGCACTTCCTGTTAAGCGATTGCGCCGATCGGCCACCAGATGGCGCTCCTGAACCGCCAGAGAGCTCAGTGGGTCCTCCTGGTGGATCTCAGGCCAGCGGAGGGGACATATGAATCCGATCCCAGATTTTTGAAATATTGATATCAAAGACGCTGTAAAGCGTCTTCGGCAACTTGAGCATGGCCGGGAATGACGTGTTTAAGCGTTTCCCGGCACCCAAAGTGTTAAACTCAAAATAACTTTGAAAAAAATTTGGCAAAGATAAAGGAAGACCAATCACTTCGTACATAAGAACCCCTGTTTGGTACTTGTTGACCTCATAAATTGTGAGTAGTTGCAGTTGTTTAAATAATGGTTTGGTTGGGGCTAAATAAGAAGAGTTGGTTGCAATTCTTACAAAGGATTTCTGAGCTCTATGGATTGTTTGTAAGTAAGATGGGTAAGTGCTAGCCCAAATTATATTGCAGTAAGAGATGTGAGGATAAATTAAACTGTAATACAAAGTTAGTAATGTGCTCTTTTTTAATTGGTTTTTAACCCTTTTTATAATGCCCAACGATTTTGAAACCTTGCAAACAATTTCACAGTGATTCTTAAAGCAGAGTTTCTCATCGATATTGACACCTAAGAATTTCACTGATGAAACTTGTGCAAGTTCATTGTTATAATAATCCCGTTTGGCATTTCTAAGATGATGATTATGTTTATTCCTGTGTGTCTTGTATGAAGCATACTTTAATGGAGTAGGACTTTGTAAATATTTTTTATATAATTTATTTTTCTTTAGAGCAGATTTTCTAAGTTCAATGGTGAACCATGATTTGTTCAAGTTTGCAACGTGTTTGTTACTGTTAGTTATAAGAGGAAAACATTGGACAAAAAATAAATAGAATTTGGTATAAAAATTATTATAAGCTGTGTTTGCATTTTGCGCCTCATAGACTGTTTCCCAGGACAATTCTGCCAACATCTCTCTGAAGTTGTTAATATTTATATCATTGAACCTTCGAAATGAAGACCTCTTTGGTTTAGACATAATTGACTTATCATGGAGAATAGAAAGTTGAAAAACAGGCATATGATCGGAGATATCAGTATAAAGAATTCCGGATTTTACAACATGAGGGAATGCATTTGTAAAAACATTATCTATTAGTGTAGAAGATGTACGAGTTATTCTTGTAGGCTTGCTAATTAAAGGATAAAAGTAATTGGAAGACGGTATGTTTGAGAGGTCATATATGTGGTGTTTTATTTCCTCATTTAGAAGGTTGATATTAAAATCACCTAGTAAATAACACACTTTACTCTCCTTATCAACTTGTTCCAAGATATCTAATAGACCTACTTTGAACTTGTTGATGTCTGTATTAGGAGGACGATATATACAACCTACAATCATTCTTTTATTCTCATTCAGAGCAATAGATTGAACCTCTAGAAAAACAGATTCACAGTTACAGTCATGAAGCTTCACTTCAAGGTCAGATCTCTGTTTGAATTCTAGACCCTTTTGAACATAGAGAGAAGCTCCACCACCTCTGCCTTCTCTACACCTATGTGTGGTTGCATAGTCTGTGATTTCAAATAGCGAGGTAATTTCCTCTGTAAGCCATGTTTCAGTTAGTGCTATAATTGAGAATACATGGTTCAGTGATGAGAGATAATGGTAGAAATTGTCATCGTTTTTGGGAAGACTTCTTATATTTAGATGTAGAGTAGAAAAGATGTTGGTCATATTGAAGGCTGAAATAAAGGAGTTAAAATGATTTTCAGAAAAATAATCACATGAAGATGAATCATGAACAATATCATGCGAGTCAACCTTTGTAGATACATTTCTTTTTGACAAAAATAAGTCAGGATTAAATTAATTATTATAGTCCCTGTTATTGTTAGCTTTTGAGAGAATTGCCTGTCTATCTTTATACCTGAATAACTTCACTAACATAGATTGTGGCCTCTTGCCATCACCATCAGCCGATGGCCTTCCAATACGGTGTGCTCGTTCTATTTCTATATATTTTTTTGATAAATTTTCATTTTTCACTTAAAATGTCTCTGAATTTCTTTTCAGAGTCCGACCAATTTTCGTCAGATTCTGACGAAATCAGGTATACAGGTATACCGATACCTGAATTGGATATCTGCTGTTATTCTTTCTTGAATAATAACTGTTAATAACTATCTAATAATTTCTTAGATAGTTATAAATGTGTATTTATTTATATATAATTAGTATTATCATCTATAAAGTTACATGAGGCTGTAATAAACACAGCACTTCTTAAAAGAACACACACACACACACACACACACACACACACACACACACACACACACACACACACACACACACACACACACACATATCTCCCTCCCGAATGAGAAGTGAACGTGATATACAGCGTGATTAACAAAAACAGGGGGTACAGTCGCACTACTAGTTATAATATAATGTTTCGTAGCACTGTTTAAAATTGTCTTTGCAATCTGGAGCCCTGCTATGGAATCTGGATCAGGTACAGTATGTGGATCATTGAAGTCAGGACAATATCCAATATGTGAATTACATCATATCGGAAACCGATACTGATCTTGTATCAGTCCCATCTCTAAATTGATCCCAACCCGTTTCCCAGATCAAGAAGCTGTCCCGCTGGGAGGTGATTGACGTGGTGAGGACCATGTCCACGGAGCAGGCACGTTCTGGTGAAGGACCCATGAGCAAGTTTGCCAGAGGGTCCCGGTTCTCTGTGGCGGAACACCAGGAACGCTACAAGGAGGAGTGTCAGAGGATCTTTGACCTGCAGAACAAGTGAGAGAACGTAGAACATATTTAAAGCAGCACTGTTTGGGAGAGAAATGCTCCCTCATCTGTTCATACAGACTTTTGACTTGCAGTATTGTCCTGAATAGATCAAAAAAGGGGTGTTGTCTTATTTTCGGGGTCTAGACTTTTTAATTATACAATCATTAATGATGCAGCCTTCTCGGAGGTTGAGAACAAGTGTCGCTGAGGTCGGAGCTGGGACCCTCTCCTCTGCCCGAAGTGTGAGGTGTGCGTTTCAAACGGCTAGTCTCCAGGGCTCTGTCCCGACCGGGTCCCCTACAGCTTTCCAGTTGCAGTCGTCACACGCTCTGAGGGTAGATGGAGTGTAGGTAGACGAAGCAGAGGACCGGGCGAGCCCGCCTGTAGAACCCAAACCAAACCAGTGTGGAGGTCTCAGCCTGGCCCCTGCGTGCCATCGGGTTCCGTTCTCATCCAAAGCAGCCTAGCAGCGCGGCTGCATTCAGTTAATTTCCAATGTAGAGGAGCGTATGCAGCAACGAGGTACTCGACTTGGGTGAGAACGGACCTCATACAGTCTCCCCTCGCGCACGCACCAGTGGCGCATTAATCATGGACACTTTGAATGCACCTTGCCTACATTGAATAAGATATTTTTGGTTTTCAAAAAAGTATTTTCCCAAAGATTTTTCTTGAAAAAGAGGGGTAGTCTTATATTGGGAGTGGGACCAATACAGTACTATACTTTCTCTCTTTCCTGTGTTTTGCATTTACAGATTCATTCTTCTTTTATCCTACAGATATGTATTTTAAGTGCTTTGATTTTCCACTAGACAGCTATACAAATAAATTAATTGTCTTCCTCTTTCTCTTCTTTCTATTCCATTTCTTCTTCCTCTTCTTTCTCTTCTTTCTATTCTATTTCTTCTTCCTCGTCTTCTTCTTTCTATTCTATTTCTTCTTCCTCTTCTTTCTCCTTTTTATTTTTTTAAACTTTAATTTTAATTTAAAAATTTTTAACAACATACATTCATAGACAATACACAGTACATAAATTAAAACAAATAGACAAAAATGAGTAAAGAAAAAGTGTGACATGGGTCTTTCGGTCCATTCTACATTTGCATTATTTATTTACATTTTTATTCATTTCCTTGTATCCTTTTCAAACCTCTGTGATGTTGTTACTTCCCCTCCTGTATTCTTCCCATTTCCCCCATTTCCATTCAAACTTTTCTTCTTGCAGCCTCAGCAGATGTGTGTTTCTCTCCATTTCCTGTATCCCCTCTACCAACTCTATCCATTGATCCCTTGTCGGCACTTCTACCTTGTACCACAGTTTAGTTAAAGCTTTCTTGGCTGCCACTATCAATATCTTAATCAAATATTTGTCTTCCCCTTGGATTCCTTCCTGACAGATTCCCCAAATACAACACTTGGCCTCCCTGGGGTATTTCGTATCCTATTATTTCATTTATTATCCCTCCTATCTCTTCCCAGTAGTACCTTATCTTCTGACATCCCCAGAATATGTGTGTATGGTTCGCCCCTTCCTGTCCACACTCCCTCCAACATGTTTTCTTTGCTGGTGTGTTCTTTCTCCTTTCTATTCCATTTCTTCTTCCTCTTTCTCTTCTTTCTATTCTATTTATTAATCCACATCTTCTTCCTCTTCTTTCTCTTCTATTTATTCTTCCTCTTCTTTCTATTCTACCCCCCCCGCAGAGTGTTGGAGTCTACAGAGGTCCTCTCCACAGACACAGACAGCAGCTCTGCGGAGGACAGTGACTTTGAGGAGATGGGGAAGAACATTGAGAACATGCTGCAGAACAAGAAGACCAGCTCCCAGTTGTCTCGCGAGCGCGAGGAGCAGGAGAGGAAGGAGCTGCAGAGGATGCTGCTGGGAGAGGAGAGCGACCGCGACCACAAGGGACGCAAGCAACGCAAGGGCTTCTGTGAGTCTGCAGTTCATTTTTACTGGACACGCCCATCAGTGCAAACACTACACTGAAGCATAGAAATAGACCTAATAGACACTTGTCTTTTTCGCATCTCACTTCCCTTTTTTCACACACACCGGACTGGGTATCGTTTGGAATCTTTCTGTGCCTAAACCGATACTTGGGATTCAACACCAACACCAATACCAAAACAATACTTTTTCAAATACTTTACTTGAGTTTAAACATGTTTTTCTACAATAACATTTCTTTTCATTTAACAATGTAAACCAAAACCTCTCATGCTTCAGTGTAAGGTTGTGCATATCGACAGTGTTGGTAGACACTGATGAGGGACTGTTTGAGTGCTTATGTCACTTTCACCTTATTTTCTGTTTTATCAATGTAACCGCTATTACAGAATAGCCATTAGCCAAAACAACCAAAACCATAGTGAATAAAGCATTGAGAACACTCAGCAGGTCAGCAGAAGAAAGGAGATAATGGACGAGAAAAATCACCATATATAATTTCAAACCTTTATTTCAACTCGTAAGACACTGCGCTTATGCTCATTAACGATGAGCTTACAAAACAAAGACACAGTTTATCAGTAAATTCATACACAAAAAACAACAATTAAGAATAAACAATAAAAAATCAGCTAAGACAGTTAACACTTTGAGTGCCACGGACGAGAATTCTCGTTATTTCATGCCGACCGTTGAGTGCCACGGACGGGAAATCTCGTTTTTAATCGTTTTTAATTTTTAATTTTTTTTTATTTTTATTATTAGCGATTTACATTCATATTTCATCAATCTAGCCTCCCGTTACCACTGGAACTCTCTCTGAGCTCCATTGGGAAAATACCGCCCCCTATCGTCTCTCCCTGTGGTACTGCACCCCATTGGATTAGACTGAATGAAAAGCATGGGGGGGAAAAAATCCTGCTTCCTCATTTTACTTCTCAGACAAGTCACCCGAGACGATCGGATTCATTCTGGACCATCAGAACAGCGTGGAATCGGTTTAGGGGGACGAGTCCGCGTACAGGAGGGAGATCGAGAGGTTGCTGAGCTGGTGCAGCTGCAACAACCTGGACCTCAACGCCCAGAAAACAGTGGAGATGGTAGTGGACTTAAGGCAGAAGGCAGCCCCCCCCCACCCCGATCATTTTGGGAGCCACCCCCGGTGGTCTCTGTGGAGTCCTGCCGCTTCCTCGCCATGACACTCCCGGGACCTGAAATCGGAGCTGAACACCATCGCTCTCAATAAAAAGGCCCGGAAGAGGATGTACTTCCTACGTCAGCTGAGGAAGTTCAGGCTGCCGAGGACCATGATGGTCCAGTTTTACACCGCCATCATCCAGTCCATCCTCACCCTCTCCATCATCACCTGGTTCCCTGCAGCCACGGTCAGAGACAAGGCCAAGCTGCAGCGGGTGATACGCTTGGCGGAGAGGGTGATCGGCTGCCCCCCTCCCTCCCTCGAGTCCCTACACTCCACCAGGGCCTTGAGGAGGGCGAGGAAGATCATGGCAGACCCCGCCCACCCGGGTCACAACCTCGTCAACATGCTCCCCCACGGCAGGCGGCTACGGCTGCCCAAGACACTAAAGTCCCGCCACAGACTGAGTTTTTTCCCCTCAGCAGCTCGCCTGGTAAACGAGTCAGGTGTCCCCCTGCTCCCCCCCCCCTCTATGGCGAGCTGCTAGGGCTGGACTTCTGGACTTGAACTTTGTGTTGCACTGTATCCATGTCCCCAATCACTGCACTTTCACAGTCTTATTGTTGTCTCACTGTTCTGTCCTGTCTTGCACTTTACTTAAAATTATTTATTTACTGTTGTATTGTTCTTAATTGTGAAAAAAGTATGCACTGAAATGTCAAATCACGTTCCATTTTGTACCTGTATAAAATGACGAATAAAGTAATCTGAATCTGAATCTGAATCAATAAACGCAATCGATATTTGGAATGGCGATCAGGAATTGGAATAATCTTTTTGGAGAACATCTGATCTGAGGTAAGGAATCTATTTTACCAGTCTTAGGATAATCAGAGCTTTTTTCACAGAGATATCAACGTGGGCCCTATGTGTGTGTGTGACGTGTGTGCGTGTACGATCAGGAAATAAGAGATTCGATTTTTCAGCCCGCTTCTATAGCGTGCATAAGTACACATATACTATCGATAATCTAGCGTTTATTTGAAAACGATTCATAAATAGGCCGAAAAAAATTACAACATGTTTTGTGTATTACAATAAAGGCTGTTTATCACAGAATCTTCTGAAATCTTCTGGAAGATCGGCTGCCCCCTCCCCTCACTGGAGGGACTATACAACTCCCGCTGCCTCAAAAAAGCAGTAAAAATACTGAAGGACCCACACCATCCGGGCAACAAGCACCTCGTGCGGCTGCGCTCGGGCAGGCGTTTCAGCGTCATGCCCACCTGGACTAACAGACTGAAGTTTAGTTTTTATCCCAGGGCCATATGTGCACTAAACTCAGCAAAATTTTAAAACAACAGTCTCCCTTGCACCCCCCCCCCCCCACCCACACGCACACACAACATTAGGGATAGTGCAATTCTCTTTTTACCCCTGTTTATATTAATGTTATTTATGCCCCACCCCTGTTTTTATATTTAATACTGTGTTTAGGACTGTTTTTATATTTTTACTAGCACCTAGGGTTGCATTTAAAAATTTCGTTGTAACAACTGTAACAATGACAATAAAGATCTATTCTATTCTATTCTATTCTGTTCTATTCTGAAGTTTCAAGAAACTAGCGTTTTTCAAAATGGTATAGAACGGAAATGAACCGATTAAAAAAAACAATCTGTTTTGACAATGTTGACTGCAACCAAGTCATTGATAAGCGACGGCCAGATTAGACACATAGCCATAATTTAAGATGTAGTTTATGCGTTCGCAAATATGAGAGCTCTATCATTGAAGTGGGTGGTGGCACGCAACAATGTTTTGAGACGGGGAGGCGTGGCATCCAAAGTGTTAATAAGTCAACACAGTTGTCAGAGATCATACTTTTAAATGTATCAAAAGAATGAAGAACCTTCAGCTTCAGATTCAGTTGGAGGTCATTCCAGGTGTTGGAAGCATCAAAGGAAAAAGCAGTTTTCCTAGTTCAGAGTAAACTGGAGGAACCCTAAGAACCAACCAGTCATTTGAACATGTAGAATAGGTTCCAAGATGCCATTCCAACAGTGTTGTGATGTAAGGGGCAAGTTTACCAATAAGGGCTTTAAAAATAAACAAATACCAATAGTTATGCCTTTCAACCAGAGAAGGCCATCCAACTTTTTCATAAAGGACACGGTGGTGGGTATCGTATCTGTCACCAGTAATAAATCTGAGGGCAGAATGATGAACCGAATCCAGAGGTTTAACACAATGGACGCCAGAGGTCGCTATGGGCGTTTAAGCCAGCGCTTTGTTCAATGAGAATGCCGTGTTTGCGAGTGCTAAAACTATATTAAATATTATAGCTATGAATCTAATAACGTTGTCGATTGTCAGTGAGTTTCTTCTGGTCAACATGCAAAAAACTGATAATTTTTTCATCCGTACATTTCCGTTTTATACCGTGGTGAATATGAGTATAGTTTGAGTGATTCTGAATAATCCCAGGAAAAGACGCGAAAACAGCCCTTTAGTTAAATTCACTTATCACGTTGCCATTTTTCGCCTGATTATCGAATCATCCTGAAATCAACGCTACATTATCGTTATGTTTCCTCATGCATGCATGAAAGGGGGTTTGGAACGGGGTGCCCATCCGTGCCGTGATGTGACCAACGGGACACAGCACACACACATTCCACACAGACAGCTTCGATCGCGGGAGAAAGAATTATATTGGATCAATGCAAGATTGGATATATTATATACTGTCCTTACCTTGTCTCTGGTGTAATGCAAAAAGAATAATCCAATTATCTGATCGCCATTCCAAGTACTGGTCGCGGTAGTCTGTCCCACGTTATCCAGCATTGCACATGGACGGGCGGGCGGATGAAATCGTCGAGGCATCCGTGGTGACCGCTTGTCTTGCCGGAGTATTTAGACCCCGCCCGCACGCTGCAGCTCGGCAGAGAAAACAAACTACATTGTTTCAAATGGAGTGCAATAGCGGCCGCAAGGCGTTAGGCGGCGGTATTGACCGTCTGCGAGCTCAGACACATTCAGAACAGCCTGCATAGGCTGCCTCGATGGATTATGAATGGCAATAGCGAATAAAAGAAATAACGCAGAAAGGGTTAAGAGTTAGACATCACCATCACATCACAGTTAGACATCACTACACTCCACCCTCTTGTCATCAAATTTGCTGATGACACAGTAGTGGTGGGCCTGATCTCTGCCAACGACGAGAGTTCCTACCTGGAAGAGGTAGAGAATCTGTCGCAGTGGTGTCAGGAGAACTGCCTCTCCCTGAACGTCAGCAAAACAAAAGAGATGATTGTGGACTTCAGGAGGTCAGGGGTCAGGGACTACAGCCCCCTCAGCATCGACGGGGCATCAGTTGAGAGAGTGAACAGTTTCAAGTACCTAGGAGTCCACATATCCGAGTACTTGACATGGAGCACACACATTGACAGTGTTGTGAAGAAGGCACGGCAACGCCTCTACTTCCTCAGGCGCCTAAGGAAGTTCCAAGTCAGTCAGAAGTTCCTTAAGAACTTCTACTCATGCACAATAGAGAGCATCCTGACTGGCAATATCACCTCCTGGTTTGGGAATAGCACCGCACAAGACCGCAGCAGACTACAGAGAGTGGCCCGTTCAGCCGAACGCACAATTGGAGGGGGGCTTCCCACTCTCCAGAACATTTACAACAAGCGGTGCATGGGTAAGGCTAAGAGAATTATCAAAGACTCCAGCCACCCAAACAACTGCCTCTTTGAACTGCTGCGGTCAGGCAAGCGATACCGGAGTCTCATGGCAAGCACAGAAAGACTCAGAAGAACCTTCTATCCCCAGGCCATCAGGTTGCTCAACGAACAATAACACTATGCAACAACCATCAAAAGCACTCACAGCACACACATCCACACGCACACACTCACTTTAAACAAACAACTCACTGCAGCACCCACTCTACACACCTTAGAACACCTAAACACGTTATATTTATTGGCAAAGAATTTGCACTACAACCCATACCTCAGTACACCTTACTGTAAATTGTACCTAAATTGTACCTCATCCCATTTCTGCTTTGCACTATATAGTATATTGTAATTAGTATATTGTATAGTATATTGTATGGTAACTCAGTTACTTCTACTCTGCATTGAACATTGTACATATGTACATATTGAACACTTGTGTCTACGTACGTGACTTCTATTTTATACTTGCTATACTTATTTTATTTTATACTTATCCTTTTGTCTAGCACAGTCTCTGGAGCGTAACAGAAAGAAGCATTTTGTATAAAAGTATTCTGTACTTCTGTATGACAACTAATAAAGAAACTTGAAACTTGAACTTAATCCTTTCACTACCACACTACAGAAGATTAACCTTTCACTACCACACTACAGACGGTTAACCATCTGTAGTGTGGTAGTGAAAGGGTTAACCTTCTGTAGTGTGGTAGTGAAAGGGTTAACCTTCTGTAGTGTGGCTGTGAAAGGGTTAACCATTTGTCGTGTGACAGTGAAAGGGTTAACCTTCTATATTGACGCAGTGAAAGGGTTAACCGGTTGGTAGTGTGGCAGTGAAAGGGTTAACACAGCTTCTGTCTCTCGTCTCTGCAGCCAGTGCCTTGTCTACCAGCTCCCACAAGGATGACGACGCGTCCTCAGTCACCAGCCTCAACTCTTCGGCCACCGGGCGAAGACTGAAGATCTACCGCACCTTCCGAGACGAGGACGGCAAGGAGTATGTCCGCTGTGAGACGGTGCGTAAGGCCTCCGTCATCGACGCCTACACCCGGATCAGAACCACCAAGGACGACGAGTTCATGTGAGTTCTCCTCCATTCCTCTTTATTCAGAGTGAGATGTAGTGATGCTCTAGGTTAGGGCTGACCTTTGAATAATTTTTTTGGCATTCGAAGCTTCGGGGCCGAGATTCGATTTTAATTCGAAGCTTCGAGATAAAAAAAAAATTATAATAATTATTAATTCTTTTCTATTTTATTTTATTTTTTGTATAAGTTGTGGGACTTGTACAGCACTTTGTTCAACTTTGTTGTTTTTAATTGTGCTCTATAAATAAAGTGGATTGGATTAATTAATTTTATTAATAATGAGTCGGGAGCTGCGCTGCCTGGGCGGCTGCTCTCCGTTACACAGCCAACAACATTACATTACATAATTATGTTGCAACCTTCGTCTATAAAGCAAACAATTATATAAATATTTATATGTAGTTAATAGAGACAAAGGCAGAATTTTTTATTAAGACATGTTTTTATATGGGTCGGGACACTATAAAAAAATACTATAGAGAATTGTCAGTGCTGTAAAGTTCAAACCTTTTTAAATCTTAGACCAACGAAACACTTTGCTTTCATGAAATATTGTAAGCCGTCATTTGAGGTTTTATAAAAGCAGCACAATGAACACAAATCAGTGCCGAGTCCGACCTCATCTTAAAGGGGAACTATTTTACTATTTCTTTCACTATTTGGGCACTTTTACACAATTCCTGTGAGTTTATGGAACACCTCTGTAATTTCTTTATTTTTTTTAATTAATTGTTTTGCATTTCTAATCAAGTCCTCAAAAACAGCATTTTTCTACCTCAAGATCTTAAGCCGTTTTGAGCCTGGGCTACAACCACAATGGTAAACCACTGCCTCGCCTGAACATTATCATGCAGCGGTGTCTCTCTGACATCACAAATCAGCACATTTTCAGATGACTCAGTTCAGTGAGGGTGAATATTGTGAGAGGAGAATTGGAAGAATGCGCCAATATGAGAATTAGAGACATAGATCATATTAATATAAGTCCACATAGCTAGGAAACAATGCTAAACACTGAAAAAGGCCATTTATAAGATAGTTCCCCTTTAAATAACAAACGGCATTGTTTGTTGTAGTTAACAAAGAGAGGCAGAGTTGATTTTGCAGGTTAAAAAAAATATATATATATATTATAGAATTATTATTATTATCATATTTTTTTATATATTCGAATTTAATTTTCCCATTTGAATCCCATGCCCATCGAACGAAGCTTAGAAGTATTTAAGACAGCCCTACCCTAGGTGCTCTGTGTCTACGGTCCTCTTTATTCAGAGTGAGATGTAGTCATGTTCTAGGTGTTCTGTGTCTAGCGTCCTCTTTATTCAGAGTGAGATGTAGTCATGTTCTAGGTGTTCTGCGTCTATGGTCCTCTTTATTCAGAGTGAGATGTAGTCATGTTCTAGGTGTTCTGCGTCTACGGTCCTCTTTATTCAGAGTGAGATGTAGTCATGTTCTAGGTGTTCTGCGTCTATGGCCCACTTTATTCAGAGTGAGATGTAGTCATGTTCTAGGTGTTCTGCGTCTACGGCCCTCTTTATTCAGAGTGAGATGTAGTCATGTTCTAGGTGTTCTGTGTCTAGCGTCCTCTTTGTGTCATTTACAACCCTCATGGAGTCATGGGTTTATAAGATGCCAATAATACTGATACAGTGATGCATTATTATTACATTACACATTACATTTCATTATCTAAATTCAGATTACATAAATACAGATTACAGCTCAGTCTTAAACAAAGTATTCTGCCTTCTCTCCCAAGCTTGACAAATATAATCTGCTACAAAAGTCCCCTTCTTGAAGTCGAGTTGTTCATATTCATCCAGCTCAAGAAAATAAAAATTTGACTAAAAGGTACTTGTTGTCACGTCGTGGCCCACAGACGAAAGTTTGCCCTGTTCGATGAGCAGCACCGAGAGGAGATGCGGAAGGAACGTCGTCGCATCCAGGAGCAGCTGCGGAGGCTGAAGCGCAACCAGGAGAAGGACAAGTTCAAAGGTCCCCCAGAGAAGAAGGCCAAGAAGCCCAAGGAGCCCAAGGACCTCAAAGTCAAAGTAAGCTTGCAGATTTTCTTTTTAACTCATTCAGCGCCGGCCGGATATGACCAAATTAGGGCTTGTACGCCAGCGCTTTAATCAATGGGAGGACGGGAAAATTTGCGAGTGCTTAAAATATATCTTAAATTATGGCTATGGGTCTAATACACCCGTCGCTTATCAATGACTTGCTTGCAGTCAACATAGTTTTTTCAACAGATAGTTTTTTCATCTGTACATTTCCGTTTTATACCGTTTTGAATACGAGTATAGTTTTGGAGATTTCTAGTAATTCCAGAGAAAGACGCGATAATAGCCCTTTAGTGAAATACACAAAACATGTTGTAATTTTTCTGCTGATTTATGAATCGTTTTCAAAATAAACGCTAGATTATCTATAGTATATGTGTCCTTATGCACGATACAAAAGCGGGCTGAAAATCGCTTATCCGTGCCTTGCTCAGCGCCAACGGCACACACACACACACACGCTCCGATGGCGGTGAAAGGAACATCTGATTAACCCAAGATTCGTAACATACATTTCTTACCTCACATCAGATGTTCTGCAAAAAGATTAATCCAATTCCTGATCGTCATTCCAAATATCGATTGCGTCCATTGATCCAACGTTATAGTCCAAAACACATCATCCACGCTGCTCCCAGTCCCCCCAGTCAACGTGGTACAACGATACTGCATGCCCGAGAAGCAAAACCTGGACCGGACTTTTTTTTCTTGATGCACATCCCCAGCCAATCCAATCCAATGATGTGCAATACCATCCGGGAGACGATAGGCGGCGGTATTTGCCCTTTGGCGAGCTCAGACCCATTCCCAACGATAACATCAGGTTGGATGGATGAAAATGAATGGATATCGCTAATAAAAGAAATAACGATTCAAACCCGACTATACTCGTGATTGGTGTTCAAGCGATGGCGAGTTAACCCGACTATACTTGTGGTTGGCGTTCAATGAGTTAATACTATTATACTACAATCTTGTTAGGCCTTTCACACCGGCCGGGCCGTACCGGAGCCGTTTCCCGAACGTAATCTCGAACTGGCCGGCACGTTCACACCGGGAATAATTGGTTCGGAACATGACGGAGGTTTTAGTTCGGCCCTCTAAGAAAACACTGAGCACCGATTTTTCATGTTCCGAACCAATTATTCCCGGTGTGAACGCGCCGGCCGGTTCGAGATTACGTTCGGGAACCGGCTCGGAGCCCGGCCGGTGTGAAAGGCCTATCATCAGTCTTCTCACTGTGTCCTGCTCTCTGCTTGTTTAGTCAGCTTATCTAACTGCACTCACTTTCCATTCAGGAAGTGGGTTTTCTTTAATAATTTAAAAATATTGGGGGGAAAAAAGAGAATAATAATAATAAAGATTGACAAGAAAATATATCCAACCGATAGATAAGAACATTTTAATTGCTGTTCTGTCATCAGCCAAGTAAAAACGCCAATTTCTGTTTAGAATTTTGAATTGAATGGGAATTGATCACAACCCGGCTGCGCACTAGAAATCGGTTTGGTTTGGTTCAACGCAAATTATTGTAAATGCCCAGTTTTTTTTTATTTTTACTTAATTTTTTATTTATTTATTTAATAAAACAATGTCATAGGTGCATTGTCATAGTGGCGCTGCGGCCGTCTGTAGTGTGGTAGTGAAAGGTTAACCTTCTGTAGTGTGGTTGTGAAAGGGTTAACGCTTTGTCGTGTGGCAATGAAAGGGTTAATGGTGGCATCTCTCTCCCCCAGCTGAAGTGTGGCGCGTGCGGCGCCATCGGACACATGAGAACAAACAAGTTCTGCCCGCTGTACTACCAGACCAACGCCCCGCCATCCAACCCCGTCGCCATGACGGAGGAACAGGAGGAGGAGCTGGAGAAGACCGTCATCCACAACGACAACGAGGAGCTGATTAAGGTGGAAGGCACCAAAATAGTCCTGGGCAAGCAGCTCATTGAGAGGTAAGAGAGCTTCCGGTCCACCTTAACAGAATGGTTCTGTTGTGAGTTCTTTCCGCTATGAGAATCCAATAGGGAAGTGTTACACCCTACGGATTGTTTTCCAGACTTATTATATACAACATCCAACATCATTCTTTTTTCTTTTGTATAACTCTGCTATAAATAAAAATTTTATATAGAGTAATCATTAAAAAAACACAACACATCTACAGAGCTTTTAGAAAAGTGTAAAATATATTTCTTTTGATTTATTGAATTTCTTTTTTTAGAGGGACTCATTCACCAACGGACTTAAGACAAAAGTTAAGAACAAATTTCGTCGTAGCTCCACTTAACACATTCCCGGCCATTGGGGGCCGTCTAATCTCACTGTATAAGGCCAGCATTTCAAAACAGACTTGCATTGTGCGTGAGGCTGTTTGTAGAGCTAAATCTATACTTTATAGTATTGCTATCTGTCATAAACCGTCCCTTCAAAATGGCTTAAAGGAAGAAAAAAAAATCATCAATACGTTCTCATTTTATAGCGTCTTGAATATAAGCGTTATATGGGATTCGGTCTAGTATATTTCCTGGAAGGTGAGATACAGGGCGCTAAGCTAATAACATTAAATCGAACAGCGTTTCGGCACTACAGAAGCTAGAGCTAAAACTCAAAATGCATATTGTCGGTATTCATGGCCACCATGAATGCATGAAAGGGGGGGGCGGGGGACGTCGTTTCTGATTATTGATTACCAATAACTGCGTTAGCCTCAGTAGCCACATTCGCTGATCGTTGGCTATGATAACAAGGCCTGATCAGCATGTCATTTACGTGAAAAAGTTCTTACCGTGGGCCGGTTGGATCCCCAAAAGGATTTCCCAGTTACTGATCGCCATCTGGTAGATCGATATGTCCATTGGCTGATGATATATTCCTTTACTGCATAGTGAATTCGGCGTCGCAAAAGGTATTCCAAGCTACAGGCTAGACGTATAGATTTCAGCTAACCGTAAACTCCATTCAAAGTCAAAAAAAAAGAAAGCACCGTTCTGCCACAGGGAACACTGCATTATCGAGACAGCGCCCCTACGAGGATCTGGCCGGTAATGCACTTTTCAGAATTCCAAGAGTGGGGTAAATCTGCAGTGCCGCTTGGTGACATTGAGTAGGTTATTAAAATGGAATAAAAGCCAAAACAACCTTGCCGGCCCTCTACCGTTGGATCCGAAACACGGACATGTCCGTGGTTGGCCGGGAACCAGTTAAGACCTTTTCTGGCCGATTTTGGGATTCACGAACAGTCCCTTCTCTGGGATTCGCTCTTAGCTAAGAGCAGGATTTAGGAGCGCTGAAGAGCAGTCGTAAGTCGGACAGGGCTTTATTTGGGAGGAATCATGGTGATTGCGTTCACGTCGATTCTACAGACATCCTTGGAATTAAATAATCATAATAATAATAAATATGACTACCGGTATTTGTATGATAAAAAAATTACATTTTACATTTACTGTCATGCCTCAAGAGGCATTGTGATGTCCAAAAATAAATACAAGCACTACACCAACACTGCAAATGACAGTGGATAAATAAATAAGAACTAAACCCAATCGTGTGGATATAGCTATAGTGGAAAAGACTGTATTAACTCATTGGACGCCACGTATTATTCTCATCCTGTAGTAGCTACCGCCACCGCTGTAAACGGTGGGAGTCGCTCACCTTGTTTGCAGGGCTATAACTATTTAAATATTATAGCTATTAGGGCTGTCCCCGACTAAGGATTTGGATGGTCGACTATGATTGGCCAAAATTTGCCATTAGTCGACTATTGGTCGACTATTCCATTTGGGCTGTGGGGGGTGCTTAATGTCTGAAGGAGTCGACTGAAGGCTTCTTGTCCTCTGCAAAAGCATGCAATTGGTCCACTGATGGATACATCTTGATATTTGTCTAGTCTGTGTGTTCATTAGATGGGTGAAATCCTCTTTCAGTGCCTCTGTGCCTGTTTTCGTAGGCAGTTAGCCTCTGGTATGCGTGCCATTAGCGTTAGCCACGCTTCTAGGCCTCTTTTCTTTTGGAAATCATGATAAAAAATATATATACGTTTTTTTTCTTTTCTTTTTTACTAAGAGGTTGGCTAGTCGACTACGGCTCTTTTCGACCGATTAGTCGACTAATCGACTAATAGGGGTCAGCCCTAATAGCTATATATGCAATACTATGGCCCATTTGACATAGAGTATCTATCGTTCAAGATGTGAAAAAGGAATATTTTTTCCATCCATACATTCTCGCTTTATACCGTGGTGAATATAAGTATGGTTTTAGAGTGGTCTGGGGTAATACCTGGGAGGCTAGTAATAGCCTGCGATGCATATTATACTTAATCCATTGGCATTTCGTCCCTATACACGCTACAATTAAAAATTCAAATGCATATGATCGGTATATTATGTTCCATCATGCATGCATGCATGAAAGGGGGGGGGGGGGTCGTTTCTGATTAATTGATTGTCAATAGCGGCATTCGTTAGTACAACAGCATACGCTGATCCGGGCGATGGCAATGAAAAAAATGCACAACCAAGCTGAAATTGACGTTAAATTGCACTTACCTGTGGCTGATGATATTCCAAATAGAATATTCCAATTATTTGATTGCCATCTGCTAGATCATATGTCCATTTGGCCCATGCCATAACCCCCCACAGCATAATGAATCCGGCGTCCCGAAAGCGATTCAATGCGATCGGGTGAATATCTTGATCCACGTTACAAGAAAACTCTGCCCGGATGACTTTCAATGACGCACAGCCACATACACAGAGTCAGAAAGGAAGTGCGACATCGGCCGCATACCACCAGGCGCCGGTATCGGACCTTTGCATACTCGTTGTTGGCGTCCAACGATTGGCGGGCTATAACGAGTATACTCGCCGATGGCGGGGAATGAGTTAATATTCCATATTTATACTGTCTTGTCGCACGCTCCTGACCACCTGTTCAGCGCACACACACACACACGCACACACACACACAACACACTGTATAGCCTACGTGCATAATGAATGAACAGTAGGCTTATAATTATTCTAATGACTTGTTTTATTAGGAGATCGCAGATACTGTATGCGCTGCCACAGAGTCGAGCGTATCACAGCGTACCAATTTCCTACATTTCTCATGCCGGTTTACTACATTTAATGCAGGTCGATGTCAACCAACATGCCGAGCAGACTTTTGTGTGACACCAGTGCGCGACAAAACAACAACAAAAACACAGACAGAGCTTCAGGTACTTAACACTTTGAGTGCCACGCCGGGTTTTCCTTTTTATCCCCTTGATGCCACCATCCACTCCCAATGTTAACGTTAATATCGCCTACCGTACTTTTCGCACTATAAGCCGCACCTGACTATAAGCCGCAGCAGCTAAATTCAATGATGTGTACATATATCATATATATCGGCTTAATTTGACTCAACGCGGGAAACCTCACCCGGCCCGGACACGGAAAGGATTGACAGATTGATTGCTCTTTCTCGATTCTGTGGGTGGTGGTGCATGGCCGTTCTTATATTGAGCTTTAAGTTCCCACCTCTACAGAGAATGACTCCCACCTCTACAGAGAATGACTCCCATTGGGACACAATACTGTCGGACAAATAACAAGAATTAACTCATTTACAAGTTGTATTAAGTTTAGCAAATAAGGGAACAGATAAATAACATTTCAATGCAGTAAAGCAATATTTCAATTTTCAGGTTTTGTCCACATATAAGCCGCACCGTTATATAAGCCGCAGGGTCGAAAAATGGGGAAAAAAGCCGCGGCTTATAGTCCGAAAAGTACGGTAATCTATGTTTTAAATTATGGCTATGTGTCTAATCTGCCCGTCGCTTATCAAAGACTCATTTTCCAGTCAACATTGGCAAGGCAGGTTGTATTTTTATCGCTTCATTTCCGTTTGATAGCATTTAGAAAATCACCTGTTTTCCGGGGAAAAACATTCTCTATGAAAAACACATTCTATGATAATCGCCTTTTACTGGAATATTCCAGAACGTTGTCATTTGTCGGCCTATTTATGAATCGTTTTCAAATAAACGCTAGATGATCGATAGTATATGTGTGCGCACGCACGCTCGTGCCGTGCGCTGATAATCGCTGCTGTTATTTCCTCATGGCTTTTACAGTCAAAACAGCTATATCACATATAGTGGAAACGCTTATATCTCCGTGAAAACGAGTCTGATTATCCTAACACTGATAACATAGCTTCCTTACCTGAGGTCAGATGGTATCCAAATGGTTTATTCCAATTTCCGATCGCCATTCGAAAAAATCGATAAATGTATTGATCAACCGTGTATACAGTAGAACACATGATCCGCGCGGCTCAGAGGTTCCAGAATGAACTCTGGTAGACCCCGGCTGCATCAGTGAGAAGTAAAATGCGGAGTCACAAATCCGTTCTCCCATTCACTTTCATTGAGTCCATTCCAAAAAGGGTGATTTACCATCTGGGAGACGATAGGGGGGCGCTTTTTTCAGATCTGAGCGCCGGCGGTCCCTGGATCTCCAACGGTAGGCTCGCGTGATGCAATATGATTGCAGATCGCTAAAAAAATTAAATAAAAAATTACCCGAATATTCTCGGGCGTGGCACTCAACGGTCGGGGCGTAAACCCGAATATTCTCGGGCGTGGCACTCAAAGTGTTAAGCAGTACCATGTTTAAAATTTAAATCTAAGAATTCATCAGAGCAATGGCATGTAGGATGAAAGACTTCTTAAATATGTTTTTGGGGGCTAGGGGAACTGGAATAGCGCCTTCCAGATGGAAGCTTGTCAAACTCACCATGAAGGGGATGCAAAGGATCGGTATATATTTTCTGAGCCATGTCCCTATTCTGAAATGCATATAACATAATAACAAATAACTAGACAATTGTTTTTGTGATTTGCCGATAACTTTACTGGCCATTAGAGCTGTGAATCTTCACTGGCCTCACAATTCGATTACGATTCAGCTGTCCACGATTCGATTCGATTCTACCAAGATGGCGGCGTGAGCAGACGCAGCGGCTACCCTCTGTCCCGACAATGCAGTGTTTACATGTTTTAATTATTACTCGTCGTGTGTGTGTTTGTCGCGCTTATACACGACGGGGGGGAATGGAGTGCCACGACATCACTGGCTTCGGCTGACAGGGAAGGCCTTTGGACAGCTAGGCCGCACGACCACCGAGCGGGGTGACAGGAGAGAGATCGTTAGAATAATGAATTTAGTTCCTTCTAAGGCTTTTCAAGGACAATACAGAACTGTTTTCCATCTAGTACAGAGGTTCTGTTTATGGAATAAACAACGTTTTTCCAAGAAAGGTACCACGTCTGCCAGTGTCGAATTCTTATGATTACGGATTGCATTAAGGGGGATGACAAAGTTGTACAGCCAGTATGAGAAGGTCGACTTCAGAGAGAGAAATAAACACAACGCAGAAACTTCACGCACACAGATGATGAGGTGATACTGGCTGATTACAGAAACATCTAACAATAGTGTACTATAATACTTTATGTTTATATTAGATCTTGTTTTTATATACACCATGGGAAGGGGGAAACGCAATTTGATGTCTCTGTATGTCTTGCACATTACGAGAGGTGACAATAAAGCTGACTTTGACTTTGATTCTACGATGCATCTTGATGCAGCTCAATAATATATTACATCCTCAATTTTATAATCTATATTACTGCACATGGCTACTTTTTCATCAATTAATACAAGCAGTCAGATCAATTAACTTTTATTTAGAAAGTTCTTAAATCAGAATGTCAAAATAAATGTCTTTACTAGTGTTTCATGATACAGATACTAGAAAGCTATCTCGATACCCAGCTGTTAAAAACGGTTCAATACTTTAGTATCAGTATTAGTATCAATACTTTTAGAATAGCCTGATGCTGTATTTTCTATGAGTTGAGTGGATGCATGACCAGAGCACTAGCTTTAATAATACAATAATAATAATATATTTGATTTGTAGGGCGCTTTATAGTTGTGGAGCAAATCCCAAAGTGCTACATTGTAAGAGAACATAAAAGCTAGCAAGAGAGTTAAAAAAAATTTATAAAAAAATTATCGATTATGTTCTGTCACTGCATCCATGCTGAATAATCCACATCCGCATCGTGATGCATCTTAGAATCGAGAAATTTCAACACCCCTACTGGCCATGTTAACAATCCTTGCCAATTTGTTCTTATTTTTGGCCCCAAGGTTTCCATACCAGGTTGAGATATCACACGTTATCACACTTTCAACAAGACTTTTGTATACCAGCTCTAGAATACCCTACTTACAGCAAAACGATTCAACTTTATAGAAGATACAAGCGTTGCATAGCCTTCTTGAAGATATATTCTGTGTTAGCTATAAAGCTCATGGTGTTATCCAGGAAAGTACCTAAATATTTAAAATCTTCTACCACTTCTACAGACTGACCATTTATTGTAACTGGTTGGCTTGGGTGGAGCAGGCTACTGTTGCAGCCGATAGTCATCTCTTTGGTTTTACTAGTATTTATGACCAGTGTGCTGTCTGTACACCAGTCGATCAGCTCACCAATATGTCTAAAATATGACTCTTTACTCTTTGATGTCACCCTCCTGCAGTAGCCCGATTAATGCCATGTCATCAGCGTATTTGTATAACTGGAATGTAGAATCTCGGAGTTGCATTTATGAGGACTATGTGTATCTAGGAGAAAATGATCTTCTTCCTCTAAATTAATGTTTAATTATGTTCCCTCTAGCGCGGACGAGGTGCGCAGGAAGTCACTGGTGCTGAAGTTCCCTAAACAACAGCTCCCACCAAAGAAGAAGAGGCGTGTGGGCACGGCTGTGCACTGTGACTACCTCAACGTAAGCCCTTCTCTGCTCTCTACTGTATTCTTAGTGTTGTTATTGGAACCTTTATTATGGGTAATACAAATATGTTGTTGTTTTTCAAATACAAATGTGTTTGTGTTTTAATGTGGTTTTAATGTGTGTTTTAATTATTTCCATTACCTCTGTGATGTAGGTATCGTCTGTCTCTTTTCTATTTTATTTAATTTTTATAAAAAAGAAAGAATCTTGTCCCCTTTCCCTGTTACCCCTCGAGAGGCCCTTTTTTCCTCTCGCCAGGCCATCATTATAAATAAGAATTTGTTCTTAATTGACCTGCCTGGTTAAATAAAGGTTAAATAAAAACACTTTTTTTTAAATGAGCCACAAGCGCTCGTCACCAATGCGAGAGACTCTGGTCTCGAATCCAGGTGTCAGCATTGCCTCCGGCTTTGTCCAGCCGTCATACTAACTTGTTTGGCTGAGTTAGCGGGAGGGAAGTCAATGGGGTGGTAATCTGGCGTTGTGGACAGCGACTCCTACAGGTCAGGTCAGGGCGCCTGCACAGCAAAAGACAGGAAGTGGTGAAGGCAGCGTGACCTCCCACGCGTTACACTTCACCAATGAGAGTCCGCGCTGTCAGGTGAAAAGAGAGCCGCTGGCTGTCTCTGCATGTGTCGGAGGAAGCATGTGGTAGACCTCAGGGCTCCCTTGACCGACCAGTAGGGGGCACATGCGCACAACAACCAGGTAGGGGAGGGGGGAATTGGCATAACGACTAAATTGGGATGGGAGGAAAAGCACAGAAAAATCTTGCGGAGAAACAGAGGATAAAAAAAAATAAAAAAATTAGCCACATAGTCAGTCAGACAAACTCATGTATTGAAATAAAATATTTAATTCAGAATAAATGTAACGCTGTTTCTTTTGGTGTTGAGCTTCTGTTTCTCCACTTCCTGCTAAGCGTCATTTAAAAGCCAGATAAATACAGCAGGGAGGGATCGACTGAAAATAGAAAATAAATAAATGAACAAACATTACCACTTTGTGATGTAGCACCACAGGAGTCGTCTGCCTGAACTATCTTGGTACAGCTCACTTCAGAACATAAAAACAACATTAATTAAAAACCCATTCAACAATAGACTATGAAACTCTGGCTAACTGATTAGAGAGATTTATACTTAAAAACAAACTTGGGGAATTTGAGAAGATCTTAATAAAAGAAGATAGAATAACATAATCATGTATATAGCCTACGCTATAATAATAAGAGGCAGCACTCCTAGGGAGGGTTATATGGATCACTTTGTTCATGTTTTGATGCTCAAAAGACTCTGTGGAGTGAGGAGTGCTTTTGGGATTTGTAACTGAGGGGTACAATTCCCTGACTGTATTGATAAGTATGGTATCATTAAACCACTACCGCTTGATGTACTTTAACTTCTGGCCATCCAGTACACGATATCTAAGTATGATGAACACTTTCCCACATATGAAACCAGGTCCACACAAATATAAAAGTCGAAGGTTTAATATAGCAAAAGGTATATACAACATTCACTTAATTACATTTATGATTTGAATGCACTTGTAAGGCAAATGAGTATTCGTAGGCAAATCAACACTGAATGTCCAATCTCTGGTTACGCAGGAAGCAAGTATACAACCTGGTTCTTTAGGGAAACTATAGCGATGGTACTTAAGGATTATAGCGGGATACTAAAGGGGTCCTGCTGGTTGTAAGTCAGTAAGGGGGGGGGGGGGTTTGGAGAGCCGTCAGCTGCATCCCATCTGGCCAACGATTCCTGGGGAGAATTCAGGTACAGAAAACAGTGCCCGCAGGATCTTGATCCACAGATGAATACACTTGGGCCCTCTTGTAGACGGTAGCTGTAGGTCCACAACGAAGGAGAAGCGAGGCGGCCTCGGTCTGGGTTGAGCGCCGTCTCACCTGGGCTCCTCTCGGGGGTAATTCCAACACTCACTGGCGTTGGCTGTTATCCGCTTCACAAATCAAAGCACCCAAAGCAAATAGATATTCCATGCCGTATAGGCTCAGCAGTCGTCCGGGTAGGTAATCCAATGTGCAGGTCCACTCGTCCTCGCCCAGAACTCCTCGGATGAAAGCACCACGCGTGGTCTGCCCAGCCTGGTTAAGACTCTAGATAACGCGAGGAACGATGGGGGTGCTGCTCACTTTAGAACTTTAACCGAACGATGCACCATACATAATAGACTATTATTAACTTAATAGAAATACGTCCCACTCGACGGTACAGTGCCAAACTATGACAATTCAGCTATGAATTTACACGAGGTCTCAATGCCTATTCTGGGGCCAAAATAGGCCATACTGCACCACACGTGGGTCGTGGGTGAGGCTTCACGTCTGTTACTAGGTTGGAGGGTAAAGGACTAATGGACTAAAAGAAAGTTCTACTTTACTTGCGCCCTATTTATATGCACGTGAACAAATAGTACCATTCGTATTTCGGTAGCCGTATTCCTACGCGGAACCGGGGCTAGTTGGCACATGTTCGTCGGCACTATTGAACTTGACTCAAGGGGCCTGTCTGCTGGCGCCAGGTTCTTGTCCAATGAGAGAATGAACTATTATGGGCTGTAGTAGACTAAAGGGATATTCAGTGTATATGTACAAAGAATATACAAGGGATATCAAACGATATACAAATACTATTAAATATATATCCATAAATAAATATATATATTCGGTTTAATCTGATCCTTCACAACAGCCGCCCCCTAATTAGTCCCACCTAATTAGCTAAGCAGAGACAGATTAACCGCACTGTCTACCACTCAAGGTCCGCTGTAAGGGTCAGTCAACTCACAAAGTCATGGGGTCATGGTCGTCATCGATAGTGTCTGGGAGTCTTGGCAGTTCTATTAGCCTCGCACGGGTCGTGTGTAAGTTCGCCCTTGGACGAGCACTTCAGCTGCTCGGACCTTGCCATCGGCACCGGTGATCACTTTGCTTACGCGGCCAGCCGGCCACATAGCTCTGGGTAGTGACTGGTCGATAATCATGACGACTGTTCCTTCTGTCAAATTGTCTCTCTCTTTTACCCACTTCTGGCGGGTCTGTAGAGACGGTAGATAGTGGAGTAGGAAGCTATTCCAAAACTTGTCAGCCAGTACTTGACTGTACCTCCACATTCTTCGGCCGTTCGCTTCTTCAGGCCTGTACATTGTCTGGGGTAGCGCGGGGTCCAGCCGCCCCATCAAGAGTGTGTTGGGGGTGACTGGGTCGACATCTGCTACATCACTTGAGACGTAACCGAGGGGCTTGGAGTTCAATACTCCCTCGATCTCCGTGAGGACTGTCATTAGGACTTCTTCCGCCACAGTCTGGGCCCCAAGCACGGCGTACAGGGCTGTCTTTATAGAACGTACTTCTCGTTCCCAGGTTCCACCGAAGTGGGGTGCGTTCGGGGGATTAAACTGGAAGTCAATCTGGGATGGAGCGAGGTGGGTCTTAAGTTCTGGGCCCATAGCTTGGAAGCTCTCTCTCAGCTCTCTTTCTCCGCCTTTGAAGTTTGTCCCGTGATCAGACAACAATGTAGACGGTTTTCCTTTCCGCGATGTGAATCTTCGGAAGGCCATAAGGAATGAGTCTGTGCTCATGGTTGGAAGGAGTTCGATATGTATCGCTCTGGTGGTCATGCATTTGAATACAATACCCCACCGCTTCTCGGTTCCTCTTCCTTTCTTTATATACAACGGGCCAAAACAGTCCATGCCTGTGGCGTGAAAGGGCTTGTCGCCGAGTCGGAGGCGACAGGGAGGTAGGTCAGCCATCCGGGGTATGCTGGGCTGTGCGCGCCACTTTCGGCAGTCTAGACAGGTTCGCTGGAAGCGTCGCACTGCTTCTCTCCCTTGAAGTATCCAATAGCGACGTCTGATCTCCGCGAAGACTCTCTCTGCTCCTGCGTGGTGCACATCCTCGTCGTATTTCTTTATGATCAGCTCTGTGACCTTGTGTCTGCTGTTCAAGACTATCGGGTACTTAACGTCATCCGGTAGGTCGGGGGCTCTCCGCAGACGACCACCCACTCTGATGAGATTATGGGCGTCACTCTCGGGTGCCAGGTGGAGCAGTCTGCTGTCTGATGGGACAGGCTTTCCTCCCTGTAGACAGTCTAGCTCATCGGGGAACGAGTCTCTCTGGGCTCGTTGTAGTAGAAGAAGTTCTGCTTCTTCGTAGTCAGCTGCTGAAATGTCAGTGGTGGGCTGAATCTCTGGGTGGTGCCACAGGAATGTCTTTAGCTGCGCACTCTGTAGGGTGAGGCAATCATCTATGTTGGGGTCTGTGGAGGCGACTGTGCTCAATCCACAGAACATAGGTTTCTTGTTTTCAGCCTCCTCTTTACTCGCTTCCCGTGGGGTGGGCGTAGGCCACTCTTCTTCCGGGAGCTTGAGGAACTCTGGTCCGTCACTGTAGATGTTGTGACGGGGGTGGTCATCTAGGGACATTCCCCGGGTGATGACGTCAGCTGGGTTGTGTTTGGTGTCCACATACCGCCAGCTTGCTGCTTCTGTTAACTCTTGAATCTCTGTGACTCTGACTCCCACGAAGACCTTGTATCTGCATGAATCAGACTTGATCCATGTGAGTACTGTCGTAGAGTCTGACCACAAGATTGTTCTTTGCACCGGGATGGTGAGTTCACGTTGGATTAACGTGGCTAGATGCGCTCCTGCTAGGGCTGCGCAGAGCTCTAGACGCGGGATAGATTGTTGCTTTCGTGGGGCTATTCTTGAGCGAGCCAGGATGAAAGCGGTGTGTATCTCTCCTCCCTTCTCTTGGGCACGCAAGTAGGCCACAGATCCATAGGCTACTTCGGAGGCGTCGCTGAAGACGTGTAGATCCATCTTGCATGTCTCTGGCCTCACTGTGGGTGGGAAGTAGCTGCGGCGTATGTTGACGCCTGGGAGTGAGCGGAGTTCCGTCTCCCACTCTCTCCATGTGGAGGCAAGGTGTGCGGGTATTGGGTCGTCCCAGCCCTGGTCCTTGTCCCATAGTGCTCGTACAATCATCTTTGCCCTGGTGGTGTAAGGTAGAATACATCCCAACGGGTCATATTGTCTGGCGAGTGTTCTGTACACACTCCGTCTGGTGGTCGGTATCGCCGTCGACCTTCCCTGCTCCGTGGTCAGGGGTTTGTGTCTATAGTGGAGCGAGTCTGTTTTGAAGCGCCAGACTAGTCCTAGTGTCATTTCTTGGGCTTCTCCTGGGATGGTCGCCATCCAGGTCTCGCTACTGGCTGCCTTGTCCGCGGGGGAGAGGCTGCGCAATACTTGCGGGTCGCTGCTGGCCCACTGCCTGAGATCAAAGCCGCCTTTGATCAGGGAGGCGCGTAGCTTGAGTAGGAGAGCCTCGGCTTCTTCTTGGGTCGAAACGCTTTGTAAACAGTTGTCCACGTAGAAACTGTTCTTCACACTGTGTCGGACCTCTTCATCTGCTGCTGGGTCCTCTGCGACGTGTTTCTGCAGTGCAAATGTAGCACAGCACGGGCTGCATGTGGTTCCGAAGGGGAGGACTTCCCATTGGTAGATGGCTGGGTGCTCATCTCCGATCCTCTCTCTCCATAGGAACCGCAGTAGGGGCTTATCCTCCTCCACTAGTCTCACCTGCAGGAACATCCCTTTGATATCCCCGCTGATAGCCACCTTGTCCTGGCGGAAGCGTAGTAGCACGCCTAGTAGAGAGGGGCCGAGTGTGGGGCCGGGCAAGAGCTCTTTATTCAGATTCTGGGATCCGATCTGGTAGCTGCAGTTAAACACAATGCGATCCTTGCCGTTGTGGTGGACCTTGTGGTGCGGCACGTACCATGATTCAGTCGTCTGATCGGCCTCTTTAATGTCAATCTTCATTACGTGTCTCGCTGTGATTAGCTTCTCAATCTCAGCGCGGTACACACTCTCTTGAGCGGGGTCTTTGGCTAGGCGCCGCTCTGTGTTCAATAGATACCGCTCCGTAGCTTCTTTCGTGGCGTGAAAGGTGGGCATTCCCTCTCGCCTCAGGAGTGGAGTTGCGTATCTCATCACTCCGCCGACTGTGACTCTCTTTGTCCCTTGCTCGAGGAGGTTTATGGCGTAAATGTCTTCTTTAGAACGAATGTCTTTCTTTTCGTTCTTAAAGGGCATTGTCTCTAGTGTCCATAGCCTCTCGACATGCTGCAGGAGAGTGGTGTCTTCTTCTGTCACTCTGGAGTGGAGGCAGCTAGTGGCTGCTGTTCGGTTGAGAGATTTAGCGAGGGGGCCTTGTAGTGTCCATCCTAGGCGGGTCTCGACTGCTGCAGGACAGCCTCTGGGTCCTGTATGGACCCGGTCTATCGGGACTATGAGGTCTGCATGGTCGGAGCCTATCAGCAGGGTCGGGGTGGCGCCGTCTATGAGCGGGATAGGTAGTTGACGCAGGTGCACATATTTATCCATCAGCTTGGCGATGGGGTAGGTGTACTGTGATAGTCCTATTTCTTGGCTGGTGAAAGCATTTGTAATCCTATACCGTCTCTCTGGCTGCCCGCTTGCTGCGATAGTGAAGGAGACATTCTCGCCTTTTATCGCCTTTAAATCTCTTCTTATTGTCCGAATCGTCATCTGGTTCTCGCTCCCCCGCAGTCCCAGCTGGGCCACAGCGGATGCGAGGAGAAGGGTCTTCTCTGACCCGTCATCAAGGACGGCGTAAGTGTCCATGACTTTATCTTGGTGGCTCAATGTTACACGGACTACCTTTAAGAGCACCTGGGCGCCGCTGCTGCTGGCGGGGTCAATGTACATGACACTTGCCTTTGTGCTGCTCGATGGTGCAGGTGCAGGCTTTCTTCTGTTACTGTCGTGTAGGACATCTAGGTGGGCTCCGTCACACCGACTGCACCTCTTCTTTAGGCGGCACTCGGCTGCCATGTGACTGCGCGCACATCGGTAACAGCGCCTGTTGGACTTTATCCATTGACTCACTTCTTCTGCATTCATCTTCTTGAACAGGTCACATTGTGACAGCCAGTGTTCCTTCTCGCAGTACGGGCACACCATCCTCCACTTCTCTTTTCTCGAGGGGGTACTGTGGTTCTTACTGCTCGGTACTGATTCTGATTGGTGCATGACAGTCACTGATCTTCTTCCATCGTTTACTCTCCTAGGTCCCTCTCTGGAGCTTGGTGTGCTCCGCACGAATGTATCCAAGCGTAGGCTGCTGACTTCTCTCGTCAGGAAGTCGGCTAAATCGAGGAGGGATGGTTCGGGACCGTTAGGATCACGGTGGTCTCTTTGCCGCCTAAAGCGCTCTTGTCTGGCGGGCGGCAGCTTCTCTAAAATCCTCTCGACGTTAGAGTTGGCGTATAGCTCGTGCATACCCTTTTCTCGTTGCGCTCCCAGCATCCCTACCAGGGACTGCACTTTTATAGACAGGTCGTCTAGTGAGCGATTGTCTGTTGCTGGGGGTAGGCGGTCAATATGCCTTATCTCTTGGATTACGTAATCCCATATACGTCCATATCTCTGGTCCAGCGCTGCTAGAGCCGCGGTGTATGGGGTCGTAGAGGTGGCATAGGCTAGCGCTATATTGTGCGCTCGGGGTACTTTCAGGTGCTTCAGTAATATTGCATACTTGTGGCGTTCGTCAACGACATCCACCATCATTGTCTCTAAGCACATCCGGAGCTCCGTGTACTGTGCTCGATTCTCATGGGTGAAGTCTGGAAACGTCGGTGTGCCAATGTATGACGCCGTGGATGGCTGGCACATCGGTGAGCGTTGGGAGAGAGGCCTCCTAGGCGAGTCTCCTCTTGCGCCTCTCTGTGGGCTGGTACCGGCAGGGTACCATGGCCCGCTGGTCCAGGTGCTGTTCCTCGGGGCTGGTCGTGCGTCATGCTCACCCGTGAATAGAGTCGGGGGTCTGTAGCGCAGCGCCGCGGGGGTATAGCCTGGGCTGTACTGGACCTCCTGGTCCGGTGGAGTACTGTGCTGTCGTCGGGCTTGGTTCTCCTCCTCTCCCTCTTCTTCTTCTGTCAGGTCCTCTAGATCCTGTAGTCGTTTATTTAGCCTCTCCGCAGTGTATGCTGCTCCTTCCTTGTAGCTGGGTCTCGCTTGGACCGGTCGGGGAAGGGGGTCTGCGGGGGGTATAGGCTTTCTCTGGTGGTCAAGTTCAGGGTCGCTTGGTCGGTTAGGGGATGCTGCCCTTGACTGTTGTCTCGACGAGGCCCTTGAACCCCTGGCGGAGGGAGAGGGTGTTGCCTTGGTGATCAGCTGCTCCATTAGCTGCGCTTGTAGTCTGTCGCGCTCGCCCTGTAGTCTGTCGCGCTCGCCCTGTAGTCGTGTCGCGCTCGGCTTCGCGCTGGATGAGAGCGATGACGCGCTCTGCTTCTCTTTGGGCACCGTCAGCGGCTCGCTGGGTGTCGGACCGGTCTCTTGCCATATTCTCTTCCGTCTGAAGGCGTCTCATCTCCAGGCGTATGTGCTCTTCTTCGCTCCGTTGCTGTGTTTGGAGTCGATCGCGTTCACCCTGAAGTCGATCGCGTTCACCCTGGAGTCGATCGCGTTCGGTAGAGGCTGTCAGGCTGACGAGGAACGCCTGTGACAGCATCCTCTCCGCCTCGCTGGGGGAAGACGCTTGTAGAGGTGAGCCGCTCCTGGCTGTACTCGTTGGGGAGTCCTGGAGCTCTATCTCCTCGGCGCTCTCCTCATCTTGTTCCGTGCAGGGTTCCACCTCTGGAGGGTTGTCTTCCTCCCGGAGCTGGTCGGGGACTACTTCTTCGGTATTGGCGGGGGGTAAAGGCATGTCTGTTCCCTCCTGGTCCCCACCGTGAGCTTGGTCAGTTACATTAGAACCCACTAGGGCCTCTGTGGTCGGGGTAACCTGGTCGTTAAGGTCAGACATAATTTTACTTTCTACTTTTACCGCATTTACCGTCTGTAGAAGGCTAGGTAGTTGACTGACAGCGTAATCCTCTAAGTACTGAGGTGTCTGTCGTCTGCGCCGCGGGCGTTCTACGTTAGGAGGACCGTTTCGTGGAGTGTTCATCATAGGCCATTTCAATATTAATAACGCTATATTAATATTACACTAGTTACCCTCCGGCTCGAAGGACCAATTGTAACTGAGGGGTACAATTCCCTGACTGTATTGATAAGTATGGTATCATTAAACCACTACCGCTTGATGTACTTTAACTTCTGGCCATCCAGTACACGATATCTAAGTATGATGAACACTTTCCCACATATGAAACCAGGTCCACACAAATATAAAAGTCGAAGGTTTAATATAGCAAAAGGTATATACAACATTCACTTAATTACATTTATGATTTGAATGCACTTGTAAGGCAAATGAGTATTCGTAGGCAAATCAACACTGAATGTCCAATCTCTGGTTACGCAGGAAGCAAGTATACAACCTGGTTCTTTAGGGAAACTATAGCGATGGTACTTAAGGATTATAGCGGGATACTAAAGGGGTCCTGCTGGTTGTAAGTCAGTAAGGGGGGGGGGGGGTTTGGAGAGCCGTCAGCTGCATCCCATCTGGCCAACGATTCCTGGGGAGAATTCAGGTACAGAAAACAGTGCCCGCAGGATCTTGATCCACAGATGAATACACTTGGGCCCTCTTGTAGACGGTAGCTGTAGGTCCACAACGAAGGAGAAGCGAGGCGGCCTCGGTCTGGGTTGAGCGCCGTCTCACCTGGGCTCCTCTCGGGGGTAATTCCAACACTCACTGGCGTTGGCTGTTATCCGCTCCACAAATCAAAGCACCCAAAGCAAATAGATATTCCATGCCGTATAGGCTCAGCAGTCGTCCGGGTAGGTAATCCAATGTGCAGGTCCACTCGTCCTCGCCCAGAACTCCTCGGATGAAAGCACCACGCGTGGTCTGCCCAGCCTGGTTAAGACTCTAGATAACGCGAGGAACGATGGGGGTGCTGCTCACTTTAGAACTTTAACCGAACGATGCACCATACATAATAGACTATTATTAACTTAATAGAAATACGTCCCACTCGACGGTACAGTGCCAAACTATGACAATTCAGCTATGAATTTACACGAGGTCTCAATGCCTATTCTGGGGCCAAAATAGGCCATACTGCACCACACGTGGGTTGTGGGTGAGGCTTCACGTCTGTTACTAGGTTGGAGGGTAAAGGACTAATGGACTAAAAGAAAGTTCTACTTTACTTGCGCCCTATTTATATGCACGGTGAACAAATAGTACCATTCGTATTTCGGTAGCCGTATTCCTACGCGGAACCGGGGCTAGTTGGGACATGTTCGTCGGCACTATTGAACTTGACTCAAGGGGCCTGTCTGCTGGCGCCAGGTTCTTGTCCAATGAGAGAATGAACTATTATGGGCTGTAGTAGACTAAAGGGATATTCAGTGTATATGTACAAAGAATATACAAGGGATATCAAACGATATACAAATACTATTAAATATATATCCATAAATAAATATATATATTCGGTTTAATCTGATCCTTCACAACAGGATTGATAGTGGACAAGTTTATAGTTTTTGTTTATTTGATATGTAGTTTTTGATTTGTATTTAGAAAAGATTAAGCACAAGATATTCCTTTATTGATCCCTTGGGGAAATTTGGGCATCATAGCAGCATGGTGGAGGGGAGGTATGGGCAGGGTAATAGTAGAAATACATAGATATAGGCAATAAACTAGAAATATGAGGGAAATAAACAGTGTAAACAATATAATTAACTCTGAATATAAAAATATGAGAAATATACAGTCCAAACAATGTAAACAAAGGTGCAGATGAGGGTCTGTATGCCCTATCGCAGTGGTTCTCAAACTTTTTACACCAAGTACCACCTAAGAACGTAGCTGGCTCCAAGTACCACCATATGGCCGACGTTAAAATACAGTCTATTCAGCTATGCACAGTTCACGCAGGAGGCAAATGTATTCCTAATACCATTATTTATTGTTAACTTTTGTCAGACACAGCCACAATGTACAAAGGGGTAGCACTAGAACTAGCAAACTCTTCCACACAACTCATACAATGCAAGGGGCATTGAGAACATAATAACTAACATTCTCACATAGCAAGTGAGAAAATGAAGAACAACTGTATTTCAGCAAATGTACTTAATTCTCTCTCTCTCACACACAGCAAGCAATTGTCCTTCATTCTCTCACAAACACACACACACACACACACACACACACACACCCACACACACACACACACACACACACACACACACACAGCATGTTGTTGTCCACTGACAACTCACATAAGCAGGGCCGGACTGGGGAAATAATTCAGGCTGGGAAATATAGTGTGAAATATAGCCCCGGTCAGGCCACTTTCTAAGGAATTATTTTGTTACAAAGACTTAATTTCCTGCATTCTGGTGCAGGATTTTTTTTCTTTTTACCCTTTAAATTCCAGTGTTTGTGATGGGCATCACAAATTATTGAAAAAAAAAACACAAAAAGTAAAATATTTTTAATATATCAACTGCAAAGTAAATTTTTCTGGGGGGATTATTACAGGCTAGGCATGTGTCAATGATTAGCAACAACACAGATTTTGATGGATTTTTTGTAATGTCAGATTTAACAACAACTCTTCAGAAAAGTGGGAGTATTTCATTTTTTATCTGACATTACAAAAAATCAAAAAATTAAAATGGTTATGATCAGGGCTGAAGTTGAATAAAAGATTTATGACTGTTTAGACTGCATTACTCTCTGTCACATTGATCTCCTGGTTGTTCCCCACTTAGGTTATCTAACTATCGCGCCACCACAACTAGAAACACTGGCCTGGCCTGCTTCTAAGTTCAGTGGCCTGACTGCAAAAAAATATATACCGTATATATATTATATATTATAATAAAAAAATATATATATATTTAATTAAATGTTTTCAAGTACCACCATCAGTACCACTAGTGGTACGCGTACCACAGTTTGAGAACCACTGCCCTATCGGTTATATTATACGTTACAATAAATATAGGCAATACAAAAATGTTATCTGAATATATATACTATGAGTAAAAGTAAACAGTATGCACAAGGTGCAGTATACACAAGGTACCCTAACTGGCATGATATACGTTGTAGTCCGTGCAGGTTTTGTCGGTTAAGAGTCAGACACACTTAGTGGTCAGACATTCCTAATAGTTCTAATGGTTCTCGAGGTCTGGTTATTTGAATGCCTTGTTTGATGGGAACTCTTGACTCTTCTCAATAAAGCCATTTGAAACACAACAATAGACTCTTCCCCGTGCGAACCCCTTTCGTCCGGTTTCATCCGTCCACATCCTCTTCTTTTCTTTCCACAGAGGCCACACAAGTCCATCCACCGGCGACGGACAGACCCCATGGTGACCTTGTCCTCTGTCCTGGAGAGCATCATCAACGACATGCGGGACCACCCCAACGTAAGAACATAATACACACACATACACGCACGCACGCACACACACACACACGCACACGCACACACACACCTCCCCAGGCCATGTCTGTTTCATCACACTTTCCATATAGACCCGCAGCCTGTTGCACCAGCTGTGTGTAAGTTCAAACTTAGCCTAGTTATAACATAAATTCCTACTAAGTAGTACATCTACATAATTTTGATTTTGATTGTTAATTATTATTATAATCTTTTTGGTTGATAACGAAGATCAGCAATACATTTAAGATGATGCCCTGGGTTAGGGCATTTTTCCAAGCTTGTAGCTTCAGCCCTAACCTTTTCGGCCAACTTGTAATTTGATTTGTGTGTTGTTGTTTTTTTGTACATGCTAAATGGCTCGAAATAAACTTTATTACCGGTAATTTATTCATTCATTCATAATTTCATGAGCCCCTGAAAACTGTCTCCTCCTCCTCCTCCACACAGACGTACCCGTTCCACACGCCAGTCAACCACAAGGTGGTGAAGGACTACTACAGGATCATCACTCGGCCCATGGACCTGCAGACGCTGAGGGAGAACGTGCGCAAGAGGATGTACCCGTCACGGGACGAGTTCCGCGAGAACGTGGAGGTGATCATCAAAAACAGCGCCACCTACAACGGTGAGGCTCCACACCCAATCATACCATACCATGCTAGCCCCAGCCAGGCTGAACATAGCTGGAGACAAGGCATAAGTCTAGACCAGGGGTTCTCAAACTTTTTATACCAAGACCCCATTTTATTTAGGATTTCTTTTGGTGACCCCACACTTAATGTGATACATTTTTTTATTAAATTTTTTTTACATGAAACAAGACGGCACAAAAACAGTAATAACAACAATAAACAGGACTTCACAGGACATAGTAACAACAACAACGGAAATAACCAAAACAATAAAACTGAACATAAAAATTGAATTGTGTTACAAAAAATAAATACATTTCATTTCCTCCCCCACTCCCACCCCTGGACCCCCCAGGATCAGCCCCCCGACTCCGCTTTCACCGCTAAAACATGGCCTTCACTCTCTCAGCCGCCGCAACCCATAATTCAATATTGGATTGCCCAATCCCCACCACCCGGGCAGTAGAAATCTTAATTTAATGTATTGCGTAATTTCAACATGGAATTAAGGAATATCAAAATAAAAGCACACGTTGTTGAACTTGATCATGCATATTTATTAGAACATTTTATTACAGCACTATGTTATCAATACACCTTTTTTATTTTTATTTTGTCAATGCGCAAACCCACGACCCCACTTTGGGTCGCGGCCCGTAGTTTGAGAACCGCTGGTCTAGACCTTAAAAGTAGCATTGAAAGAGGTGCTGTCTATCATCTCAGATAGTTTAGTTTGAAGAGGACACTCATTGAATGAATCATTATTTAGGTATTTTGGGTGGACTCAATAATAATAATGTCATGCTGCTCTCGTCATAATTTCATAATAAGGCCTTTTTAGAATTTATAGGCTAATAGCTGTTTGATGTTAGGCCAGTATGAGTCGTACTGTGTCTCAATAATAATTTATTGACACAAACACACTAGGGCTGTCCCCGACTAAGGATTTGGATAGTCGACTTTGATTGGCCGAAATTAGCAGATAGATTTTTTTATCATTCCATTTGGGCTGTGGGGGTGCTTAATGTCGACGGAAGGCTTCTTGTTCTCTGCAAAAGCATGCAATTGGTCCACTGATGGATACATCTTGATATTTGTCTAGTCTAGTGTGTTCATAGATGGGTGAAATCCTCTTTCAGTGCCTCTGTGCCTGTTTTCGTAGGCAGTTAGCCTCTGGTATGCATGCCATTACCGTTAGCCACGCTTCTAGGCCTCTTTTCTTTTGGGGGGGGAAATAATTATAATTATTATTATTACCGTTTTTTTTTTTTTTTTTGCATTCGACTAAGAGGTTGGCAGTCTACTACGGCTCCTTTCGATCGATTAGTTGACTATTCGACTAATAGGGGTCAGCCCTAAAACACACACACATTGGGGGGGTGAGGAGGTAGAGTGGCCGTCTGGTAATCAGAAGGTTCCCAATGAACTTCCCACCACAGTCAGGACAGCTGAAACCCGCCCAATCTTCCACAGTTGACTAAAAACACACTTCTTCAATCGATATCTGAAATTTAAAAAAAATTATAATAATTAAAGAAAAACGTCTTACCTCACCACACTACTACATGTACTATTTTACTATCCTTATACTACTGTCTATCATGCTAATATGTCTATAATACTACTATGCACTCAGAGTGTAGTTCGACACTATTTGACAAACAATACCACTTACCCTTAGCTGCCAGAGATGTACACCTCCTGTTGACAATTGCTCACAATTTGTAAGTCGCTTTGGATAAAAGCGTCAGCTAAATGTAAAATGTAAGTGGTCAAATTGTAAGACCCCCCCATGCACACCTGAAAGGATTAAACATTTTCTCAGAGCTTCACAGTTCTAGAACCTCAGGTGTCTCGTCAAGCCAGTGAGATTAGAATTTTGATAATTGTACAAACTGTGTTTTGAGAGAAGAACAAATCTCTCCAGAATAAAACACAGAATACCTACTAGATATTTGTACTTTACTCTAGAAGGCGTGTTTAGAGAAATAGGAAGTCGACTTGTATTTTAACATTTAGAATGTTTATGTTGTCACTTTGAAAATGCCTATAGCTCACCTGACGTGGAATACACTGGGGCCAAAGCTGTTCACCTAGCAATGTAATTGAATGTGAAAAGATATATAGTTGTTTAATCCTACAGTCTGGTGAAAGGTCAGCCCAGAGGTGTTAGCCTGCTTCTCTCTCTTTCTGTTCTTTCAGGGGCAAAGCATCCAATAACCCAGGTGGCTCAGACCATGCTGGACCTGTGTGATGCTAAACTGAAAGAGGTGGGTGTTACAGACAATATTGTCACTGTGTCATAGTAACATGTGGTTCCATTCCATGACCCAGTCCTGTTTCTCCATGTTAGTAGTACACAGTATGTCTATTATGTTTTGTCTTTCAAATGTCTTGTATATTTTTATATATGTAGTAGGGCTGTCGCCGGCTAAGGATTTGGATAGTCGACTATGATTGGCCAAAGTTTGCCGTTAGTCGACTATTGGTCGACAAAAAAAATATATATAATAATTTTTTTTTTAATTGCTTAATGTCTGAAGGAGTCGACTGAAGGCTTCTTGTCCTCTGCAAAAGCATGCAATTGGTCCACTGATGGATACATCTTGATATTTGTCTAGTCTAGTGTGTTCATTAGATGGGTGAAATCCTCTTTCAGTGCCTCTGTGCCTGTTTTCTTAGGCAGTTAGCCTCTGGTATGCGTGCCATTAGTGTTAGCCACGCTTCTAGGCCTCTTTTCTTTTGGAAAGAATGATTAAAAAAAAGAATTTATAAATGTTTTATTTTTTTTCCCGACTAAGGTTGGCAGTCGACTACGGCTCCTTTCGACCGATTAGTCGACTAATGATTAGGGATCAGCCCTAATATGTAGTAGGCCTGTGTCCCAGACTAAGGATTTGTATAGTCGACTTTGATTGGCCAAAATGTGTCGATAATCGACTGGCATTTAACTTAAATCAGACATTAACACATTCCCTGCCACGCTTCTATCCATCAATGTAGGCTCACTGCCACCAGTCTAAGCCTATGGAGATGTTCACCTTCTTTGCAGGGCTATAACTTTTTAAATTGTATTGCTAAATTGACATTACTATGGCCCATTCAACATCGATTATCTATCGTTCAGGATGTAGGAACGTTATACTTTTTCATTCATAGATTCTTCCAAAAATACCTTCTAGAATATAAGTATGTTTTTATTGTTTTCTGCAGTAATTCATAGAATGTGAGTTATAGGCGTAAACACATATATATAGATTATCAACTGCTGTTTATTGCCGATACACGCTATATTAAAAAATGCAACTGTCTGTACATGATCGTATACATTATGATTCATCATGCGCAGATGAAAGGGGGGGGTCGTTTATAATTCCGTGATCGTCAGTAAATGCTTTATGTCAGGGCTATTCAACTAAATTGTTCAGGGGGCCACATTGTCAGAAACCCAAGGGGCCAGGGGCCGGACTGCCACGGCGCCTCCCCGTGCTATGAATATATGTACACTTGACACAACACGCAACCACATTTTCACAACTTTTATTTAACTACATTGCAAAAGTAGTATACTTTTCAAAAAAAGTGCTTCATTTATGTGCCACATCTGCAACATCTCCTGCAAAAAGTGCTTCATTTATGACTGTGCAACAACTGCAACATCTCCTCTTCAACATTTCAATATAAAAATAAAATAAAAAACAAACAAGTGCATGATGTGCATCTGAACATTCTAACATCAACACTTGAACAAAAAAACATTTATAGTGCAGCTGAGCTTATGAAAAAGTGCTTCATGTCTGTGCAACAGCAAATCACAGCATCTTATTAGCACTTATTGTCCACTCTTAACTCAAACATCAGGGGGGTGGGGGGCAGACAGGCCTAGCCTACATACACACATCTAATGAGAGCAATTGCACTTCTTTGACTGGGCAATGGCAGAGAAAGAGGGTTCATAGGAAGTGAGGGCTACCCGCAAACAGTGATGCAAATGCTCATTTGTCAAGGAGGCACGGTTGCTTGTTTTAATGGCATTCATGTGAGAGAAACTGGATTCACAGGTGTATGTTGAGCCAAACATTGTTAGCACAGATATTGCCAGCGTTTTTATTTTGGGGAATGTCTTGACATGAATACACTTTATCCAAAATGTTGTGGTGGATTCATTCTCAAGTGCCTGCTTCAGAGCAGATGATGCTTGCATGTCAATTATTTCAAGTTGCAGGAGACCTTCATCAATGTGAAGTGATGCAAGGAACTCTTGTCCTTTTGTGGAAATAGCAGCTACATTGGCAAATGGGTTGCTCACAAAATGCATCAATTCTCTGGACATGTCAAATTCATCAAATCGACTTGCAAAGTTTTCCCTCAATTTATCAATGAAATCTGTCATTAATTGAGTGACTTTTGGCTCAATTGTGCGTGTTAACGTTGACATGAAAAGAAAAAAGTAAAAAAAAAAAATATATATATATATATATATATATATATATATAAAAAAATATATATTATTATCATGTAATCTTTGGCGGGCTGGTCAGAATCATCCCGCGGGCCGGATCTGGCCCGCGGGCCGCCAGTTGAATAGCCCTGCTTTATGTAGTATGGGTGCAGGCCATGTGAGCGGATCGGCGCGGGCGAGAAATCCGCTCTTCGCTCTTTAAAGCTTGGTCCGCTCCGCTAATCGCTCATGTTGATCCCGCCGCCACACCGCTCAGTGCGCCGCCAGCGCTCAACTTCATTTTGGCATCAAGCGCTCCTCGCTCCACCCCGCTCAGCAGAGAAAAAAATTACAGCGGGGGAAATAAAAGAAAGTGCTGTTTTCCTGAAATTGGCTAATTAAACACATCGGATTTCCTGAAGGCCTTCGTTTCGAAGGCCTTCAGGAAATCCGATTTTTTTTGGAGCATGCGTAAATTCTTGATTTCGTTATTTAAAATATCATAGAATAATGAAAACAGACCCAGTTTAAATGTATCAACCGAATATGGTATTTTTTTTATTTACTACTGCACCATGGGCAGGGCACCACCCAAGACATTCAACGCAGTGACGGAAGAACCACAAAAAAAACTAATTATGCACAGCCCTCGGCATATACCTTGTATTATCCGTTTAGCTAATTGAATTACACTGTAGGTCTATACCTTTTTGCATACTGTTAATAAAGTATTAAATCAACCAATCAATCTGAGGTAGAACATATCACTGACAGCCAGGGCAGCATAATACAGATACAAAATTACGCGTATGACATGAGCCTCAGAGGAGGCCGTAATAGGCCTATAAGGCCTTGGCTTAGCCACTGAAGACAATTAATGCAACAGGCTTGTTATCAAACGAACTCAGGAAATCACATAGCTAATATGCCTATGAAAATAAAAATATAACTCGACATAACTGTCTACAAAGTGTCTCACAGTAAAACACAAACGAAATACTCAATGTGCAAGTTTCCTATAGCCTTTGAAAAACTCGAATACAATCAACCAATATAAAAGTGCTGTTGGATATAGGCTACATTTATATAAATGTATAAAATCTAAAACAGAGTGCTACATTCTTATGTATGAAATAAAAAATAATGGCCATTAACTTTAGGCAGGCCTATTGCATTTTGCAATAAAGTAGGATATTATAGGCTATTCGTTTTTGTCACTTTGTACATTTTAAACAAAATAAAACAATGCTCATGTGCCTATATCTGCCATGCAGTGCCACGGCAGCTACAATATCTTTGAGTTCACTTTCAAGAACACGAGTTTAGCCAATGTCTGAGGCTTCAAACTCATGCGGTGATTTCTTGACATCAAACCAGCAGCGGAAAACACCCTCTCTGCGCTCGCAGAGCCACTGGGAATACTGAACACTTTGCGGGCAACTTTACTCAGGCGTGGAAAGGACTTGGAATTTTTTTTACAAAATGCAATGACATCTTTGACATCGTCAGGGTTTGATCTTGGGGACGAGAGGTAGGTTTCAACTTCAGTTTTCGCATTGCCTCCTCCCGTGGGCTGATTCTCTGAGAAGTATGATCCAAATATACGAGGCCTCTTGATTTCTTCGGGCACGTCAGACTCTCCGCCGTCGGACTCGGGTTGACCTGCTGCCTCTCCAGCAGCGACTGCTGCGGTCATCTCCTCTGTTTCTTTGACGAGGAGGTCGCGTATTTCTCCAAGTTTGTTGCAAACCAACTCATCACGGATTATCCACTCTGTTTTGAAACGAGGATCTAACAGCGACGCGAAGAGGAGGTGTTTATCATCATAGTACATTCTGAAGCGAGTGGACACGTTATTGGACAGTGTTTCCGCGAAAGAAGCTATTCCTAATGGAAGGGCAGCGTTGTTGTTGACAAGCAGGGATTTGAGCTCGCCTACAGCCGGGAGAATCATGCCCAAATTCCCAAGCTCCCGTTGCATGTTGTCTGTGAGGTCAGCCAGCGGTGACAATACTTCAACAAGGTGATTGAGCCGACGCACGTCATTAAGTGTGAGAATAGCGGCAGTAGTTTTAAGTTTGCTCTGCCACAATGCATCTTTTTTGAATAACTTTAGGACAGACTCCACCATGCGCAGCTGGCTGCTCCATCGCGTCGGGCAAGCAGTGGTGGGTCGTACACCCAAAGAGTCAGTTTCCTCCGTGTTCAGACAACTCTTACGCACACTTTTCACTAGCTTTCCCACTTGAACTAGCAGGCGATTGATATCATCATGCTCGTTAACTGCGTCTTTGATAGCTAACTGAAACAGATTAATTGGGCATCGCAGGTGTAAACTTGATACGGTGAAGTACTGGTTTACCATAGCTTCTACATTATTAGTGACCACGTCCACTTGGTTTTGCGAGAGCGCAGGTTCCTCCTCCGCTATTTCCTCCCCTTCCTCCACCACCAGTGCCACTTCATCATCATCATCATCTTTCTCCTCTTCTCCTTCAGCGTCAGGCAGGATGTTAAATGCCTTGACCATGTTGCTGGCACTGTCTGTCACCACACGAATCACGCGTTGATGAATGTTCCAATTTTTCAGCACACTTTCGTACTTTTGATAAATGCGATCTGCAGTGTGAGACCCTGTTATGTGCTCACAGCCTAACAGAACCATGTGGCCCTTGAACGTCCCGTCGATAAAACTTGCCACAATAGCAAGGAAACTGTGGCCTCTTCTACTTGTCCAAATATCAGATGCAAGAACGAACCCTTCACCCATTCCTATGAGATCTCGTAGTTTGACTTCCATCTCTTGTATGGCATTTGGCATAAGTGTGTCCCGGACAGTATTGTAGCAGGGCGGGGTGTAACCTGGTTGGTCCATGCCGGCAAAATGTCTCATTCCTTCACGTTCTCCTTTACTTAGGGGGTCGTAATCCATGGATATCATTTTAAAAAACGCTTCATCCAGCTCCCTTTTTCTTTCACGTGTCACGTTAGGTGACTTTTTTCCAGTGAGGAAATTGTGCAGCTGCTCACGCTGTCTCTTTTTGTTGCTGCTGCGTCTGGGCATCTAAAACAAATAATAAATGCATGCTTTATATTAGGTCTACAATACATTAAGCTGTAATAAGGCTACCAATTTCAAAATGGCTAATAATGACAACAAACCTTTGGATTTCTTCTCATTATGTTCGCGAAATATGTGGTCATGCTTCCTCCCAATGTGTCTCTTTAGATTCCAAGAAGAATATTTTCCGACGGTAATATGGTCTGCACATTCTGTCTCCTCACCATCATCGTTAGTTGTTTTCACGATACATTGGAACTTATTCTCTGTTACTTTTTTAAAATACTTAGCAAACACGGCCATGCTTTCACGTTGTGGGATTTCTTGTAAGCACAATTCTGTTTACAGGACACTGAGGACAGGTGCATTGTGGACCGGTGCCTAGTGGTCTGGTCTGGGAGGCGTCTACCAGACCAGTGCCGTGCGCACTGAGGAGCGGACCTGAGCGGCTTGGAGCGGAGGAGAACTCTCGCTCCGGACGTCGCGCCGACCCATTTTAAAACCCACTCCTCGCTCACGTCAAAACCGCCCGCTCCGCGCCCCGCGCCGCTCACGCGCCGCGCCGCTCACATGGCCTGTATGGGTGATATATTGATCTGATCGGTTTGCAGTGAAAAGAATAAACAATCAAGCTGAAAGTAACGTTACTGGCCTCTTACCGTTCGCCGATGAGACTGGAGGAAAAATATCCCACTTATTTGACGTCGATCTACTAGATCCATTTCCGGTTTGTATGGAGCAATAAACGCCCAAATCATATTGATTATTGAGTTATGGCAGCGATCCATATGCACGCCAGTGTTTGTCTGTAGTCCCGCAACGATATGTGACTGCCGGACGGATTTCCCAGATGCACCGATGGCCACTTCCGGTTGTAACTCGCCCGATCATCCACCAGGCGGCGGTATTGAGGCGTTGCACTATTGTGCAGGGTCCCACTGTATCACCAGAGGCTGGGTGGCGGAATTATGAATGCCATGGCGAAAAAATGAAATATGATCTCAATATCGCTGTACAGCGTGGTTTGGCAGAATTCGCATGGCCGGCAAACATGCTGTACAACAGGATTGGTTGTGGATGTGTTAAGCACCCCCCACAGCCCAAATAAAAAAATTTATAAATTGTTTTGCATTCGACTGAGAGATTGGCAGTCGCCTACGGCTCCTTTCGATCGATTAGTCGACTAGTTGAGGTCAGCCCTAATATGTAGTTTATTTAATTTATTATAATTTATTTTATTAACCCCTTATTATGTCTACTTAATACTAAGGGGTGTTTTCATTTAAGTGAGGATCTATGTTTGTACATGTATGCTGTTCGCATTGAAAACGGAGAGACTCAAGTGAACCGGATCACTTTAGTGAGTGACTCAGTCGCCTACGGCTCCTTTCGATCGATTAGTCGACTAGTTGAGGTCAGCCCTAATATGTAGTTTATTTAATTTATTATAATTTATTTTATTAACCCTTTATTATGTCTACTTAATACTAAGGGGTGTTTTCATTTAAGTGAGGATCTATGTTTGTACATGTATGCTGTTCGCATTGAAAACGGAGAGACTCAAGTGAACCGGATCACTTTAGTGTGTGACTCAGACTAACCCGAGTCCATAAAATGAACCGGATTTACCACCACTAAGCTGCAGGGTATTAAAAAGTCTTACATTTTATTTGCACAGGTATTCCATTTTGGGGGGGGCAGCCGGCTGTTAGGAGATTAAATAATATTAAATATGATATACTATAATGCTCTAAGTGGTATTAAAAAGGTATTAAGTTAAACTTCAGATTCAGAAACCCTGATTAGGCATTACTTCCACCAAAACGTAACTCAACCTGGTTTAACTTTGGTTCCCCGTCTGTGTGTTTGCAGAAGGAGGACCGTCTGGTCAGGCTGGAGAAAGCCATCAACCCCTTACTGGACGACGACGACCAGGTGGCCTTCTCCTTCATCCTGGACAACATTGTGACCCAGAAGATGATGGTGGTTCCTGATGTGAGTTCCCTGGCTGATACTGAGCAGCCATCCTGTCCATTCACTTCACTGAACAGTGTTACACTTAGACCACTAGTTAGGGGTCAATGCTGTTATAGACCGTATATATATATAACTGGTATAAAGACATTATGGTAGTATAGTAAGTCATACTGGCCAGCAGCATAACTAGTAAGAGTAGGTAAGGGATATGTACAGATATAGATATAGTATTTACAGGTATGTGAAAGGGATTATACAGACAGATGTGGATAAATATATACAGGTGCAGCTCAATAAATTAGAATATTGTGGAAAAGTTATTTTATTTCAGTAATTCAATTCAAAAAGCGAAACTCTCGTAGATTATAGATTCATTACACACAAAGTGAAATATTTCAAGCCTTTATTTGTTTTAATTTGGATGATTATGTCTTACAGCTCAATAAAAAATTTAAAATAGATATATTTTTCTTTTGTATATAGAAATGTCGGCCTTCTGAAAAGTATGTTCATGTATGTTCACTCAGTACTTGGTTAGGGCTCCTTTTGCACAAATGACTGCATCAATACAGTGAAATATACTGACTTTTCCACGATATTCTAATTTATTGAGCTGCACCTGTATATATAAGGTAAGTATAAATATATATATATTTATCCACAGATGTGGATCCACATACTTACTACCATAATGTCTTTATACCCATATCACTGTATATATTAATACTACAACTCTGTACATACATCTGATTAGAACTATTACTCAGTAGTACTCATTTATATATTTTATCTCCAGTTTAATCACCTGCACATTGTATATTACTATTGCACTTTACTGTTACATGTTCACTCTGGTTGGATGCCAAACATATATATATATATATATATATATATATATATATATATATATATATATATATATATATATATATATATATATATATATATATATATATATTAGGGATGTCCGATATTATCGGCCGACCGATATTATCGGCCGATATCGGCAGTAAAATGTGATATCGGAAAATATCGGTATCTTTTTTTTTTTACATTTATTTAACCTTTATTTACCCAGGCAAGCAAGTAAGAACCAATTCTTATTTTATTTATTGTCAAAAGTATGCATGTTGGTTTAATTCAACAACAAGAGATATGTAATGTTAATTTTTACTTTTTTAATTATCATATTTTGCACAGATAATGCTTACATTTAGAAAGCCTTTTGAATGCATCCAGTGAAATTATTAATTACCTGAAATTATTCAGTTTTTTTGGGGGGAAACCCTGCATATATCGGTATCGGTTGATATCGGTATCGGTATCGGTATCGAAATTAAGAGTTGGACAATATCGGAATATCGGTATCGGTAAAAAAGCCAATATCGAGCATCCCTAATATATATATATATATATACGGTAAGTACAGTATATATATTTATACTTACCGTATATATATATTTATTAGGGCTGTCAGTTTATCGCGTTAATTAGATTAATTAATTACACAGCAAATTATCGCGTTATGAAAATTAACTCAAAATTAATTTAAAAAAAATCGATTTTTTACAGTTTCCTTTTTTTATCTCATTAATTCCATAAGAACGTAGAATAAACATTTACAAATTTTTTTTTTTAAATGGTCCATTTGCATGTTCTTGGTATCTGATTCTAGGGACATCTATGGATCTCAGGGAATGTATTCCCAGTGTCAGAAATACTGTGTCTGTTACTAGGCTTGAGTAAATTGTAATGAACCAAATGAGAATATCAATATTCATCTGCTTGTTCCTTCTAGTCCTGGCCATTCCACCAACCTGTCAACAAGAAATTTGTGCCAGATTACTACAAGGTGATCGTTCTCCCCATGGATCTAGAAAACATCCGCAAGGTGAGAGAGGAGAGAGTTTCAATCCTGCAACATACAGCATATACTGTACACATGTTATATTTCTACCAATATCTTAGCTTAAATTAGCAGTGAACAGGGTATCTGCAGCGTATTAAAAAGTCACATACACGGCCCAGCTCGATTTGATGCAGTATTCAATTCATAATTTAACATTTAAGGCCTTAAAAAGTCTAGTTTCATTTGAACAGGTATTACAATTTTGGCTATCAGGAGATTAAATAATATTAAATATATGAAATGGTTTTGTATTCAAGTTTTTTTGTTGTTGTTGTTTGCTACTGGGAGCTTGGTGTGTCTGGCGACTGCGAGCATCCTCCCGGCCCACTCGCCTTCCTTTTTACCCTTCTCAAAATCCCTGTCCATCCAACATTGCATTTTGGGGCTTAGCACTGCCCTAGATAGTCCATGGGCCAGAGGCCAAAATTTCACTTGTCGGTGCCACTCAGGGTGAATAAACTTGCATATCATTTTTTCAAAGATCTATGTCTGTAGATGATATTTTTGTATGATAGCCCTTCCAGAGTGGTAGCTTTATCATAATTATCAAGTCATGAAGTATACCTACCCCCTCATGAAATTGCATTTCAGATGCTGGTGCATATCCTGCTTTAGACTTATGTAGAGGACATCTGTCAATGTTTCACAATATTGTGTTTGGTATCATTTTAAATGGGACTATGTAATATTTCATTCAAGCTAAGATGTGAATCTTTCTGACCAATATAGAGGTCACTGGAGCTCTTTGAACAGTCAACAACACACATTTCTACACGATTTTCACCTAAATGATATATTGTCTTTTAGCCTTGTGTCATCTAGGAGCAACAGAGACACAAAATACAATATCTACAACACTCTCAGGACCATAAGGATTCAGGAAATGTATAATATGCCTATACTATTTCATTGTTACAGGTCATTGTGAGCCTTAAATTAGAAAAGCAGTATTAGGCTCCTATTAAACTATACAGAACAGCCACTATAGTCTAGAATACAGTTGGTCCACCTGCATAGGGTGGATTTTTTTCACCACCTGTTTTTTATTAATCCTTGAAGTGTCTATTTTAAGATTCTGACAGGTAACCGGTTGGAATAATGTCCCATGGGGTTTATTTTTTAACCCTTTATTACACCTATCCTGAACCAAAACCTGAAAAATAAGAAAAAGAAAACAGCATAACTTTTGAAGTTAACAACATATAGAGACAAATTAAAACATTTTCCCAAACAAGTTTGACCCAAGGAATTCAGTACAATTGTTATTTTTAAGATTCAAACACATCATGATTAAATTTCAGGACAGAAAAAGCAAACACCGCTGAAAAAACATATATCACATCTCTATTTTCCCTTTTTACTGAAATGTAGTGCATTGGACGAGATCGATTTAGGTTAATATTGGAAATAATATTGTAATAAAGATTGTCTCCATGCTGTTATGCCCTTAATATTATAGTTTTGCATAAACAATTATATAGAGACAAATTAACACATTTTCCCATGCGATTTTGATCAGTGATTTATTTATTGTTAAGGTTCAAACTATATGTTTTCATATGCACTGGATATCATGGACTGGATATGTTCTTTGTTGACAAAACATTCAAGTCTTTTTTTCTATTTGTATTTTGTACCCTAAACTACTAATCATCATCATCACTAAAACAATTGTCAAAGTCTATCTCTTCGATCTCCATCTCTTCCTCCGCCTCATCCATGTTATTTTTTGCGTAATCTGCCTCCTTATCAAGAGATTCTTTCTCGTCTGACTCCACTTTCTGGGCCAGTACCTCAACAAGAGAAGGACGGAGGATGGTCCAACCGTCCAGACAGGTTCTAACACCTCCTCATCCATTGTTTTTCCCAGTCCATACTTTGATCATAGGCTTTGGGCCTCTTGAATATTGGCTGTTCTGCTCTTTTGTAGCAGGCGACTATGAAGTTGGCTCGCTGTACATGTGGGATGAGACAGACCTTGGGGGAGGCAGGCGTTCAATGTCTACTTCTACTCATCTGTTACCAGCGACAATGCGCCAAGCTGACTAAAAGCCTTCTGGAATCTAGGGTTCTTCTGCAGATTATTCAACGGATTCACCTGTCTCTTTTCTTTGAAAGCACTGGCACAGTCATCCCCAGAAAAGTCATAGTATCCCAGCAGAGTGCTGCAGTACTCTGAGTCCAGAGACTCAGCCAGTTCGGACACATGTATTAGCTTTAGGGATGTCCGATATTATCGGCCGACCGATATTATCAACCGATATCGGCAGTAAAATGTGATATCGGAAAATATCGGTATCGGTAATTTTTTTTAAACAATATATATATATATATATATATATATATATATATATATTTTTTTTTTAACCTTTATTTACCCAGGCAAGCAAGTAAGAACCAATTCTTATTTTATTTATTGTCAAAAGTATGCATGTTGGTTTAATTCAACAACTTGTATGTTAATTTTAACTTTTTTAATGATCATATTTTGCACAGATAATGCTTACATTTAGAAAGCCTTTTGAATGCATCCAGTGAAATTATTAGTTACCTGAAATTATTCCGTTTTTTTGGGGGGAAACCCTGCATATATCGGTATCGGTTGATATCGGTATCGGTATCGGAAATTAAGAGTTGGACAATATCGGAATATCGGTATCGGTAAAAAAGCCAATATCGAGCATCCCTAATTAGCTTGCAGTGCTAAGGTGCCAGTGCCGTGGTCCAGGTATATGGAGAGGTTGGTCATGCTGACATGGTAGAGGAGGATCATCAGTATATAGAGAGGTTGGTCATGCTGACATGGTAGAGGAGGATCATCAGTATATAGAGGTTGGTCATGCTGACATGGTAGAGGAGGATCATCAGTATATAGAGGTTGGTCATGCTGGTAGAGGAGGATCATCATTGTTTGTCTTGGCAAAAAGCCATCGGGAGAGCCAAGTGCATGAGGCGAGAGAGGGTAATGCATGAGTTCTTGGAGGTTGATGGGCATATCCAGATCCAAAGTAGACCTTGAACACCTGCCTCCTCCCAAGGTCAGTCTCATCCCACATGTACAGCGAGTCAACTACCATGTCAGCATGACCAACCTCTCTACTATATACTGATGATCCTCCTCTACCAGCATGCCCATCCTCTCTATACACTGATGATCCTCCTCTACCATGTCAGCATGACCAACCTCTATATACTGATGATCCTCCTCTACCATGTCAGCATGACCAACCTCTCCATACACTGATGATCCTCCTCTACCATGTCAGCATGACCAACCTTTCTATACTGATGATCCTCCTCTACCATGTCAGCATGACCAACCTCTCTATATACTGATGATCCTCCTCTACCATGTCAGCATGACCAACCTCTCTATATACTGATGATCCTCCTCTACCAGCATGACCAACCTCTCCATACACTGATGATCTTCCTCTACCATGTCAGCATGACCAACCTCTATATACTGGTGATCCTCCTCTACCATGTCAGCATGACCAACCTCTATATACTGATGATCCTCCTCTACCATGTCAGCATGGCCAACCTCTATATACTGATGATCCTCCTCTACCATGTCAGCATGACCAACCTCTCTATATACTGATGATCCTCCTCTACCATGTCAGCATGACCAACCTCTATATACTGATGATCCTCCTCTACCATGTCAGCATGACCAACCTCTATATACTGATGATCCTCCTCTACCATGTCAGCATGACCAACCTCTCTATATACTGATGATCCTCCTCTACCAGCATGACCAACCTCTCCATACACTGATGATCTTCCTCTACCATGTCAGCATGACCAACCTCTATATACTGGTGATCCTCCTCTACCATGTCAGCATGGCCAACCTCTATATACTGATGATCCTCCTCTACCATGTCAGCATGACCAACCTCTCTATATACTGATGATCCTCCTCTACCATGTCAGCATGACCAACCTCTATATACTGATGATCCTCCTCTACCATGTCAGCATGACCAACCTCTCCATACACTGATGATCCTCCTCTACCATGTCAGCATGACCAACCTCTCCATATACTGCTGATCCTCCTCTACCATGTCAGCATGACCAACTTCTCCAGATACCTGGACCATGGCACTGGCACCTTGGCACTGCAAGCTAATACATGTGTCTGAACTGGCTGAGTCTCTGGACTCAGAGTACTGCAGCACTCTGCTGGGATACTATGACTTTTCTGGGGATGACTGTGCCAGCACTTTCAAAGAAAAGAGACAGGTGAATCCGTTGAATAATCTGCAGAAGAACCCTAGATTCCAGAAGGCTTTTAGTCAGCTTGGCGCATTGTTGCTGGTAACAGATGAGCTCCAACAGGAGATGGAGTCCTTCACATGCATTATGGATGGCCATAGTCGGATGAAGTCAGTTGATGCTGTGTGAGCCAAGATGCTGCAGAAAATGATGGGTGCTGATAAAGTCTTGGATGCAAACTCCAAAGTAGACATTGAACGCCTGCCTCCCCCCAAGGTCTGTCTCATCTCACATGTACAGCGAGCCAACTTCATAGTCGCCTGCTACAAAAGAGCAGAACAGCCAATATTCAAGAGGCCCAAAGCCTATGATCAAAGTATGGACTGGGAAAAACAATGGATGAGGAGGTGTTAGAACCTGTCTGGACGGTTGGACCAATCCTCTGTCCTTGTCTTGTTGAGGTACTGGCACAGAAATGGGAGTCAGAAGAGCAAGAAGCTCTTGATAAGGAGGCAGATTACGCAAAAAATAACATGGATGAGGAGGATGGAGAGTACGAGTGTGATGAGGCGGAGGAAGAGATGGTGATCGAAGAGATAGACTTTGACAATAGTTTTAGTGATGATAATGATTAGTAGTTTAGGGTACAAAATACAAATAGAAAAAAATACTTGAATGTTGTGTCAACAAAGAAGATATCCAGTCCATGATATCAAGTGCATATGAAAACATATAGTTTGAACCTTAACAATAAATAAATCACTGATCAAAATCGCATGGGAGGATTTGTTAATTTGTCTCTATATAATTGTTTATGCAAAACTATAATATTTAGGGCATAACAGCATGGAGACAATCTTTATTACAATATTATTTCCAATATTAACCTAAATCAATCTCGTCCAATGCACTACATTTCAGTAAAAAGGGAAAATAGAGATGTGATATACGTTTTTTTCAGCGTTTTTTGCTTTTCCTGTCCTGAAATTTAATCAAGATGTGTTTGAATGTTAAAAATAACAATTGTACTGAATTCCTTGGGTCAAACTTGTTTGGGAAAATGTTTTAATTTGTCTCCATATGTTGTTAACTTCAAAAGTGATGCTGTTTTCTTTTTCTTATTTTTCAGGTTTTGGTTCAGGATAGGTGTAATAAAGGGTTAAAAATAAACCCCATGGGACATTATTCCAACCTGTTACCTGTCAGAATCTTAAAATAGACACTTCAAGGATTAATAAAAAACAGGTGGAGAAAAAAAATCCAACCTATGCAGGTGGACCTATGTTTCCATTCTAGACTATAGTGGCTGTTCTGTATAGTTTAATAGGAGCCTAATACTGCTCTTCTAATTTAAGGCTCACAATGACCTGTAACAATGAAATACTATAGGCATATTATACATTTCCTGAATCCTTATGGTCCCGAGAGTGTTGTAGATATTGTATTTTGTGTCTCTGTTGCTCCTAGATGACACAAGGCTAAAAGATAGTATATCATTTAGGCGAAAATCGTGTAGAAATGTGTGTTGTTGACTGTTCAAAGAGCTCCAGTGACCTCTATATTGGTCAGAAAGATTCACATATTAGCTTGAATGAAAGATTACATAGTCCCCTTTAAAATGATACCAAACACAATATTGTGAAACATTGACAGATGTCCTCTACGTGAGTCTAAAGCAGGATATGCACCAGCATCTGAAATGCAATTTCCTGAGGGGGTAGGTATACTTCATGACTTGATAATTATGATAAAGCTACCACTCTGGAAGGGCTATCATACAAAAATATCATCTACAGACATAGATCTTTGAAAAAATTATATGTAAGTTTATTCACCCTGAGTGGCACCGATATCTGGTCTGGCCCATGGACTTAAGAGTCTGGTTTGAAAAATACAAACGACCCAGGATGTTTCCCCCCCTAGTGCGTAATGATAATGGGTTCTGCAGGTGTCTCTCCTGTGCTAAACCTAGTGTGGAGAGAGAGGTCTGACTAGGTGAAACTGGAGTATTAGTACATATTCCAAACGTCAGAAACAATATTGAGCTACCACTCATTAACACCGCTCAAATACTGAGATAATTTCTGAGATTGTCTTCTCTTTCCTGCTCACTGTCTCCTCTCTTATCTCTTGTCTCTCTCTCTCTCTCTCTCTCTCTCTCTCTCTCTCTCTCTCTCTCTCTCTCTCTCTCTCTCTCTCTCTCTCTCTCTCTCTCTCTCTCTCTCTCTCTCCATCCATCCATCCCTCACTCCCTCTATTTCTGTGTCTGTGATGTGGTCCAACAGAACATCTCTAAACACAAGTACCAGAACCGTGACGTGTTCCTGTTTGACGTCAGTCTTGTCCATGCCAACAGCATCAAGTATAATGGTCAGTGGGATTATTATTATATGTATATTATCTATCCCATAGGTTCTGTTGTTGTTTTATTACATTATTAGATGGCATCTCTACTGTATTAGAAGGTACACAGAGGGAGGGGATTGAGAGAAAAAAAATCAAGAAGGGAGGTGGGCGTCGGGGGAACCCCCCCCCTGTGTGATTATATGGTGACATACATACATTTCATAATGTCTAATCCATTGTACAATGTGTGTGTGTTTTTCACAGGCTCAGACAGCCCTTACACCAAGACTGCCCTGGACATCGTTGATGTCTGCAAACAGACGCTATCAGAGGTAAGGAGAGCACTGGAACATTGTGTGGGTTTGCAACTTCCTATTGATCCATTTGCTTAGAGATGTACAGTTGATATTCCTCCATTACAGCTGAGCTGTAGGGATATCAGTTAAGAGATATACAGTATATCTCCTTCCATTACAGCTGAGCTGTAGGGATATCAGTCTAGCAGATTGGAATTTGAGCTAGAATTTGACCTAGTGGGTATGTGCTCCAAATTGAAGGGTGGTGATTGATTGGCTTGCAGATGCTTCACTCAAACTGTCAACTTACTAAGCAAAAAAACAACAGAATGACAGCTCTAATCAGAAACAACAGAGAATGATAGCTATAATCAGAAACAACAGAGATAAAGATAGCTCTAACCAGAAACAACAGAGAATGATAGCTCTAATCAGAAACAACAGAGAATGATAGCTCTAATCAGAAACAACAGAGAATGATAGCTATAATCAGAAACAACAGAGAATGATAGCTCTAATCAGAAACAACAGAGATAAAGATAGCTCTAATCAGAAAAACAGAGATAAAGATAGCTATACTCAGAAACAAACAACAGAGAATGATAGCTCTAATCAGAAACAACAGAGAATGATAGCTATAATCAGAAACAACAGAGATAAAGATGGCTCTAACCAGAAACAACAGAGAATGATGGCTCTAACCAGAAACAACAGAGAAAGATAGCTCTAATCAGAAACAACAGAGAATGATAGCTATAATCAGAAACAACAGAGAATGATAGCTATAATCAGAAACAACAGAGAATGATGGCTCTAATCAGAAACAACAGAGAATGATAGTTCTAATCAGAAACAACAGAGATAAAGATAGCTCTAATCAGAAACAACAGAGAATGGTAGCTCTAATCAGAAAAACAGAGATAAAGATAGCTATAATCAGAAACAACAGAGAATGATAGCTATAATCAGAAACAACAGAGAAAGATAGCTATACTCAGAAACAACAGAGAATGATAGCTCTAATCAGAAACAACAGAGAGAATGATAGCTCTAATCAGAAACAACAGAGAGAATGATAGCTCTAATCAGAAACAACAGAGAATGATAGCTCTAATCAGAAACAACAGAGAATGATAGCTCTAATCAGAAACAACAGAGAATGATAGCTCTAATCAGAAACAACAGAGAATGATAGCTATAATCAGAAACAACAGAGAATGATAGCTCTAATCAGAAACAACAGAGATAAAGATAGCTCTAATCAGAAAAACAGAGATAAAGATAGCTATACTCAGAAACAAACAACAGAGAATGATAGCTCTAATCAGAAACAACAGAGATAAAGATGGCTCTAATCAGAAACAACAGAGAATGATAGCTATAATCAGAAACAACAGAGATAAAGATGGCTCTAACCAGAAACAACAGAGAATGATGGCTCTAACCAGAAACAACAGAGAAAGATAGCTCTAATCAGAAACAACAGAGAATGATAGCTATAATCAGAAACAACAGAGAATGATAGCTATAATCAGAAACAACAGAGAATGATGGCTCTAATCAGAAACAACAGAGAATGATAGTTCTAATCAGAAACAACAGAGATAAAGATAGCTCTAATCAGAAACAACAGAGAATGGTAGCTCTAATCAGAAAAACAGAGATAAAGATAGCTATAATCAGAAACAACAGAGAATGATAGCTATAATCAGAAACAACAGAGAAAGATAGCTATACTCAGAAACAACAGAGAATGATAGCTCTAATCAGAAACAAAAGAGAATGATAGCTATAATCAGAAACAACAGAGAATGATAGCTCTAATCAGAAACAACAGAGAATGATAGCTCTAACCAGAAACAACAGAGAAAGATAGCTCTAATCAGAAACAACAGGGAATGCTAGCTCTAATCAGAAACAACAGAGAGAATGATAGCTCTAATCAGAAACAACAGAGAGAATGATAGCTCTAATCAGAAACAACAGAGAGAATGATAGCTCTAATCAGAAACAACATAGAGAAAGATAGCTCCAATCAGAAACAACAGAGAATGATAGCTCTAATCAGAAACAACAGAGAATGATAGCTATAATCAGAAACAACAGAGAATGATGGCTCTAATCAGAAACAACAGAGAATGATAGTTCTAATCAGAAACAACAGAGATAAAGATAGCTCTAATCAGAAACAACAGAGAATGGTAGCTCTAATCAGAAAAACAGAGATAAAGATAGCTATAATCAGAAACAACAGAGAATGATAGCTATAATCAGAAACAACTGAGAAAGATAGCTATACTCAGAAACAACAGAGAATGATAGCTCTAATCAGAAACAACAGAGAATGATAGCTCTAATCAGAAAAACAGAGATAAAGATAGCTCTAATCAGAAACAACAGAGATTAATAGCTATAATCAGAAACAACAGAGATAAAGATAGCTCTAACCAGAAACAACAGAGAAAGATAGCTATACTCAGAAACAACAGAGAATGATAGCTATAATCAGAAACAACAGAGAATGATAGCTCTAATCAGAAACAACAGAGAATGGTAGCTCTAATCAGAAACAACAGAGAATGATAGCTATAATCAGAAACAACAGAGAATGATAGCTATACTCAGAAACAACAGAGAATGATAGCTATAATCAGAAACAACAGAGAAAGATAGCTATAATCAGAAATAACAGATAATGATAGCTATAATCAGAAACAACAGAGAATGATAGCTCTAATCAGAAACAACAGAGAATGATAGCTCTAATCAGAAACAACAGAGAATGATAGCTCTAATCAGAAACAACAGAGAATGATAGCTCTAATCAGAAACAACAGAGAATGATAGCTATAATCAGAAACAACAGAGAATGATAGCTATACTCAGAAACAACAGAGAATTTCAGCTATAATCAGAAACAACAGAGAATGATAGCTCTAATCAGAAACAACAGAGAATGATAGCTCTAATCAGAAACAACAGAGAATGATAGCTCTAATCAGAAAAACAGAGATAAAGATAGCTCTAATCAGAAACAACAGAGAATAATAGCTATAATCAGAAACAACAGAGATAAAGATAGCTCTAACCAGAAACAACAGAGAAAGATAGCTATACTCAGAAACAACAGAGAATGATAGCTATAATCAGAAACAACAGAGAATGATAGCTCTAATCAGAAACAACAGAGAATGATAGCTCTAATCAGAAACAACAGAGAATGATAGCTATAATCAGAAACAACAGAGAATGATAGCTATACTCAGAAACAACAGAGAATGATAGCTATAATCAGAAACAACAGAGAAAGATAGCTATAATCAGAAATAACAGAGAATGATAGCTATAATCAGAAACAACAGAGAATGATAGCTCTAATCAGAAACAACAGAGAATGATAGCTCTAATCAGAAACAACAGAGAATGATAGCTCTAATCAGAAACAACAGAGAATGATAGCTCTAATCAGGAAAACAGATAAAGATAGCTCTAATCAGAAACAACAGAGAATAATAGCTATAATCAGAAACAACAGAGATAAAGATAGCTATAATCAGAAACAACAGATAATGATAGCTCTAACCAGAAACAACAGAGAATAATAGCTATAACCAGAAACAACAGAGATAATGATAGCTATAATCAGAAACAACAGATAATGATAGCTCTAATCAGAAACAACAGAGAATGATAGCTCTAATCAGAAACAACAGAGAATGATAGCTCTAATCAGAAACAACAGAGAATGATAGCTCTAATCAGAAAAACAGATAAAGATAGCTCTAATCAGAAACAACAGAGAACGATAGCTATAATCAGAAACAACAGAGAAAGATAGCTATAATCAGAAACAACAGAGATAAAGATAGCTCTAACCAGAAACAACAGAGAATGATAGCTCTAATCAGAAACAACAGAGAATGATAGCTCTAATCAGAAACAACAGAGAACGATAGCTCTAATCAGAAACAACAGAGAATGATAGCTATAATCAGAAACAACAGAGAATGATAGCTATAATCAGAAACAACAGAGAATGATAGCTCTAATCAGAAACAACAGAGATAAAGATAGCTCTAATCAGAAACAACAGAGAATGATAGCTATAATCAGAAACAACAGAGAATGATAGATATAATCAGAAACAACAGAGAATGATAGCTCTAATCAGAAACAACAGAGATAAAGATAGCTCTAATCAGAAACAACAGAGAATGATAGCTATAATCAGAAACAACAGAGAATGATAGCTATAATCAGAAACAACAGAGAATTTTAGCTATAATCAGAAACAACAGAGAATGATAGCTCTAATCAGAAACAACAGAGAATGATAGCTCTAATCAGAAAAACAGATAAAGATAGCTCTAATCAGAAACAACAGAGAATGATAGCTATAATCAGAAACAACAGAGATAAAGATAGCTCTAATCAGAAACAACAGAGAATGATAGCTATAATCAGAAACAACAGAGAATGATAGCTATAATCAGAAACAACAGAGAATGATAGCTCTAATCAGAAACAACAGAGATAAAGATAGCTCTAATCAGAAACAACAGAGAATGATAGCTATAATCAGAAACAACAGAGAATGATAGCTATAATCAGAAACAACAGAGAATTTTAGCTATAATCAGAAACAACAGAGAATGATAGCTATAATCAGAAACAACAGAGAATGATAGCTACAATCAGAAACAACAGAGAATTATAGCTATGGTTACATTAGAGCAGAGGTAGCCAACACTGTGGCCACAGGCACCTGGTCGCCCGCTAGTCACCATGGAGCTACAGTGTTTCCCCTGAAAATAAATTCAACAGCGGTGCTGTGCTGCGTGCACTCTGCCGGAATATTTGTGCGTGCGCATGTGCCGCCGGAATCCATATTAGCGCACGCTGCCGGAGAAATAACTTAAAACTACCTTAGAATTGTTCGATATAGGTTATTCATGTTCATGGAGTCATGTGTGTGTGAATTTGCTAGGATATTTTTGGTGTGTCTGCTGACACTAGAAGTGCTCTGGAGGCCCAGGTAGCTGCATATTTGTACACTGCAAAAAAAGAAATCTTATCAAGTGAAAATATCTTGTATTTGGTACAATAAGTCCAATATTGAGTAGAATTATCTTGAATTATTTTATTCCACAGATAATTTTACTTATTTTGTTTCTTGATTTTGGTCAATTTAATCTTGTTTTAAGAAAATGTTAAGCTTGTTTTCTTAAAACAAGATTAAATTGACCAAAATCAGAAAAAAGCTAAATTATATGCCAGTGGGATAAGATAATTCAAGATAATTCTACTCAATATAGACTTATTGTACCAAATACAAGATATGTTCACTTGATAAGATAAAAAAAATTGTGCAGTGTAGTTGTAATCAAAGTAAATGTCAAGATTAATGACATGCCTCAACACTTGTACACTATTTGTATTGAACATAGATATAGATGATTTAATAGATAATATAAATTAGGGCTGTCCCCGACTAATGATTTGGATGGTCGACTAGGATTGGCCAAAATTTGCCGTTAGTCGACTATTGGTCGAAAAAAAAAAAATTAATTTTTTTTTTTTTTTTTTTTTTTTTTTGGCTGTGGGGGGTGCTTAATGTCTGAAGGAGTCGACTGAAGGCTTCTTGTCCTCTGCAAAAGCATGCAATTGGTCCACTGATGGATACATCTTGATATTTGTCTAGTCTAGTGTGTTCATTAGATGGGTGAAATCCTCTTTCAGTGCCTCTATGCCTGTTTTCATAGGCAGTTAGCCTCTGGTATGCATGCCATTAGCGTTAGCCACGCTTCTAGGCCTATTTTCTTTTGGAAAGAATGATAAAAAAAAAAAGAAAAAAAATATTAATACTTTTTTTTTTTTTTTTTTTTTTATATATATTATATTCGACTAAGAGGTTGGCCAGTCGACTACGGCCCCTTTCGACCGATTAGTCGACTAATCTATTAATAGGGGTCAGCCCTAATATAAATACTAATATACTAATTAACATACACAAATCATAACACTTTACACCTAAGAAGTCTCAGTGGTGGCGGCTACGTGGCTTAGTGGGCAAGGCGCTCGCCACGAATGACGGAGACGCTGGGCTTGCCTGTTCGAGCCCAGCGCTCCACATTGCTTTCAGGCCCCGTTTAGACGGAAACGCTAGCAGGTGAATCCGCAAAAATATTTTTTCGGATGTGCCTTTCGTTTATACGGAAACTGCGTTTTTACGGGGTGAAACCGCAAAAAAGTGAGACTACCTTCCAGGGTGGAATTCCTAGAAACGCAAAAGCTTTGCGCTCTCGTCTAAACTGTTAAACCGTATAAATCTGTTAAAACGATGACGAAAGGGTTGTCACGGCTCTGGTCGCGCGTACTGCTTACGTCACAGGTAGCAGGTATGCGCCAGTAGCCGAGACGTAAACAAAGCAAGTATGTCTAACGGAGATCACCTGAAGGCTACATTGGCAGTACTTTTAACCCTTTCACTGCCACACGACAGAAGGTTAACCCTTTACTATCACACAACCGGCTGTCGTGTGGCAGTGAAAGGGTTAAATACACAAGAATCTGTCCCGCGGCGTGAGTGGACCCACTGTCTGTGAGTGACTCTGCTTTTGTCCAATCACATTCCCCATCCACAGTCTGCGAATCAGAGGCAGAGTAGGGCGGGTCTTCACAGCACGTCATGTGACATATGCGCCAATCGTGTGACAGCGGGGCTCCGTCATTACAGCGTCGTCTGCACGGAGAATTCCACCCCAAAACGCTCGTCTAAACGTAAAATTAAAAGTGAAACCGCAAGATGACTTTTGCGGTTTCTGTTCACAAAACGCTTGTCTAAACGTAGCCTCAGTTTAGCTGGTCGTTCATACTAATACACATTGGCCGTATTAGGGGGTGGGAAACTGATGGGTGGGGATCGGGCGTTGTGGACAGCGACTCCTACAGGTCGGTTGGTACGCCTGCGCAGTAGAATCAGGAAGTGTCGGGGGCAGCGTGAGCCTCCCACGCGTTACTCCTCGCCACTGAGAGATCGAGCTGCGCAGGTGAAAAGATGCGACTGCTGTTACCTCAAGTCCCGGAGGGGACTTGTGCTATGTATGACTTAGTCCACATTGCAGCCGGCTTGTGGGAGGCAAGAAACAGCGTTCGTGACAGGGGAGGGTTGAATTGGATGATACGAAATTGGGATGGGAGAAAAATATAGAAAAATGGGAGAAAAAGTGGATTAAAAAAAAAAAAAAAAAAGTCTCAGTGGCATAGGCTACATTCTGGCTTAGAGCATTTCATTTTCCTGGGCTTTTGAAAGAAAAGCTCCAGGGCTCTTTGGTAGGGGGCCCATTGATGCTGAGACGCATACAAGCGGCCAGATGGTCTCCCTGCAGCCTTTTCCTCGGGTCAGTCTTTTACATTAAGCACTCCCCACAGCCCAAATGAAATGGAAAAAAAATTAAAAAAAAATTATTTTTTATACTTTTTTTTAACACTTTCTATGCCACTCACAAGTTTTCTCGGAATTATTAATATCTCGTTGAAAGCCACTCACAAGATTTTTCGGGTTTTTTTTTTTTTTTTTTTTTGCGATCTGAAATCATATTGCATCACGCAAGCCTACCCTAGTCCACCCGAGAGCCGCCGGCTATCAGATGTGGGAAAAAGCGCCCCCTATCGTCTCCCAGATGACATAAGGGATTTTGGAATGGACTCAATGAAAATGGATGGGGGAAAAAATCCTGTACTCCACATTTTCCAGTCCACTGATGCAGCCGGGGTTATCAGAGTTCATTCTGGAGCCTCTGAGCCCCGCGGAATCATGTGTTCTACTGTACACACGTTGGATCTATACACTTATCGATTTTTTCGAATGGTGATCAGGAATTGGAATATACCATGAATGAATGAATGAATGAAAACTTTATTTAACAGATTGCAGAATGGGTACAATACAGTACGGCTCAATACATACAATTGTTAAGGGGATGCAGACCTGAGAAAGACGTTTGTCTTGTTTCCATCAGGGTCCCCCATTTTCAATTCATATAGACATTTATGACATACACAACATACATGACATTTATGGCATAGGGACATATAGGTATTTAGTACTGATACATTTGTGACATAAACGGTATTCCAATATACAGTACTGTTACCCCTAGATCCTGACAGAGTATATACATATGATGGGGAGGGGACTGTACATTAGGAGGGGGTGAGTGGGTGGGAGAGAAATATACATACGGCGGGGAGGGAATATATACATGCGGTGGGGAGGAGACTGTCTATTAGGAGGTGGTGGGGGTTTTGGGCATTTACGGTGGCCAGTTTTGAATTGCAGCCTCCCGTAGGTGCTCTTTAAGAGCGGGTTTGAATGTGGGCAGGGATTCACACTCCTTTACAGCTTTGGGTAGGGCGTTCCACATTGTTGTGGCATAATTGCGAAACGTGTTTAGTCCCTTGTTTGAGCCGAATCTGGGTTTAACATGATTTGTTGAGCTTCCTCTGGTGTAGTGGTTGTGGTATTCACTGACCTTTGGGAAGTATTTTGACATGTACATGGGCACCCCGGTCGTATAGTGTATCTTGTAGACCAGGCCCATTGCAAGTTGCTGTACTCTGTCGTCTACTCTAAGCCATCCTAGGTTGTCAAAGTGGGCAGGGGTGAGGTGGGTTCTGGGGTTCAGGTCAAGTAGTAGTCTGACCAGTTTGTTTTGTGATGTTTGTAATTTTGTTTTAAGCGCCTTTGAGGTGCTTTGGTACCATGAGGTGCACGCATAGTCATAGTACCCTTGAATGAGTGCTCCTGCCAGAGTCTTCAGGGTATTCTTGTTTACCAGAGAGGAGATCCGGTACAAGAATCTAGTTCGTTGGTTGACTTTTTTTATTACATTGGATGCCATTTTGTCACAGGAAAGATTTGCCTCTAGGATGGAACCCAGGTAGGTAATTTTGTCTTTCCTTGTGACAATATTGTCACCCACTGTAACTTAGAAGCCGTCGGTCTTGCTGAGTTTGTTATTTGAACCGAAGAGAATGGACTCTGTTTTGCCCATGTGTAATGGTAGTTTGTTATCAGCGAGCCATATGCAGATTTTGCCTAGTTCCGAGCTGAGGGTTTTTTCAACCTGCAACTTGTTCTTGTCAGAGACCAGCAGGGCTGAGTCGTCCGCAAACAGGAACAAGTTGCAGTCACAGGCTGACGACATGTCATTTGCATAAATTAGGAAGAGTAGCGGTCCTAGTATGCTTCCTTGTGGAACACCACAGCTCACTGTGAGGGGGGGGGATAGAGTACCGTTTACTTCTACCATCTGTTCTCTCCCCTCCAGGTAGGATTGCATCCAGCTCACTGATAAGCTATCAAAACCAATTGCTTTTAGCTTGTCCATTAGAATGGAGTGATTGACAGTGTCGAAGGCCTTTTGTAGGTCCAGCATGACCATGCCGCAGTATTTGCCCGCGTCCACCTCTTGTTTCATGTGGTTGTTCAAATAGAGGAGGCATGTGTCAGTGGAGTGGGACGTTCTGAAGCCAGATTGGAATTCGTAGATTAGATTTTTTTCCGCCAGGTACTTTTCGACCTGTTTGTAGACTATTTTCTCCATGACTTTCGAGATGGAGGTAAGAATAGAAACAGGGCGGTAGTTGCCTGGGTCTAATTTGCTGCCCTTTTTGTGCAGAGGGGTCACTCTCGCAATTTTGAAGTCCTTGGGGACGTGCCCCTGTTTTATAGAGAGGTTTATTATGTGTGTGATGACTGGGGTGATGGCGGCTGCTGCGTCTCTGAGGAATTTGGAGGGGATGTTGTCATGGCCAGTGGCCTTGTTAGGTTGGAGGGCGCTCAATTTTTTGAGTACCTCATCGGTTGTTACCATTTCAAGTTTGAAGTCGTCTTTGTGGACCCCTAGGTTTTTGTAGTATGCTACTATGTGTTCTACCCCATAATGCCCTGAGTGGGAGGGTAGTTTGTTTACCAGTGTTGTGGCTATGTTTGTGAAGAAGATGTTTAAGTAATTGGCTACATCCAGCTTGTCTGTGATGAGCGTGTTGTCCGTCTTTATGTTTATGTTTGAGAATCTGGTTTTAAGTTTTTTACTGCAGCCTAGTTGATTATTGAGTAATTTCCAAAGTTTGCGGGGTTTGTTTTTGTTTTCCTCAGTTTTGTCGTTGATGAAATTTCTTTTTGTGGTTCTGATCATGGTGTTTACATCATTTCTTAGTCTGTTTCTTTGAATTTTTAGTTCAACCACGTGGGCTTGGAGTTCACTGTTTGAGCTTTTGGAAAGCTTTGTCTGATTTTTATGAAGTTCAGAGCATTTTTTGTCTCTGGTTTTCATAGCGGCCAGTATTTCAGTGTGCATCCATGGCTCAGTGCGATTTTTAACCCTGGTGGTTCTTATGGGTGCCATGTTGTTGAGTATTGCTGTGAATTTGGTTTTGAATCCAAGCCATGTTTCTTCAACCTGTGTACCACTGAGTTCATCTGACCAGTCCAAGCTCCCCAGTTCTAGGTTAAAGGCCTCTCTAGAGTAAGTTTTGAGGTCTCTAGATGTGACTGTTTTGTGACAGCCGGCCTTCTGTTTTAGCTTTTTGCGGGTACAGAAAATCATATAATGATCACTTAACCCGCATGCTATCACCCCTTTATTGGAGATCATTGACTTGTCAGAGGTCAAAATGAGGTCAATGGTGGTTTGTGTCGAATCACATACCCTTGTGGGTTGGGTGATTAGCTGGCTGAAACCGTGCAGATCAGAAAATCTACTGAAGGCCTTGAAGACGGGTGCTGCTTTACGCAGCATATCCGTGTTCCAGTCCCCAATAAGAATTTTTTCTACCCCCTCCACCCCAGCTAAACACCCATCAAGTGTGTCATAAAAGCCACTCTGTTCTGGTGGTCTATAGATTGTGCCTACTAGTACTGGTTTCGCCCTGTCTAATAAGATTTCAATCCAAACAGTTTCAATTTCATCATGGTTAAGGTCAGTACGGTTGATGTATTTGGTATCCTTGTGTATATACACACAGACGCCACCTCCATACTGGTTCCTATCCCTCCTGACTATATTTTTTTTTAAACTTTGGCCATTTCCCTGGCTCTTTTATACGTTTATCGCATTTATACTTGGTCAAGTTCGACCGACAGAAGCAGGCTGAAAGGGTTCAGATGGGGGGGAAGACACTCTAGGAAAGGCACGGCTGCAGTCCGGGATTCGAACTCGCTCAGCCCCAGATCCGTGACGAGCACGGTTGTCCACGGCGCTGAAATAGCGCTCGCGGTACGTGGTGAGCTACTGGAGCTCCCCCCCCCTCCTGACTATTGAGTAGTTTTCAATTTCAATCTCTGGATCCTGTACAGATGAGTCTAATTTTGTTTCTGTGAAACACAATATGTTAGCCTTACCGTTTAAAAACAACTGTTTGATTTCAGCCAGTTTAGGTCTCAGGCTATTTGTATTAAGATGGAATATGTGAAGTCCATTTTTGCTGGTAATCAGATTGATGTCGTCACACTTGAGGTAACTCTGTTCATTTGTGTCCTGTCCTGTGGTAGAGGGAGGGGGGGGGGCGTTGTTGCT
>NC_140172.1:63452087-63686120 GCF_963971535.1 Notolepis coatsorum
GGGGTAGTTTCTGGTATTTTGGGGTATACTTTGGGGTAGTTTCTGGTATTTTCTGGTATTTTCTGGTATTTTGGGGTAGTTTCTGGTATTTTGGGGTATACTTTGTGGTATTTTCTGGTATTTTCTGGTATTTTGGGGTATTTTGGGGTAGTTTCTGGTATTTTGGGGTATACTTTGGGGTATTTTGGGGTAGTTTCTGGTATTTTCTGGTATTTTGGGGTATTTTGGGGTAGTTTCTGGTATTTTGGGGTATACTTTGGGGTATTTTGGGGTAGTTTCTGGTATTTTGGGGTATACTTTGGGGTATTTTGGGGTAGTTTCTGGTATTTTCTGGTATTTTCTGGTACTTTGGGGTGATTAGTAGGACCCCACAGGAGGGAAAGTAGAAAATGCGCAAAATACTTTTTTGTTGTTGATCTGTTGCGTTGGTTACGGGAGCTGGGCAAAATGCGACCGTCCATGTTGATGCCGGCTGGCACTCAAACTGTTAACACAGAAGCCTGGGATCAGTTGGATACCATCTGATGTCAGGTAAGGAATCTATGTTATCAGTGTTAGGATAATCAGACTCATTTTGATGAAGATATAAGCTGTTTTGTGAAATGTCCTCTATCGGTTTCACTGTAAAAATCCAAGAGGAAATGAACACGGCGATTATCCGTGCGCGGCTCAAATGGGCGTGCGTGTACGTATAATATTGATCATCTAGCGTTTATTTGAAAACGATTCATAAATAGGCCGACAAATATCAACGTTCTGGAATATTCCAGTAAAAGGCGATTATCACAGAATGGCCCAGAATGGACTGTTTTTTACCTCAAAACGGGTGCTTTTCAAAATGCTCTCAAACGGAAATGAAGCGACGGGCAGATTAGACACATAGCCATAATTTAAAACATAGATTAGGCCATATTAACGTTAACATTAAAGTGGATGGTGGCATTCAAGCGCTAACTCTGGCGCCACCTGGTGGCACTGAAAGTGTTAATAGTCTGTTCATAGCAGCTGCGGTCCTAAGCTGCGCCGCTGCTGAATGCATATAAGGGAAACACTGAGCTACATTAAAAAAAAAAAAAATTGCTTTTCTTTTTGAACATTAAATATCTTTGGAACTATTTGTGATAAAGACTTGCCTTAAATTGTATCTGAAATCTCACAATTCTAAAGTAAAAATTGAAAGTGTATCCCTCCGTGTGGCAGTGCACGGAAAGTAAGGCATAGAATGTTGAAATATCTAGATTGGTCGTTTCTGTATCTATCTATCATATATCTATGTCTGTCACTATAGCCAATGGAAATACTAGAAATGGTCACGTGGGCTGGGAGAACTAATGGAAAATTCCTATTGTTTCTCAATAGTCCAGTGCGCTCCGCAGATCGGGCCTTCAGGCAGACTGGCTGGTTGCACGTAAAGGATAGAGAGAGGCGCTTGTCCCGGGTTTTATAATAAAATGGCAAAAAAACAAAGAGTTTTTTTTTAATGTAAAATATTGTATGCTCACACAAAGGTAATGTATAGGGATGTCCGATATTATCGGCCTACCGATATTATCGGCCGATATTGGCATTAAAATGTGATATCGGAAAATATCTATTGGTTTTCAAAAAAAATAATATATACCGGTATATATATATATATATATATATATATATATATTTTTTTTTTAACATTTCTATAACCTTTATTTACCCAGGCAAGCAAGTAAGAACAAATTCAGATTTTATTTATTGTCAAAAGTATGCATAATGTTGTGTTAATTCCACAACAAGAGATATGTAATGTTAATTACCTGAAATTATTCAGTTTTTTGAGGGGGAAACCCTGCATATATCGGTTGATATCGGTATCGGAAATTAAGAGTTGGACAATATCGGTATATCGGTATCGGTAAAAAAGCCAATATCGAGCATCCCTAGTAATGTATGATGGTGACTTTACACTGGGTACATAATAATAATAATAATAATAATAATAATAATAATAATAATAATAATAATAATAATGGGTAGGTTCCCCTGAATCATAAAAGGTATAACACTTGATACTGACTCAAAGAATAAGCTCGGAAATATGCAAAAATATAACACTGTTATTGACACAACTTTGTCTATGTTGTTAGGTTAGAAGGTTAAAAGGTGATCTGTACAACTCTGGATCTATACCTGTATACCTTTTAAAATACAGTAAAGCTCTTGGTATACCTTCCTCCCTACCTGGTTGTTGTAATATGTGCCTGTATCTTGTCTTCCCAGTATGACGAGCACCTGACTCAGCTGGAGAAGGACATCTCCACTGCTAAAGAGGCCGCCCTGGATGCCGCAGACCTGGAGTGTCTCGACCCCATGACCCCTGGACCCTACACACCGCAGGTAGGAGGAGCATGCCTAGACTCTGCATGCATTGCTTGTAGGGATGCACCGATCCGACTTTTTCAATTACCGATACCTGGGCTTTGGGTATCGGCCGATACCGAGTACCGATCCGATACCTATTGTTCAATTAATAAACTGTATGCCTCACTGTGTGGAAGAGACTGGGATCATTCTTTTGTGCAAGGCAACATCAGGCTTGACTTTAAACATTACTTTCCTAACTTAGTGAAACAAAATATAACAAATTAACACATAGATATAAATAAAACACATAGAATTGAAGTATGTAGTTTGTCCACTGGCACTTTAACCTTTTGTTTTGCTTTCAATGTGTCTTAAAATTTTAATTGTCATCTGTACATATATATATTTTGTAATACAATTTATTGAATAAAGCATGAATTATAATTAAAAAAAAATTAAGAATTTGTCCCCGATACCCGATCTAGCTAAGTTCAAATACAAGTTGGAAGTTAAAACCTGCACTATGTAACTTCCTCGTGAAAACGTATTGTTTCTTTAGCAAATCTAAATCATGGAGAGAAAACCCTCCCAACACAGTATGCAACCTCAGTATGCAAGCTCTTCTGGTCAGGCAAGACCAGTGCCATGAAATCTCACTCTAGAGCATGACATGTGAGCAGAAATGTAAAACAGTGCCAAACGTTACGTTGCTTGAAGAAATGTTGTCATTGTTCTCTTATCCTCCATGTTTAGGTGCAGTTACTTACTAATGAATAACACTCAGTTACAATTAGACTGAATTACTTGGTGTTTACAAAGATACTGCAATAATACAAAATAAAAAAATAATAAACAAAATAAACAGGAGACACAGTGATCCAATGTGGAGGTAGAGAGATTTGTCGTGTCCTCGTAGCGGTTGACAGGTTCTATTAATTCCTGATTGAGATAAATAGACACATTTCTAATTGAAGACCCACTGGAGATCTGCCAGTTTTACTAAAGGGATCACAACACAAATAGCCCTTACCCTCACGGCCTTACCCTCACTGGCCCAACAGGGAGAATGTAATCTCTCTTAAGACCTACCTGCTCACCATAGCTTCTCTCAGGGCTGTAGTCTCTCTTCCCCCACACCTCCTCCCTTTGGTCTCTCCAGTGTTATCAGCTCCTCTCTGCACAGTAGTAAAGCTGCTTCCTGTCACGGTTGGGATCGATTCACTTAAAAATAAATAAATAATAAATAATAAAAAGAGATTGATGTTTACTTGCTGACAATGGGACGTCCATTCTCATTTTCTTGTCACTAGGCTGGATACTACAACCTCTTCATGCCAAATAGGTTTTTCCGTGTTTGAATTTGAACGGAAATCCACTTCTGGAATTCATTGACTTGAAAATTAAACAATCCCAAACCCTGATTGATACAGAGAAATCCCCCTGCCCCCACCATTATACTCTACTGTAGTATTACTAGCCTTCTGTACAGTAGTGAACCTACTCTATGTACTCTACTGTAGTATTACTAGCCTTCTGTACAGTAGTACACATACTGTATGTACTCTACTGTAGTATTACTAGCCTTCTGTACAGTAGTAAACCTACTCCATGTACTCTACTGTAGTATTACTAGCCTTCTGTACAGTAGTACACATACTCTGTGTACTCTACTGTAGTATTACTAGCCTTCTGTACAGTAGTACTGTACACATACTCCATGTACTCTATTGTAGTATTACTAGCCTTCTGTACAGTAGTACACCTACTTCATGTACTCTACTGTAGTATTACTAGCCTTCTGTACAGTAGTACACATACTCCATGTACTCTACTGTAGTATTACTAGCCTTCTGTACAGTAGTACTGTACACATACTCCATGTACTCTATTGTAGTATTACTAGCCTTCTGTACAGTAGTACACCTACTTCATGTACTCTACTGTAGTATTACTAGCCTTCTGTACAGTAGTAAACATACTTCCTATACTCTTCCTAACCCTTTCAGCCTACAATTATACATTCGAGTGATGATGTCAGAATGGCTACTAGCCATTGAAAGCTCTTGAGTTTAGTTTAGAGTTCGAGCTCTGATTCCAATACATCTGAAAGGGTTAAAATAACTACAGTCTTCCTGCTCTAGTTTCCTCACTGTCGTCTTTCTTTTCTCCCAACTTGTCTTTTTCCTCCTGTCGTTTCACCGTCTTCTCCTTTCCCAACCTGTCCACCTCTTCCTCCTGTCGTTTCATCATCTTCTCCTTTCCCAACCTGTCCACCTCTTCCTCCTGTCGTTTCATCATCTTCTCCTTTCCCAACCTGTCCACCTCTTCCTCCTGTCGTTTCATCATCTTCTCCTTTCCCAACCTGTCCACCTCTTCCTCCTGTCGTTTCATCATCTTCTCCTTTCCCAACCTGTCCACCTCTTCCTCCTGTCGTTTCATCGTCTTCTCCTTTCCCAACCTGTCCACCTCTTCCTCCTGTTGTTTCATCGTCTTCTCTTTTCCCAACCTGTCCACCTCTTCCTCCTGCCCTTTCATCGTCTTCTCCTTCTCCAACCCGTCCTCCACTTCCTATTGTGGTCTTGTGTGTGTCTGTCTGTGTGTGTGTGTGTGTGTGTGTGTGGGGGGGGGGGGGGGGGGGGGGGGGGGGGGGGGGTGGTCAGCCGGCTGATCTGTTTGACAGCAGGAGTCTTCCCAGAGAGACCAGCCACCTGTTCTCTGAAGGCTCTCTATTCGTCGCTCCCGAGAAGAGAATTGGTCAGGTAATGGAGAGAGAGAGAGGGAGAGAGATGGAGAGAAAGAAAGATGGAGAGGGAGAGAGAGAAAGATGGAGAGGGATCTCTTTGTAGCGGGAATCAGTGGATATCCTGCTTTGCACCTAAAAGAGATTAGCAGATGATTTTTAGTATGAATGAATGAATTTTATTTGTATTACGCTTTTCCAAACAAAGTTACAAAGTGCTTTACAGACGGGTTAAAAACAGCAAACATCAGCAAAGGCGAAAAAAATTTATAGAAAATAAAACAAGAGAAAAAGAGACAAAAAACATTTCAAACAGTATTTGTAGCCAGATTGATAAAACAGTTCAAGCAATCAGAGCTGACCTAAACCCATAACCTTAGGAGATGTGTTTTTAAAAGTGACTTAAAAGAGGACACTCTGCTAGCCTAAGATCCAAGGGCAAGGCATTCCAGAGCATGGGTGCCCGGGCCGCAAAAGCCAGGTCCCCCCCCCCGGGTTTTGTAAGGAACCAGGAGGCCTTATCCGCGGATATTAGGCATAGCTTCCTCGTCTGCAATATCAGATCCATGTAAAATTAGTATGACAACACTTTGTTATATTATATACGTTATATTAAAACTTCATTCATACGCCAATACAAGTGAGAATCGATTTGCGTGGCATCGATTGATTGACTTTTCAGCACCACAGTGAAGGACCGCTCTTCTTTACTGTATATCTTGGAGCCGTCCCTTAGGCAACAGTTAAGGTATAGTCTGGGAAACCATTTTTGTCCCTTTTGAAAGGTAGACCTTAGAAACCTTCATAGAACGTTAAGGTATCCCTTAAAAACCTTCATAGAACGTTAAGGTATCCCTTAAAAACCTACGTAGAACGTTCAGGTATCCCTTAAAAACCTACGTAGAACGGCCCTGGTTCATGTCCCATAATCCATTAGAGCACAACTTCACTGTATGGATTAAATGCCATTATATATAAAAGCCTTTGTTATGGCTGCCCTGCACGTTTCCCTAAAACTGCCTTCATCATCGCGGATGTCTCCATATCCAACTCGTCTTCTCGCCCCAGGGTCGCCATGGCAGAAGGCTCGGGGAGGAAGAGTCTGACGTGGACATCGAAGGCTTCGAGGAGGAAGATGACGGCAAACCCAAAACTCCAGCTCCTGTGAGTAATGGCAATGTGACAAGGCTGGCCATACCTTGTGCACTGAAAGGCGTTAAAGCACAATAAGAAGCATTCCTACAAAAAATATAGTAAAAAATAAATAAAAAAAAAGGCAAGTTACAAACACATCCATTGGCAGGTACTATGCAAAAAGAACCCCCTTAACCAACACACCGGATTTTAAATCGAGGCTTGGTTCATCAGCTAATCAAGAGCACCTAGACGCGCTAGACACAACAATCTTCACATCAGCATCTGTTATCAGCCTCCACCACTGGTATTCAAGCCAAACGCTGAGCCTGTCGAGACGCAGCTCTCCTCTGTCCTCGTTTAGTGAAACTAAAGCTCTTTCTGACATGTCATTTGTAGAAAGAGGTTTATTGTCGTCACCAATGACTTCCCAATACGTTTAACCTCTTAACGTGCAAAGGCCCGGCCCCAGGCCCTCTTGAGGACGATTTGCCCACCGGCGCGACACTCCACTTTGGCGACCTCTAGCGGCTCGGTGTGCTAATTCTTTAATACAATATATATATATCGAATTAAAGCCCTATCTGTTGCCTGTCGATTGCCGTTTCAAGCGACAAAATCCGTTCAGCGATTACATGCCAATATGTTAGGCGTTCGCCGAAGTACATGGCAGACTTTTTTTTTTTTTTTTTTAATACCACTCCCGACTCCCGAGCCTCTACCTCCGTCAATCATTTGGCGATCTCGGAAATTATTGGAAAGGGTTGTAACCAATGAGTGTGGCTTTCCAATGATACCCCACATGGGAATGAGCGAATCAGGGATCTAGGTGAAAAGTCCATTAGAGCAGAGATGTTGTCCTCGTGTCTCTTCTCAGTGTTCCATTAGAGATGTTGTCCTCGTGTCTCAGTGTTCTCCATTAGAGATGTTGTCCTCGTGTCTCTCTGCTCAGTGTTCTCCATTAGAGATGTTGTCCTTGTATCGCTCTCTCTGCTCAGTGTTCTCCATTAGAGCAGAGATGTTGTCCTTGTGTCTCAGTGTTCTCCATTAGAGATGTTGTCCTCGTGTCTGCTCAGTGTTCTCCATTAGAGATGTTGTTCTCGTGTCTCTTGTTCTCCATTAGAGATGTTGTCCTCGTGTCTCTTGTTCTCCATTAGAGATGTTGTCCTCGTGTCTCTGCTCAGTGTTCTCCATTAGAGATGTTGTCCTCGTGTCTCAGTGTTCTCCATTAGAGATGTTGTCCTCGTGTCTCTTGTTCTCCATTAGAGATGTTGTCCTCGTGTCTCTTGTTCTCCATTAGAGATGTTGTCCTCGTGTCTCAGTGTTCTCCATTAGAGATGTTGTCCTCGTGTCTGTGTTCTCCATTAGAGATGTTGTCCTCGTGTCTTGTTCTCCATTAGAGATGTTGTCCTCGTGTCTCAGTGCTCTCCATTAGAGATGTTGTCCTCGTGTCTCTTGTTCTCCATTAGAGATGTTGTCCTTGTGTCTCTTGTTCTCCATTAGAGATGGTGTCCTCGTGTCTCAGTGTTCTCCATTAGAGATGTTGTCCTCGTGTCTCAGTGTTCTCCATTCGAGATGTTGTCCTCGTGTCTCTGCTCAGTGTTCTCCATTAGAGATGTTGTCCTCGTGTCTCAGTGTTCTCCATTAGAGATGTTGTCCTCATGTCTCAGTGTTCTCCATTAGAGATGTTGTCCTCGTGTCTCTTGTTCTCCATTAGAGATATTGTCCTCGTGTCTCAGTGTTCTCCATTAGAGATGTTGTCCTCATGTCTCAGTGTTCTCCATTAGAGATGTTGTCCTCGTGTCTCTTGTTCTCCATTAGAGATGTTGTCCTTGTCTCAGTGTTCTCAATTAGAGATGTTGTCCTCATGTCTCAGTGTTCTCCATTAGAGATGTTGTCCTCGTGTCTCTTGTTCTCCATTAGAGATGTTGTCCTCGTGTCTCTTGTTCTCCATTAGAGATGTTGTCCTCGTGTCTCAGTGTTCTCCATTAGAGATGTTGTCCTCATGTCTCAGTGTTCTCCATTAGAGATGTTGTCCTCGTGTCTCTTGTTCTCCATTAGAGATGTTGTCCTCGTGTCTCTTGTTCTCCATTAGAGATGTTGTCCTCGTGTCTCTTGTTCTCCATTAGAGATGTTGTCCTCGTGTCTCAGTGTTCTCCATTAGAGATGTTGTCCTCATGTCTCAGTGTTCTCCATTAGAGATGTTGTCCTCGTGTCTCTTGTTCTCCATTAGAGATGTTGTCCTTGTCTCTTGTTCTCCATTAGAGATGTTGTCCTCGTGTCTCTCTGCTCAGTGTTCTCCATTAGAGATGTTGTCCTCGTGTCTCAGTGTTCTCCATTAGAGATGTTGTCCTCGTGTCTCAGTGTTCTCCATTAGAGATGTTGTCCTCGTGTCTCTTGTTCTCCATTAGAGATGTTGTCCTCGTGTCTCAGTGTTCTCCATTAGAGATGTTGTCCTCGTGTCTCAGTGTTCTCCATTAGAGATGTTGTCCTCGTGTCTCAGTGTTCTCCATTAGAGATGTTGTCCTCGTGTCTCAGTGTTCTCCATTAGAGATGTTGTCCTCGTGTCTCTTGTTCTCCATTAGAGATGTTGTCCTCGTGTCTCTTGTTCTCCATTAGAGATGTTGTCCTCGTGTCTCTTGTTCTCCATTAGAGATGTTGTCCTCGTGTCTCTTGTTCTCCATTAGAGATGTTGTCCTTGTGTCTCTTGTTCTCCATTAGAGATGTTGTCCTCGTGTCTCAGTGTTCTCCATTAGAGATGTTGTCCTCGTGTCTCTTGTTCTCCATTAGAGATGTTGTCCTCGTGTCTCTGCTCAGTGTTCTCCATTAGAGATGTTGTCCTTGTGTCTCTTGTTCTCCATTAGAGATGTTGTCCTCGTGTCTCAGTGTTCTCCATTAGAGATGTTGTCCTCGTGTCTCTTGTTCTCCATTAGAGATGTTGTCCTCGTGTCTCTGCTCAGTGTTCTCCATTAGAGATGTTGTCCTTGTGTCTCTTGTTCTCCATTAGAGATGTTGTCCTCGTGTCTCTTGTTCTCCATTAGAGATGTTGTCCTCGTGTCTCTTGTTCTCCATTAGAGATGTTGTCCTCGTGTCTCTGCTCAGTGTTCTCCATTAGAGATGTTGTCCTTGTGTCTCTGCTCAGTGTGTCTCTCATGATGTGTTTGATCGCATTTCCTACCGATTATGGTTGCAATGCTGCTTTTCTGGAGGATCGTGAATTATGACATATGAACAATGGAATACATCAATTATATTTGACATGATAAAGATCAGGAGACTGATCAATAAGATATGGATCCATACGAGTATGAAGCATAAAAGTGTTGTGTTATCTTCATACTGCATATGGAGGAGGTCACTTATATACTTAATACAGACAAAGGAACCTGGGTGTTTGTTACATACATTGGTCAGTATTACACCAAGTTTTCAAGTTTCAAGTTTGTTTATTATTTGTCACAATAAAATACATGTACTTTACGGGGAAATGCTTGGCTCTGTTATGAGCCCCTGAGAGTGTGCTTCATACAGTAAAAAAGTAAGTAAAAGAGGAATATACAATATACAATCTAAGTACAGTGAGTAAAAATCAGTAAACAGTGAGGTACAAATGCAGACAATTTAAAAGTGAGTGTGTGCATGTGGATGTGTGTGCAATGAGTGTAGATGGATGGGTTGGTGATGTTACATGGAGTCATTGAGCATCCTGATGGCCTGGGGATAGAAGCTCCTTTTGAGTCTCTGTACTGGCCATGAGACTCTGGTAGCGCTTCCCCGACCGCAGCAGTTCAAAGAGGCAGTTTTTTGGGTGACTAGAGTCTTTGGTTATTCTCTTAGCCTTGGCCCTGCAACGCTTGTTATAAATGTCCTGGAGAGTGGGAAGCCCACCTCCAATTGTGCATTCGGCTGAATGGGCCACTCTCTGTAGTCTGCTGCGGTCGTGTGTGGTGCTAAGGTACATAATTCTCTAAATGTGCCATGTTAATAAGTTAAGTAAGCCAGATGTACACTACTCAAGGCCATACTGATACTAGGGCGTACATGATAATATGGTGGCACTCAGACACTTATACAACCAGTTCACATTGGGCCTTGGGTCTCTTAACATGCAAGAAATGTCTTTTGTGATGTCTTTTGTGGTGTCTTTTGTGGTGTCTGTGTACAAGTTGGTTTTTAGGTTCTGTATTTATAATTTGTATTATTGCTTATGTTGTTATTGTTGCTATTATTATTGTTGTGGTACTGTGTGGTCTTGTTATTATTATTACTGTATTGTGTTGCCTTGTTTTATGTGTTAAAATGGAAAAATATGAAATATTTGATGATAAAAGAAAACATGCAAGAACATTTCTCTGTAATCAGGGAGGAAGATCTCTAATGTGAGTTACATACAGGGCAGTGGCGGCTGCTGACCAAATTTTTTGGTGAAGCAAAAATAAAATTTTTAATACACACCACTGTGTGTGTCAGTGGTCAGTGGACACGGATGAAAACATATTAACATTAGGTGACGGCGCACCTGACCAGACACAGATGCAAAAGATTACATATTCGGTGACGACGCACCTGACCAGGCAGACACAGATGCAAAGAATTACATATTCGGTGACGGCGCACCTGACCAGGCAGACACGGATGCAAAAAATTACATATTCGGTGACAGCGCACCTGACCAGACAGATGAAAACATATTAGGTGATGCATGACGGCACACCTAACCAGACACAGATCAAAACATATTTGGTACACCTGACAAGATGACCACATTTTGACAACCTAGGATGGCTTAGAGTAGACGACAGAGTACAGCAACTTGCAATGGGCCTGGTCTACATACCCTTGTACATGTCGAAATACTTCCCAAAGGTCAGTGAATTCCATGACCAGGAAGGCCTGGGTTTGATTCCTGGCCAATGCATAATCTGAATTTGAAAATTACAGCAGGCTCAGAAGATGAAGGGGACATGTATGGATTTGGTAGTCTCACATGTTATTTAAGCACTGGGGGAGAATTACATAAATGTGATCCTTGCTGTTTGGCCAGTTTGGTTTGAAGTCTGCCTAAACAAGCTGTTCAGAATTCCTTACCCCTCCCCCCAATTATGTCACAATGGGATGAATTAGGTTTCATGAATCAATTAGCTGGGTGGGTGAGCTTGGGTGAGGGGTAGTCAGGCAGTTTGATTAATTTTCATTAATTAAATATGTTAACGGTGGGTTCAATACAAGGGAAGAAATCATCAATTTGATTCAGACTAGTAAAAGAATGTACAAACATGTTCCGCAGAATGACGAGAGAGAGAGAGAGAGACTGACTTTTAACTGATTATATAGACATTTAAAGATCTGTGTACACCTTTAAAGATTTGTGTACGCATTTACAGATCTGTTTACGCCGGGAACAAAATTTAATATATTGAATATTGTTGTATTTTTGTGAGTGCCGGACCCCAGGAAGAATAGCTTTTGTCAAGTGCAAAAGCTAATGGGGATCCTAAATAAACATAAGATCAGAGGCCAGGAAACAGACATCTCACAATACCATTGATTGATTGATTAATGAACACTGTATTAATAGATTGCAGAATGGGTACAGTACAGCACAGCTCAATACACACAATTGTTAAAGGGATGCAGACCAGAGAAAGACTTCATCTTGTTTATATCAGAGTCCCCCATTTTCAATTCATAATTGAAATGTTTGTCCACTGCTAGAGGTGTGTGTGTGTGTGTGTGTGTGTGTGTGTGTGTGTGTGTGTGTGTGTGTGTGTGTGTGTGTGTGTGTGTGTGTGTGTGTGTGTGTGTGTGTGAGTGTAATCCCACGAGGGCAGCTGTGTCTTTCAACTGCTTTTGTGTGTGGGGGGGGTGAGAGAAAGAGAGAGAGTGACAAGCTAGCTAACATTAGCTAACGAAATCGGCTAGCTAACGTTAGTGTCCAGGCTTTAGTTTTACAAACACTACTTACTTTTTTTCTGATCCAGATGCATAAGTCCACTTCTTCATGTTGCTCAGTTGCTGGTTTATACTTCGGGCCTAATGTTGGCGCAAAGTTTAATTTAGCCTACACAGTAATGTTACTGAGTGACTGTGTAGTGTGTACACTCACTCAAAACATCCAGTGACAGACACTCATGATTGTCAGCAGGTCTTCTCTGATTGAGTGTCAGAACGTTGTGAGGGCTGTCAATCATTCAACCCGTGAGTGGCGCGTGCTCGACTGCACGGGCCAGTCTTAGATGACGTACTTGAAGCTCAAATAGCTATTTTTATTGGATTATTATAATCCTGGTCCTCGCCCAGTGATGCTGGAAACTCATCAATGATTGACAGATGGACAATGAAATGTGAAATGTCTGTCACTTAGGCATTTTTTTTTCACAGAGGAAAACATTTCTAATAAAAAAAATATAAAAAAAATAATAATATATATATATATATATGTTATGTGTTCTTTTTATTTATTATTACCATTTTTGTCTATTACTAGTGAAGCACTGCCTCACTAGTAGTCATACAATAACCTCCACTGATACAGGGTGTATTCAAACCGTTATTAAATGCATTTATGATTCATAGTTTATATAAAGATTATTATGGAAAAGGTAAAAATGCCATATGGACTCTGATATTGTCAGATGTGTAGAAAGATTTGCCTACCAAGATGTCTGTGATGTGATCATGATGTAACAGAATACCATACGTATGCATTTGATCCTTCTCTGAAATGATTTCACAGCAAATAAAAAACAGGGCCGTGGGCGTTTTTTGTTTAGTTTTTTGGCAATGATTTTAAATATTTTTTGTCTTTCTCTCTCACAGGCGGAGGACGGGGAAGGAGACCTGGAGGACGAGGACGACGAGGACGAGATGCTGCTGGCGCCCCACAGACGGCTGCACGACCAGGAGGAGGAGGAAGGCGACGACGAATGCTCCGCCCGGCCGCCCCAGGCCAGCGTGCTCTACCAGGACCTGCTCATGTCAGACGGAGAGGACGACGCCAGCGAAGAGGAGGGAGACAACCCTTTCTCCTGTAAGGCAGGCTGGTCCTTTCTACTGTCGGGTCACGTCGTGTGTGCGCTTTGCAATGCCCACGTTAATATTACAATGTTGTGTTGAGACGTTCAACTTTACTAGCCTATTGAGTCAGAGCATTTAAGAGGTAAAACCTGTCTGATTATAGATAGGTAATTATTGGATAACTCATGAACATGTTTGAAGGGAAAAATATGTTTATAGATGTTTATAGAGTTTATAGATGCTTTCATAATTAATAGTTGATTAATAGTTGTAGATAACACTATTGAAATACCATGCAGTCTGCACATTTTGATAAATGGTTCATTGAACTTCATATTCTCAGTGTTTTAGAGGAAAAACAACCCCAAAGGTTATTAAAAGTGTCACTTCAGCAACTCAACAGTAGTCCAGTGGATTTTCTCTTCATGTTTTGGGGATGTGGGGGAGGTTGGTGTCCTGGGACTGGGGGGTGGAGGGGGGAGGGTGGTTAAGCTTGGGCAGTTAAGCTTGGGCAATTTAACAAGTGTGTAAATTAAAATGAATTCTATAAATAGATAGTAGTCAAACATTATTAATGATTATGATTCTAATCGGTCACCTGTAATGGATTATAATATTGTTCGTAACTCTCCCGTCCTTGTCCCACCCTACAAGCCATCCACCTGTCGGAGAGCGGCAGTGATTCGGACAGAGAGGTGGAGCTGCGTCCTCCCCCTCCTCCCAGAGCTCACCAGGAGACGGCCCGCATGGGCCTGGAGCAGGACGAGAGCATGATGTACGAGGGGGGGGGCCATGTCGAGCCGCACATGGAGGACAGCAACGTCAGGTACAACAGTCAGAGTGGCAGTAGCAACAGTAACAGTCTGGGTGTCAGTAGCAACAGTCAGTGTCAGCAGCAACTAGGGATGCCCCGATCACGTTTTTTGCCACCGATACCGATCGTCTTGAGCCATATCGGCCGATACCGATCCGATACCGATCGTTTTTGATAAAAAAATTGTTTTTATTATTTAATATAATTTTTTTTTTTATATAAAATATACCGGTATATATTATATAATTAGACTTGTACTTATATTATCTGCGAGACATCGCCACCACGCAACAAGTCAAAATGCTCGCTATCTGCAAACAGCTCCACTGTCTGTGTGTACTCGAGTAGCCTCCAGCTAAGGCCAGGATTCTCCGGCGCTGCAGCTGGACCCTAATTGGTATAAATCACATTTAGCGTGCCCTCAGCTCGAATACGCATCGAATCAATGTTATAAGACATTGATATCAGGAGCTATCTGTAGCTACTGCTAGCCGGCTAGATAACGTTAAGACAACGCCTCAGTGAACTATTTAGTTTAGAGCTAACGTGAGCTAACGTGAGCTACCGAGTCAACGGAGGTAACTTATCATGCACTCGACTATTGCTGGAGCATTTGTTGATATCAGCAGCTATCAGTAGCTAGCCAGCTAGATAACGTTAGACAATGCCTCATGTAGTCACTGGGTCATTTAGTTTAAACAGTAACGTTGGCTCGGTAGGTAGCCAACGTTAGCTCACGTCGCATGCACCAGACTATAGCAGACTGCGAGGCTCTTGTTTACACTAGTGCGGGAGGGGCTGGGGAGGAGGAGGGGCCATACGCTGCAAGCAGCTCTGTGTGTCTGAGAGAGAAGTCAGCAGTGAGATCTCCGCTAAGAATTGGATCATGGGGAGCTCCAGTAGCTCACCGCGTACCTCGAGCGCTATTTCGGCGCCGGGGACAACCGTGCTCGTCACGGATCTGGGGTTTAGCGAGTTCGAATCCCGGACTGCAGCCGTGCCTTTCCCAGAGTGTCTTCCCCCCCATCTGTACCCCTTCAGCCTGTTTCTGTCGGTCATTCTTGACCAGAGTAAATGCGATAAACGCAAAAAAGAGCCAGCGGAATGGCCAAAGTTTAAAAAAAAAGAGAATTTGATCATGTTTTTCGATCGGTTTTGACGATCGGCGAAAATAAAGCATTATCACCGATCACCGATCGCATATTTATACTGATTATCGGCCGATAACGATCGGTGGCCGATCGATCGGGGCATCCCTAGTAGCAACAGACAGTAACAGTCAGAGTGTCAGTAGCAACAGTAACAGTCTGGGTGTCAGTAGCAACAGTAACAGTCAGTAGCAACAGTAACAGTCTGAGTGTCAGTAGCAACAGTAACAGTCAGCGTGTCAGTAGCAACAGTAACAGTCAGCGTGTCAGTAGCAACAGTAACAGTCTGGGTGTCAGTAGCAACAGTAACAGTCAGAGTGTCAGTAGCAACAGTAACAGTCAGAGTGTCAGTAGTAACAGTCAGCGTGTCAGTAGCAACAGTAACAGTCAGTAGCAACAGACAGTAACAGTCAGAGTGTCAGTAGTAACAGTCAGTGTGTCAGTAGCAACAGTAACAGTCAGTAGCAACAGACAGTAACAGTCAGAGTGTCAGTAGCAACAGTAACAGTCAGAGTGTCAGTAGCAACAGTAACAGTCAGAGTGTCAGTAGCAACAGTAACAGTCAGTAGCAACAGTAACAGTCAGTAGCAACAGTAACAGTCAGAGTGTCAGTAGCAACAGTAACAGTCAGAGTGTCAGTAGCAACAGTAACAGTCAGTAGCAACAGTAACAGTCAAGAGTGTCAGTAGCAACAGTAACAGTCAGTAGCAACAGTAACAGTCTGGGTGTCGGAATCAACACTGAGAACTGAGGTTCTGTACCAAGAGAGAAAAGAGTGACTTTCTATTCTCCAGTTTGTCCACCAATGTTTAAGCACAATTCTTTCTTGTGCTGTGAAGTACAAGAAGACCATTTCTCCATCTGTGTGTCACCAAGGCGACAGGCTGTCAGTGTGCGCTAGGGTTGGGTACTGAACTCTCTACTTTCGAGGTACTACCGAGTAGTACCTATTCCAAATTTCGGTACCTTGAGAGTGGGTTAAAGAAAACTAAACCAAAGAGGCGAAATACTCTTATTTTCCAGCCCAAAGTAATTTACATGTTTAGTATAATATATTTTATATATATATAGTATTTAATATATATTAATTAGTGCTGTCAATCGATTAAAATATTTAACTCGATTAATCGCATGATTGTACATAGTTAACTAACTAACCTTTTTTCTACCTTAAACAGATCTTTTTCAAGTTCCAAGTTTTAATACTCTTATCAACATGCGAGTCAACAAATGCTTGCTTTATGCAGCCATTTAACACAAAAGGATGACCCTCATGCATTGCAAATTTGCATCAAATTCAAAACAGAGTGATGCACAAAATAACTTAAAAGAAAATAATAATTTAAAACAATGAATAAAGTGTGCATGAAATAATAGGGGAAAGAAAACGTTAGGAACTTGTTACATTCACCCACACAAGGGCTGAGTAATCACACCACATCTCTTTCTCTCTTGCCCCTTCTTCATCTCTCTCACCCCCTCTCTCTATATATATATCTCACACACACACACACACACACACACACACACACACACACACACACACACACACACACACACACACACACACACACACACACTTCAGAAACAAACATAGTATCAATGAGAGCATCAATAATACACAAAGTGTAAAGAAAAACTTTTCTTAAATGTTAATCGTGAGTTAAAAAAATAGTGGCGTTAATAGAATTGGGCGATAACGCATTAATACCGCGTTAACTTTGACAGCCTTAATATTAATATATTATATATATATTTATTTAATTATATATTTAGTACTACAATTAGTCTGGCTTTCCCGACTTGAATTCCAGGTACCGATATCAGTTCAAATGTGAACGGTACCCAATCCGTGTGCGCTGAAGACAGGCATTTATATTGAAGTTTAGAATAGGCTATATGCACAATCCATGGGAGAGTACAGGTATGGGCAGAGTAGGGGTGTAAAGGTACACATAACCGTACCGAACCGAACCGTTTCAGTGTGTACCGTACCGTACCGAATGGCTGTGTAGTGTACCGAACGAATACAATGGTATGTTAACACTTTCGCGGCCACTGGGGCCCGTCTAATATAATGGTAGAGGCCCAGCTTTTGTAAACAAACGTGGGGGTGTTTGTAGAGCTAAATCTATACTTTATAGTATTGCTATCTGTCCATTCTCATTGTCAATTGAGTCCATAAACCGTCCCTTCAAAATGGCTTAAAGGGGGAAAAAATGCATCAATAGGTTCTCATTTTATAGCACCGTGAATATAAGCATTATAGCGGATTTGGTCTAGTATATTTTCTGGAAGGCTAGTTATAGAGCTAATAGCTGCTAACGTTATATCCAATGGCATTTCCGTTTTACAGATGCTACAGAAATAACTCAAACTGCATATGATCCTGACGATCCCAAAGCATGTATGCATGAAAGGGGGGGGGGACGTCGTTTATTATTATTGATTACCAATAACCGTGTTCGTCTAAGTAGCCACATGCGCTGGTCGGCTGGTTGAGTATCATAGCAAGCTCTGATCAGCATGTAATTTACGTGAAAAAGATCTTACCATGAGCCGGTTGGATCCCCCCGAGCATTTCCCCGTTATCGATCGCCATCTGGTAGATCGATATGTCCATTGGCTGATGATAAATCCCCTTATTGCATGGTGAAATCTGCAATTCGAAACGTAATCCAAGCTACAGGCTGCAGATCCAGAATCCAGCGAACTGAAATCTCTGTTGAAAGAAAAAAAATAGACTGATCCGTTCGCCCACAGGGCACACTGCAGTAGCGCGATAGCGCCCCTAAGAGGATCTGGCCGGTATTGCACCTTGTCGAATTCATAGAGTAGGGAAAATCTGCAGTGCCGCTCGGCGACCTTAAATAGGTTGTTAAAATGGAATAAATGCAATAACAACTTCCCACGGAGATCTCCGTGATTCTGTCCACAACGCATGGATTCGAAACACGGATTTCTCCGTGCTTCGTCCCCAATGTGTTAACCACTAACGACCGCCCACCGGGGGCTGTTTTTTTCACAATCTAATATAATTATTATTATTTTTATTTTTAATTTACACGTCAATTATTCATTTCAATGTAGTATATTCTAGGGATGCTCGATATTGGCTTTTTTACCGATAACGATATACCGATATTGTCCAACTCTTAATTTCCGATACCGATATCAACCGATATCAACCGATACCGATATATGCAGGGTTCCCCCCCCCCAAAAAACGGAATAATTTCAGGTAATTAACATTACATGGCGCTTTAACATTCGCCGAAATGTTTGATTGTGATTGGTCAATAGCGCTCGGTTGCCCATAGCAGCGGTCCGTTATTTTTCGATAACTGACCGCTGCCAGGGGCAACCGAGCAATAATGACCGCTGTTCGCAGCTGGAGCAATCAAGCCCACTGACACACACTGCATCAGTGCAATCAGACACACCTGCCGGCTGCCGGCGATAATAATAATAACATAATGACAGCGGAGCCACAGAACAACTGCGTCTGCATTTGATCTCGTCTTGTCAATGGTGTAAAATGAATTAGGTATATTGTTAGGTAGTTAGCCATGTAATAAGCGGGATAATGTATAGCCTATCATGGAATATAGGAAAATCTGAAAATTTCTATAACCTTTATTTACCCAGGCAAGCAAGTAAGAACAAATTCTGATTTTATTTATTGTCAAAAGTATGCATAATGTTGTGTTAATTCCACAAGAGATATGTAAGGGATAATGTATAGCTACGAGGTCATTGTCGCAAAATAATTGACCTTGTTTAGAACACCTCGGCGAGGCGCCTCGGTATTCTAAACTCTGTGTCAGTCAATTATTTTGCGACAATGACCTCGTAGCTATACATTATCCCTTACATATCTCTTGTGGAATTAACACAACATTATGCATACTTTTGACAATAAATAAAATCAGAATTTGTTCTTACTTGCTTGCCTGGGTAAATAAAGGTTATAGAAATTTTCAGATTTTCCTATATCACATTTTAATGCCAATATCGGCCGATAATATCGGTAGGCCGATAATATCAGACATACCTAGTATATTCGTTGACAGCCCTACAAGTAGAATTAGTTACTGCACACTACATCACCCGAGTGGAACATGGAAAGCCAAACTTTCCCCCACTGTACCGAAAACCCGTACCGCGACCTTGACTTCAAAACCGAGGTACGTACCGTACCGTGGTTTTTGTGTACCGTTACACCCCTAGGGCAGAGTAATAGGACGTTTCATGTTCTGCCGCTGATTAATTGTTAATACAGAGAGGGGCACAAAATCCTTTCTTTCTTGTACTTTAACACTTTGGCTGCCATGGGTTAAATTCATTATCAACCGTAGGTTGCCGGCTCTATTTGTCTATAGAGAAAGTCCCCTTATTTGCAGGGCTATAACTTTTTAAATTCTATTGCTACATTGCCATTATTAGGGCCCATTCAAAGTCCTATATGTATTGTTCATTATGTAGCAACGTTAAACTTTTTCATTCACATGTTCATAGTAAAGTATGGTCTAATGTATAAGTATGTTTTCATCTCTTTCTGCAGCTTTCTCCAGAACGTGATCTATAGCCCCAAATACATTATATTGATGATGCAATACAGTTTTATGGCAATCAGCGCGATATAAAAAATTCCAACTAGACGTACTTCTAGAAGTTACTACACGTCATCTGATGTTGACCGGATGGGCTAGGGGGCGTTTATAATTCCGTGGGCAGCGTTATACCAATCATCTAATGTGGGTCAAATGTTGATAATAGCAGTTAGTATCGAAGACGGTAATTTTACACGCTAAAACTCACCCCAGTCTCCGCGCGCCGTTGGGCGATCATCGTAGAGTAGAAATTTTACCATTATGGCATGTCGATTTACCCGGTCCATCTCCAGCTTGTATAATGGTATATACGTCCAAATCATGTTGTTTATCGAGTTATTGGCAATCGATCGCTATGTAGTGTGTCGAGATCGAGCCTCGGGACCTATAGCGAGTGCCCGGAAGTAATACGGCCGACCAGCACAACCTCTACGGCACTTCCTGTTAAGCGATTGCGCCGATCGGCCACCAGATGGCGCTCCTGAACCGCCAGAGAGCTCAGTGGGTCCTCCTGGTGGATCTCAGGCCAGCGGAGGGGAAATATGAATCCGATCCCAGATTTTTGAAATATTGATATTAAAGACGCTGCAAAGCGTCTTCGGCAACTTGAGCATGGCCGGGAATGACGTGTTTAGGCGTTTTCCGGCAGCCAAAGTGTTAATGTAATCACATTGCCAGGAATTCATTGTGGCATGATGACCATTTTCGCCAGCAAGCTATTTGTTTATTTCTCAATGTCCCCACGCTAGCTTTTGCTGTACTTTCTTACAAGTTCTACCAAGATGATTAACTGTGTTCTTCTTTCTCAGCTACGGCAGCTATGAGGAGACAGAGGGACAGAGTCAGATCCAGCCAATGGGCAACGGAGAGGGCTACGGTATTAGCGAGGAGGAGGATGACGAGGAGGACGAGGCGAGGAGGAGGGGACCAGCCGTACTTTCCCACGCGCAGCTCAGCGAGGACGAGGAGAGCGAGGAGTTCCGGTCCAACGGAGGAGACAGTGATATGGACTCGGACAACTAGGGACTTTTTTTCCTCTTTATATATATCCCAGTTCCTGGAATACCGAAGAGGAATACTTTTGTTTTTTACCTGGTTTAATAATGATCCTATTTCACTATGGCGTTACTATGTAAACAGAGGGCATTATGCTGTTATTATGAGTAAATACCACTCACTAAAACAAGAACACGAACTGGATTGAAATATCCACACTGTGACCATTTCCCTTCAAACAGCTGATACAGTGAAATCAGCTGTTTAGCGAAAATTCCCATTTATTTTGACTAGCCGGTTGCCCCTCCACAAGACGTTTTGTTTACACGGCAACATCACAGTGAAACAGGCCATTTGATTTAGTATGACGTGACAGTTATATTAATTGCACCATGTCACACAGCTTTGTTTAGAATATGTGGAATTTGCTCTGTCAAAAAAGTTTTGATTGTATGTACGCTTTTTACTGTTAGGAGTATGTAAATAAAAGTGTTGACAAGTCAAAAGAGTAACATGTCCTTATTTAATACATGTATCGCTTGTACATGTACAGCTTCTAACAGAAGGATTTAGACCAGTGGTTCGCAACCTTTTTTTGGGTCACCCCCCCCCCCCCCCCCTATCTGACATCCATGTTCCATAATGCCCCATCAACACCCTACACCCAATGGAAATGAAATTTAAAGGTGCTGCAAGTGGTATTTACTTTGTTAAGATAAGTGGTCTACATGTTAAAATAATAGATCTACATTCTGACAGCCATCACTGATACAGAGTGTTTGGTCAGTAACATGGGTCTCCCAGTCCCTCCGCTCTGCAGTAAACACAAATAAAATGTTCTGGTATCCCATTCTCACTTTATCCAATCAGGAGAGAGAACTCCACACTGCAAAAATGGTCTGACAAAAATAAGAAATAAAAACAAATGTGTATTTAGACAGGATAATTAATCTGCCAGCAAATTTGGCTAGGCAAGATTTCTTGACATAAGTAAAGATATCTAGGGTTCCCGGCTGCCCCAGACCAGTTTATTTTAAGAGAGGTGGCAAGATGGTACAAGCCAGAGCAGATGGAACATGATGTCATGACAAAGGCTCCCGTAGGTGCGTGTGTGGACATGGCAGATCTAACCTGTGCACACTGATTACACAACAGACTTTTACCTTCACCAAAGGAGTCCTCGTCCATATCCCATCTTTCCTTCTGGTACCAGGAGAACTTGTGAATTGATTGGAATAAAACGTTGTGGGTGTAGTAGGGGTGCCATGCTGGTAGTTTACCAGAAACATGGCATCAATAAATAACATTCTAGCAAGACATTTTCACAGATTACACCAAGATGATTGACTTACGCAGGTGAATGTCGTAGTTCAACGGGTAGCTTGGCACTCGAGCATGGCACTAACGCTGCCAGGGTTTAGGGGTTTGATTCCCCTGGCGTTACCCATACTGAAATATCGACATACTTAAATTAAATAGTAATAATAGGGGGGGCTCTTGAGTGTGTGAGGCTAATAATGTCGGAGGAATAAATATGAGATGGAATGGGCATGAGGTCACTGGTTTAGTGTCCAGCGATTTATAAAGAAAATATATCAATGGCGGAAAGGTTGAAAACATTGTATGTTTTGATGGTTTTGTTTTTTCTAGATTTTGTTTTTTTATTATATTTTAAAAGCCTATACCTTCACTTCTACATGACTACATTTTGAAATATTTACTTATAGTTTTACTTAAGTACGTTCTATTTTTGGTCTTAATTACAATAACTGGTGTTTCAGTAAAACCTGGATATATAACTGACATGAGCTTTGTTTTTATGATTCAAAATGGACTATGATCAATATTTTTGCAGATAACATGCCAGAGGGAGTATCTTTGATGACATCGTTGCTGTCTATGTTCGTTGGAGTCAATTAGCGAACTGTCCACCGTCAGTCCTCAAAACAAAATGCAAAGACTTGGCTGTCACCACTATTAGTAATATAAGAGAGATTCAACAAGGGTATTAAATATGTATAGTCAGAGAAGATTGACCCCAGTTACACAGGCAAGTACGTCTACCAGTACAATAATTCAGTTATAAAAAGCGTATTGTGGAATTATAATGTCAGGAATGTAATTTATTTCAGCTTCAGATGTATAATTTGATTTGTTCTAACATTAAGTGTTTTAGGTCACGTCTGAGCACAGCCATCTCTCAGTTGAGGGGGCGTGGCCCTCTGTTAATTGAAAGTAGATGTGAAGTTAGTATCATAATCCATGAAGCTTTCAAATGTTAACACTTCATGGGACCAGTGTGATCGGTTGCTATGGGAGATCAACATGCTAACCATGAGCAGGTGATAAAATAATTTGGTACAGTTGCTGTGGATGTTTTTCAACCACTAAAATTAACTAAATTGTAACAAACTAGTTGCATTACTTGTTTGTTGATTAGCTGGCTGATATCCTTTCCATCTACTAACAACTGACAGACTGACTGATGGGCCACTCAGGGTAACCCAAGTAGATTATGCAATCTCTTCAGGGAAGCAGGTTGGATATCTGAAACGGTTTGATTCTGTTGATATCCAGGGATCAAAGGGTGTTCGTCAGCATTTTCAGAACAACAGTTCTAACATTTTGGGTAATTTTACATCTATACCTTCTGCTAAAAATATTGAAAAACATGATTTTCATTGTACTGAAGCTCTAAAGGTGCTATAGATAATATTTGTATGTTTTTTGTCTTTTTTGTAATAATACATCGCAAGCTTTTAGAAAGGTGTGTAATAAAAGGTTCATAATTAAAAAAAAATTTGCAGGTCCAAAATGGTAACATTGTTTACATTGCGTATGTGTATCACCTCCTTACTTCCCATTTCCCCACATGTAATGCACCTGATTGGATAAATTACATTCTGGTGCTCTAGTCCGACATCTAGTGGCTGAATTATCTATTGCACTTTTAAGTAATGTTTTACTACTTTTTACTAATTACTAAAAATGGTTAAAGTGGCACAATTTACCCAAATAGAAAATATTAGAATTTTATAATATAATATATAATTTTCTATTATTTTGTCACACAATAGTGTTCAAAATGTTGAGGGGAAGGTAGAAGTTGTATATCGTTCTTTAAAGGGAACATTATGGAAATTTGTTTGGCTAGTCTTTGTATGGATTTGGTTTGGCATCTCTCTGAAATGTTATTTATGTGCTGAGGGGGAAATGACATGTACTCCTTGCTGTTTGGCAAGCATAAACATGCTGTTCCGATTTTTTGCCCAAGGGAGACACAATCAATTAGCTGGGCTTCTTGGAAGCCAAGAACACTGCCTACCTAATGCACAGCCCAGTTTGTAACATTTTACTCTTGGGTGTGGGCAGAGTCATAGAGAGAGAGAGTTCGGACCCTCATAGGCTTTCATTGTTATCGTGGAATGCGGAAGTCGAGCGCCTCATGTGGCGGACGTAGTTCCAAGCTCTGCGAGCAGGACAAGTTTCCAGCTTTGAGCGCGATTACTTTTCATTGTTTACGAGGCACTCTTGCTGGTAAGTTTACTTTACTTTACTTACTTTGTACATTTTAACACATTAGCAGACCACTCATGGATTTAGTCAATATTGGTATTTTATGTAGCAAGCTTTAGTTAATGTTTATCGTAAGTTAATAGCTTGTTAGATTCTAAATGCAGTTAGATAACGTTACCATACTGATTGGCCTAATGTTATACTTACCTAATTATTTGCAGTTATTGGTGTTCGTTAGTTTATTAGATTTATTGTTAAAGTGAGCAACACAAGATAGACTGGTCTTCATATAAGGTACAGTAAGGTTATAATATAGACAATAACACATGACACTAGATAGACTGGTCTTCATATAAGGTACAGTAAGGTTATAATATACAATAACACATGACACTAGATAGACTGGTCTTCATATAAGGTACAGTAAGGTTATAATATAGACAATAACACATGACACTAGATAGACTGGTCTTCATATAAGGTACAGTAAGGTTATAATATAGACAATAACACATGACACTAGATAGACTGGTCTTCATATAAGGTACAGGAGGGTTATAATATATAGACAATAACACATGACACTAGATAGACTGGTCTTCATATAAGGTACAGTAAGGTTACATAATATATAGACAATAACACATGACACTAGATAGACTGGTCTTCATATAAGGTACAGTAAGGTTATAATATATAGACAATAACACATGACACTAGATAGACTGGTCTTCATATAAGGTACAGTAAGGTTACATAATATAATATATATACAATAACACAGTGGATACAGACCTGTCTGGCTCTCCTCTCGTGGTCTTGACTCTAATGAGAGACGTGTCCCAGTCATTTGGAGTTGTGAGGTTGATTATTATTAGTAGTAATGTAGTTTGTATATTATTAGTAGATATGTAGGTTGTATATTATTAGTAGATATGTAGGTTGTATATTATTAGTAGAAATGTACAGTCTCCTCCCCACTGTATGTATATTTCTCTCCCACCCACCCCCTCCTAATGTACAGTCCCCTCCCCATTATGTATATACTCTGTCAGGATCTATGGGTAACAGTACTGTATATTTGAATACCGTTTATGTCACAAATGTATCAGTACTAAATACCTGTATGTCCCTATGCCATAAATGTCATGTATGTTGTGTATGTCATAAATATCAATATGAATTGAAAATGGGGGACCCTGATGTAAACAAGACAAACGTCTTTCTCTGGTCTGCATCCCCTTAACAATTGTGTGTATTGAGCCGTACTGTATTGTACCCATTCTGCAATCTGTTAAATAAAGTTTTCATTCATTCATTCATTCATTCATTCATTCATTCATTCATTCATTCATTCATTCCAGGAGCCATGCTGTTGTCTGGTAAGATGGGGGTCGTTGTTCCTGCTCCACCATGAATTTCAGGCCAGCACTTGTTGCAAAGAACCCGGACTCCCACAGCCTCCTCCCGTATCCCTCTCCCTCCCACCGTAAGCTTTTCAAACATGCTGTAACTGTGGGGGACACTATCATTACTATCAGACACTATCATCTCTGTCAGGCCATCTACCTTCAGCTTGTCAAACACCTCCCCTAATACTCCTGGTTCCATCTTTATATGTTACAATCTGAAATGATGATATGGTATTGTCAGTGTTACAGCGAGGGTGTGTATGTCATTGAAATATTATATAAATTACAACTTTACGTTATTCATACCAACCTGTCTCATACCAGACTTTACCCCATAATTGTCAATCACAAATTCATTGTAGTTTGATTGATTGATTGATTGAAAACTTTATTAACAGATAACTTTATTAACAGATTGCAGAATGGGTACAATACAGTACAGCTCAATACACACAATTGTTAAGGGGATGCAGACCAGAGAAAGACTTTCGTCTTGTTTACATCAGGGTCCCCCATTTTCAATTCATCAGGACATATATGACATACATGACATACATTCAGTACTGCTACATCTATACATTTATGACATACCAGATTTGCAAATACAGTACTGTTTGTGATACAGAAGGAGTCAAGGGAGTATATACATTTGACGTAGAAACTGTACATTGGAGGAGGTTGGGTGGGGTTGGGTACATTGGGATATTGTCAACCATACTGGGTAATTTACATTGGAGGTGGTTGGGGGGGGGGGAGAAACACTGTATAAACAAGCAAAACTGTACATTGAGGGGGGGGGGGGGGAGACACTGTATAAACAAGCAAAATTGTACATTGGACTATTGACAAAACCATACTAGGTAAATGACTGTACATTGGAGGGGGTTGGGTTAGGACATTTACAGGGGCCAGTTTTGAATTGCAGTCTCCCGTAGGTGTCCCTTGAGAGTGGTTTTGAAAGTGGGTAGTGATCCACATTCCTTTACAGCTTTGGGTAGGGCGTTCCACATTGATGTGGCATAATTGCGAAACGTGTTTAGTCCCTTATTTGAGCCGAATCTGGGTTTAACATGATTTGTGGCGCTCCCTCTGGTGTTGTGATCGTGGTATTCACTGACCTTTGGGAAGTATTTTGACATGTACATGGGTACCTTGGTCGTGTAGTGTATCTTGTAGACCAGGCCCATTGCAAGTTGCTGTACTCTGTCGTCTACTCTAAGCCATCCTAGGTTGTCAAAGTGGGCAGGGGTGAGGTGGGTTCTAGGAGTAAGGTCAATGTAGTCATGTACATATTACAGTAAAACACATTGAACCTGTTGTGGAATATTTTAAATGAGCCAAACAGTGAAACTGTAGAAATTGAGATGAGTCAAATTGTATCAAAAATAGAATAGTTTATTATCTGTTTCTATGGCCGTAGAAAGATAAGATAAGATATTCCTTTATTGATCCCCTTGGGGAAATTCAGGAAACGTTTTGCACAGATTATGCACAGTTTAACCCTTTGATCGCCATGCTTAAATTCATAATTTACCATCCTCCGCCAGCCCTATTTAATATGGAGAAGTTCCCCTTCTTTGCAGGGCTATAACTTTTTAAATTGTATTGCTAAATTGACATTACTATGGCCCATTCAACGTCCTATATCTATTGTTCAGGGTGTAGCAACATTATACTTTTTCATTCACATATTCATACTAAAATACGGTCTAAAGTATAAGTATGTTTTGTTTTTTTATCCACTTTTTTCTCCCATTTTCTATATTTTCTCCCATCCCAATTTCGTATCATCCAATTCAACCCTCCCCTGTCACGAACGCTGTTTCTTGCCTCCCACAAGCCGGCTGCAATGTGGACTAAGTCATACATAGCACAAGTCCCCTCCGGTACTTGAGGTAACAGCAGTCGCATCTTTTCACCTGCACAGCTCGATCTCTCAGTGGCGAGGAGTAACGCGTGGGAGGCTCACGCTGCCCCCGACACTTCCTGATTCTACTGCGCAGGCGCACCAACCGATCTGTAGGAGTCGCTGTCCACAACGCCCGATCCCCACCAATCAGTTTCCCATGGCGGCACGGTGGTGTAGTGGTTAACACTGTCGCCTCACAGCAAGAGGCCAGCCGTGTATAGGTGTAACAGACTGACAGCCAATGAAATGGGGTGCATTTGTCACGCTGTCCAAGGAGCTGAACTGCTCTCGTCCAGCCGTGTTCGAATCCCGGTCGGGGCAAAAGCCTGTCATACATTATCAAAGATAAACAGCTATGTTGAATCAATAAACATGAATATCACTAAATAAACATGAATATTGCACAGATTTAGATTATAATAGTAAAGCTATTATAATAGTTCAATGGTTGTGATGGCAAAGTTCGTGTCAGGTTCCTTACTGTATATTTGCATATCGTATGTCACAAATGTAACAGTACTATATACCTGTATGTCATGTATGTCCCTGTCATAAATGTCATGTATGTCATAAATGTCACTATGAATTGAAAATGGGGGACCCTGATGTAAACAAGACAAACGTCTTTCTCTGCATCCCCTTAAACATTTTGTGTGTATTGAGCCGTACTGTATTGTACCCATTCTGCAATCAGTTAAATAAAGTTTTCATTCATTCATTCTGTCCATCTGTCTCTCTCACTTGTTTAATCTTTGACTCCAACACTGGTTCTCTCGCAAAACCCCAAACATTACAATGCCCGCTACGATTGTGCAATAAAACAATAGTTTCGTTTGAGTTTACTCAGTTTATTTGATCAGGGACAGTGCATATCAATCAACAGTTTATACATTTATAAATTAATACAAATTACAGAAGAAAAAACATTATTATCAAACCAGATTGGAGGAGTGTAAAGGGGATAGTAAGAGACTATGGAAAACATTGAATGAAGCTGGGTATAAATAAAATGGGCAAAACGCCATCATTTATTGAGTCAGATGGTATATTCACCACTAAACCATTTGACATTGCAACTCATTTCAACAATTACTTTGTTTCCAAGGTAAACACAATTATAAATCAAATGTTGCCAATGAGTGGTAAGCGGTCAGACTCTGTAATTAAAAAACATATAATGTATGACAAGAAATGCAGATTTAAATTTAAATGCACAAGTCCAAATGATATTGAAAAGCTCCTCCTAGCCCTTAAACCAGATAAACCTTGCGGTGTTGATAATCTGAATGGAACACTGCTACAAATCTCTGCAAAATGTGTGGCTAAGCCACTATCACATATATTTAATTTATGTTTTGAAGAGAGGGTCTTTCCTCAGCCTTGGAAAATAGCCAAAGTAACTCCACTACCAAAGAACTGTAAATAGCCATTTACAGGTTCAAACAGTAGGCCCATTAGTATTTTACCAGTAATAGGTAAGTTATTGGAAGGAATTGTGTTCAAGCAGATTCAAAAGTATTTCAACGAAGTTGAAGAAGGGATGGAGCTGGAAGTATTTGGGTGATGGCAGCTCAGAAGTGGAATCAATGAGTTCAGGCTGAGGTGGATGACGCCACAAGGACACCATATTCATAAGATGCCGGACCGGTCGGGACCCTGGCCATAGACCCAAGGCTTCCAGCTCAGTCTTTGTCCAGATGCGCTGTTGGAGAGAGCAGTTCCATTGGCTGACATCCTGGTCAGAACTGGGGGCAGAGGCAGGCTGGGCAGGTGCAGAGGAGGCTGCAGGCACATTTCAGAAACAGTAGTTAGTAAAGAATTGTGAGTAATATTATTGGCAAAACTTAGCCTGAAGTATATAATTAGGTTGCTGTTTATCAAAAAAAATAAATAATAATAATTGTTCTTGTTACTGACTCGTGTCAATCTTCCATGTTTTCGCTATAGTGTGTAGACCTTGCTACACATGTATTTCGTTCATATTGTTTATGGACAATGAGATGGGAGTGGAACTTTGTACATGCCCTTTGGGCTTCGTTCCCTCCTAGCACTGTTTTTTTAAATAATGTGCTAAATAAATAAAATAAACTAAACATATGAAGCTAAATACTCTGCTCTCACATTGTAGCTTCCTGGGGGCTTGTTCAGAGGAGGCTGCAGGTAGACGTGCTGCAGGTAGAGGTGCAGATAATTAGGTTGCTGTTTATCATAATGAAGCTAAATACTCTGCTCTCACATTGTAGCTTCATGAGGGCTTGTTCAGAGGAGGCTGCAGGTAGCGGTGCAGCGGAGGCAGGCTGGGCTGGTGCAGAGGAGGAAGAGAAGAGGAGAAGATCTTTGATCCTCCTTGCTTCCTCAGCGGGGTCCTGCCGTAGATGTCCAGATGGACCCTTCCTGAAAGAGACATCCTTCCTTCCAGGGAACTTCTTCATTATTGCCTGTACAAAGCAAAACATCATGCATATTATAATTAAAATCACGTCACGTCTCAGTCCAGCCCCTGTACACTTGCCCACTAGTCTGACTGTCCTGATATGATTATGATGTGTGTGCCTGCCTATACAGTGCGTATATACATGTATGGGCTTTTATTTGTCCCTGTACACTGTTTTTATTTTTTATATTATATAGATGCATGAATGCCTAGTGAAGTGAATGTACAGAATATGTTTTAAATTGTTTTTAGATTAGCTTTAATGTCCTTCTATTTTTCTGTTTCTTTCTGGCTTAAACATCTAGCCCAGATACTACAACTGAAAACTAGCAACCCTGCTAATGTTGGCATATTTACAGTTCTTTTTATTTGTATTCATTTATAAATGTTGATTGATATGCACTGTCCCTGATCAAATAAATTGAGTAAAAAAATAAAAGCATAGCAGATATAGTGAGATAGATAGATATGAGGACACAATGTATTGATCATGTAACAGCTAATAATATAATACAATTTAACTTTGCAAACTCCCATCTTACATGGTAACGTTATATGATAGATCTGCTGTAGCAGATACCGTGTCTTTATTCATTCTAAATGTACACTACGGACAAAAAAATAAACTGAAAACTAGCAACCCTGCTAATGTTGGCATATTTACAGTTTTTAATTTGTATTCATTTATAAATGTATAACTGTTGATTGATATGCACTGTCCCTGATCAAATAAACGGAGTAAAAAATAAAAGCATAGCAGATATAGTGAGATAGATAGATAGGACACAATGTATTATCGTTATTAGATCTGCTGTGCAGAAACAAAACACGACTCAGTCAGCTTCACCGAGTACATCCAACTGTTGAAACTGCCAACACAAACTCAAAAACAGAACCTATTGGTAAACAAACGTATTGTTGAAAATATACAATATGACTGCTGTTGTGACAGTGTTTAGGAATCGGATCTTATTTAGTAGTTTAAACTCACCTTCAAACGTTAACAGGTTTTAAAAACGCTACTTTCTCCAGCTCTGCTCTTCTTCTGTTCTTCTTCTCCTAAATGTGGATACAGCAGCGCATCCACAAACTCGCAACAGCGCCACATATGGCCAAAATAATACATGGTTTTGTAAACAGGGAGTGGATGGAAGTTAAGGGAATGGAGCGTTGTTAAGACACGAGTGAATGGACGTTAAGGCCAACTACTCCAGGGTGCCGCGCGGCAAGAAGGTCCAGGGTTCGATTCCCGCTTGGGGACCAGGTTTCCATGATGCCAGGTACCCAGGTGGGGTATCTCCTGGGCCTTTCTGTGTGGAGTTTGCATGTTCTCCCCGTGCTCGCAAGGGTTTCCCCCCCGATAAGATAAACCCAATGGAAAAACATGCACAACAACAGATCGCTAACGCTGTGGCGTCCTTGACGAAGACGGACAGGAGCACTTGGATTGGTCCCCTGGCGCAGCTCACGTTGACGCCTGTCTGCTCCCGGCTGCCCTTGGGGGGGAAGGACGACGGGATGGGTTAATCGCAGAGACAAATCGCATCGGCGATTCTAAAGAGACAATGCATGCGTGTGTGTTCCGGTGTGTGTGCTAAAAAAAAAAAAACTAACCGCTGTGTGTACCACTAAAACATTGAGTGTCGTTGCATGCCGAATAAAGACCTCTGCAACAGGTCCTGCATTATTACCCCCTAATACGGCCAATGTGTATTAGTATGAACGACCAGCTAAACTGAAAGCAATGTGGAGCACTGGGCTCGAACAGGCAAGCCCAGCGTCTCCGTCATTCGTGGCGAGCGCCTTGCCCACTACGCCACGTAGCCGCCCAGTATGCGTGTTGCTTTCTAACAGCGGAGGAGTGCAAGAATGTGACAATTTGACCATGTGACCGCGGGAGAGCGGCAGTGCGGAAATAGGCTGTCTATTGCCATTCTCTAAGACAAACGCTAACCTTAACCAGCTCCTTAACAGCGCCTAAACTTAACCGTTCTAACCTTAACCAACTCCGAAACAATGCCTAACCTTAACCTTAACCATGCCTAACCTTAACCTTAACCATAGAAAGAATATTGCCATTCTCTAAGACAAACTCTAACCTTAACCAACTCCTTAACAGCGCCTAAACTTAACCGTTCTAACCTTAACCAACTCCGAAACAATGCCTAACCTTAACCTTAACCATGCCTAACCTTAACCGGCGAAAGAATACACGTTAAAAAAAAGAAATTGATGGGATTCGAACTTGTCAACAACGGACCGCAGGACCGCTGCGCTGCCAGGTGAGCTGAGCTTCGAATGAAAATCATGCCGGATTAGGGCGGTTACATAATGCTGCAAGCTCTGCCGCTCCGCTCCGCTCTGCGGTTGCCGCGCCTGCCGCGGGGCGTGTCGCAGCCAATCAGGGAAAACGCGGAAGCAACAGCAGCACTGCTCCGCTGTTATTAAGCAAGTATGCCCAGTGTATGTTTTTATCGTTTTCTGCAGCTTTCTCCAGAACGTGATTTATAGCCCCAAATGCATTATATTGATGATCAAATACAGTTTGATAGCAATCTGCGTGAGATAAAAAATTTCAAATGGACGTGCTTCTAGAAGTTACTACTTATGATCTGATGTTGACCGGATGGGGGGGGGGTCGTTTATAATTCCGTGGCCAACGTTATATGATTCATCTAGTGTGGGTGATATGATCATTAGAGCAGTTAGTATCGAACACGTTAAAAAATAACAATGAATCTTACTGTAGCTTCCTCATAGCGTTGGGCGATGAGCGTGGAACAGAAATGTAGAAATATGCGATCCATTTCCAGGTTGTATAATAGTATATACGTCCAAATCATGTTGTTTATCGAGATATTGGTAACGTAACGGATTGCTATCCGTTGTGTCCAGCTCGAGTCATGGGACTATTACCGAGTGATCGGACCGAATTGAAATGAGCACCAGCTTCCATTTCCTGTTTCCGCTCTGGGCGATCTGCCGATCGGCCACCAGATGGTGCTCTTGAACCGTTGGAGAGTTGAGAGGGGATCAACAGGAGATCTCAGGTCTCCGGGGGAGAAATATGATTTCGATCACAGATTTTTGAAATATTGATATCAAAGACATGGTACGGCGTCTTTGGCAGAATGAGCATGGCGGGGAAAGACGTCATACTGCGTTTTTGGCGATTAAAGGGTTAAAATTTGACAAATTAAGATGACAAATTAATAACAGATAATGACTAGAAAGGTAAACAAAGAGATTATGGGTTTTGTCGTATCTGTCACAAGATTGATATGAAGACAACGAGAAAAAGAACATGATGTGATTTACTTGGACATGTCATATCTAAGTCAAGCTGGCCTGACCTTTAAGTTGTTGTCTGAGCTGTATACTAGTTAAACTATATGAACTAGTCATCCTTTTTCTTCTCCTGTCTGTGTCCAAATGCTGCAAGCCAACCATGGTAAGATGTCGATCTATAAAAGTTAGATGTTATGATTAAGCAAGCAAAATATGTATACTAAAATACCAAGTTTCCCACAGCAGAAACTGGTGGGTGAACTCTAACCCTCTAAAATATTGAAATCAAATCGAGTTTTATTGTCACATACACAATCATACACCTCTTGAAGCAGGATGCTTGCATGCTGTGGAATGGAAATGTTAGAGATGAGAAGAGATACAAGATGTGTGTTGTTGTAGAGTGCATGAGCAACTCCATAACTCTATCGCCCTGTTTTGTTTTCTAGGATAAATTACCACTATAATGATGTGCGTGTGTCCAGTCTGAGGTGAGCAGCAGTCGTGACAGAAAGGCCCTAGCACTACAAACAACGGGAGTGGAAGACTGGACCTCTACATGGACATATTATAGGCCTATAATAATAAAAAATGTGTGGAATGCAATTGGTTGCCTTGTATATTTTGTACTGTTGACCAAACTTCTTTCTTGGCTTAATTGAGTAGTATCTGGCATGATTGATATTTAGATTAGATTCAACTGTATTGTCATTTGCACAGACTACAAGTACTGAAACAACGAAAGACATTTAATCCAGTTTAGCATTGAACCAGAAGTGCAAAAGAAGCGGTGCAGTGCAGTGTAATTTTACTTGCATATTATGTATGATATATAAATAGAATAAACGGTATGAATGTGCTAAGATATACAGTATGAACATTATTAACAGAATGAACAGTATGAAAAGAGTAGTATGAATACGCTAAGATATATACAGTGTGAACAGCGTTTAAGTTAGTCATGGATGTATTATAAGAGCTTTTATAATACATCAATGGTTACAGTATGAAATGTAAATGCTAAGAAATGCAGAGTAAACAGCTTGAGGTATGATATTCACTGCATTTCCATATCCACTTTGTGCATGTATGAATGTCTTATAGATAGCATTAAGATGTGTATTTATGACCATAGAAGCACAAGAAAAATATGAATGCATACATACTGTAAATGTTACAGTATGTAACGTTAGCCTATGCATTAATATTCTTCGTAACTTATCCTAGGTTATGGGACAGTCCACAGAAAAACTGACTAATGCTGTCTCTCTGCCACTCCCCTGAAATGCTATTATATATATTGAATATAAAGTCTTGTCAACATAACTGTAATGTGGGCTGATTAATACAATTATGCTTGAGTGTTTAACAACTGCCGTGATATGGCTAATGTAAAAGAATAGTCATCAGTAGCTATAGTAACGTTCGAAATTGCCTTAATCGCCTAGTGATATAAAGTAATATAATGTAAATATTAAAGTAGCAGACATGTAAATGATATAACGCAACATTGTGTTAATAAGTACCAAAAATAGCTGTAACAGTAGTTCTGCCGTTCTGTCCCGCTGAAATCAAGTCGACAGCGCTGAGTGCTGCAAAAACAAATTGGAACTAAGTGAACCACGTGATCGCGTGGCGGCGAGATCAAAGCGTGTCGCAACTCTCTCTCTCTATGACTCTGGGTGTGGGGTAGCCAGGTAGGAAACAGAATAATTTCGAGTGTTTCTGAGTATGTCCTACATCCACTAAAAATTAGATCACCATAAATGTGCCACGGATTCAAGGAAGTCATATAGAATTGTTGAAAACATACATAATGTCCCCTTTAAAAGGTGCTATAGATAACATCCAGCCACTAGATGTCGCACTAGAGCAGGGGTTCCCAAACTTTTCAGGCCGCGACCCCCGAAATAACAGTGTCAGAGAGCCGCGACCCCCACTATTATAAGAGGTAAAAAAAAATGTTAAAAAAAAAATTATATATATATATTTTTTATAAATGGAAATGTATGGTTGAAACATGCAAACGTTCAAACGCACACACACTAATAAGCATTGGAGGCTTTTAACCAGGGCCGGACTGGGGAAATCATTCAGGCCAGGAAATATAGTTTTTTGTAAGGGTCCCGCCTCCACCTCGTGTGTGAGCAAGAGAGAGATAGTTCTCCAACTTGTGTGAGTTGCAGTGATCTCCTGGTTGTTCCCCCACCTAGGTTATCTAACTATTGGCCTGGCCGCTTGTATCTTTCGGCAAGCAACAAGCCCTTCCGCGTTGCTCTGATTGGCCGAGCGCGCGCATGCGCATGAGCCGCGACAAGCCCCTCAGCCAGGCCGGAATACTACGCTCCGCTTAACGCAATTTATACAAATGGAAGTATTGATTTCGCCGTAACGAATCATTAAAAAAATATACCGTTAACTGGAATATGTTGTTTCTTTACACATATGTTGGATTATGTAATTGGTTTGTCATGACAAACCAATAAAAATCGCGAATTAGCCGGTGGCTACAACAACACACAGTAACTACATGCATCATTGTTTACAATGAACGGTGGGGCTAATCGAAAGGACTGGACACGGCGTGTTAAACAGCAATCAATTAATTTAATATAACAGTCCGGTTCTGTGTTTGTTTGTGTCTGTAGATTGTTGGCGAACAACTAACTTTAGGTTAGTTTAACTTGTCCGTGTCCAGTCCTTTCGATTAGCCCCACCGTTCATTGTAAACAATGATGCATGTAGTTACTGTGTGTTGTTGTAGCCACCGGTTAATTCGCGATTTTTTATTGGTTTGTCATGACAAACCAATAATTACATAATCCAACATATGTGTAAAGAAACAACATATTCCAGTTAACGGTATATTTTTTTAATGATTCGTTACGGCGAAATCAACACTTCCATTTGTATAAATTGCATTAAACGGAGCTTAGTATTCCTGCCTGCTTGAGGAGCTTGTCGCGGCTCATGCGCATGCACGCGCTCGGCCAATCAGAGCAATGCGGAAGGGCTTGTTGCTTGCCGAAAGGATACAAGCGGCCTGCTTGGCCTGCTTCTAAGTTCAGTGGCCTGACTGCATTAAAAAAGATTTTTTTTAAATTTTATCTGGCGACAATTTTTTATCTATAATATTTTTGCACAGAATTCCCATTCCCAATTGGGTCGACATGTATCTTCAGGTGGGCAACAGTAAAACGCTTCTTAGCTAGTAGAAGCAGAGGAACTGGTCATCAGGTTTCCCCGCCCCCTTTCCTACCTTTTCTCCTCCCATCTCCCAATAGGGAGGTGTAGTCTGACGTCACTGGTTGTTCCACCCGTATAGGGATTTATCATTGGGAAAATGGATTATCGGCTATTGTAACAATTCTGCCGCATGAACATTGGCAAGCTTTCCATTTTTGCACAAAATGAGTTCCCTTCTACCACTAACATGATTGTTTAAGCATTTTTGGTTGAAACAAAGGTTTTTTGAATAAGGTTTTTAATTTGTCGTAAAAAAATAACTACACTTACCACTAGGCAGCCTGTTTGTTCAGTACGCTATGCGTTATTTTTTTCCATAGCCGCATTTTGCGGAGACCCTCTCTGATTGGCCACTGACTGACGCTCTCTGATTGGCCACTGACATGTGCTCCCAATCGCGTGACGACGAGCTGTGTCTTTGCCCATTTCCGGGTCTAACAGCCTGCAAACTACCTAACGCCTAGTTTATCACTGGTTAAGCTTAGGCGACTCTTTCAAAGTTGGTTATGGTTATAGTTTGGAATCAGGGCTGGTGTTCTTTCGCCATGCTCTAAGACAAACTCTAACCTTAACCAACTTCGAAAGAGTGCCTAAGCTTAACCGGTGTAGAAACAGGCGTCACACGATTGGGCGCACATGTCACATGAAGTGGCCAATCAGAGAGCGTCTCCGCAAAATGCGGCTACGGAAAAAAATAACGCATAAGCTATAGACCACCACAACACTTCCGGGATTCTGAAATCGGCGCGACCCATTCCTAATCGATTAGAACTAAATCGGCCGAGATCAAGTCCCTTTTCCAGCATCTACTCCCCATACACATGCGCAGATTGTCAACGGAGTCTGGACGACGCGAGATGACGCACGAATGAATGTGGACTGTTCCATCAGAGGGCGGAGCTTCGGTGGTAGTGTGAGTGGCTACAGACCACTGCACTTAAATATAAACATTAGTCTACCTGGAGACTCAATGAGGTAATTGTAGATGTCGCCATAAGACGCGTCTGGCCATTTAGTGGGATAATTTTTTCATTATCCTGTTCGGCTGAAAGGACACAGACCAGAGAAAGACTTTCGTCTTGTTTACATCAGGGTCCCCCATTTTCAATAGTCCGTAATGACAGAAACAAGTATGGAGGTGGTGTTTGTATGTACATTCATAAGGACACCAAATTCATTAACCGTACTGACCTGAAACTATGGGTGGAAATTCTATTTGAAAGGGCTAAATCTGTTCTAGTCGGCACAATCTACAGACCGCCATATCAAACTGGCTTTTATGATACTCTGGATGTGTGCTTAGCTGGAGCTGAGGATGCTGAAAAGATTCTTATTGGGGATTGGAACACGGATATGCAACAAAAAGATGCACCCGTCTTCAAATCCTTCAATAGGTTTTGTGATCTGCAAGGCCTCAGCCAGCTGATCACCCAACCCACACGTATATGTGAATCAACTCAGACTACCATTGACCTCATCCTGACCTCTGACAAGTCCAAGATCTCCAATAAAGGGGTTATAGCATGCGGGTTAAGTGATCATTATATGATATTCTGTACCAGCAAAAAGCTAAAACATAAGGCCGGCTGTCACAAAACAGTCACATCTAGAGACCTCAAAACCTACTCTAGCGAGGCCTTTAACCTTGAACTGGAGAGTCTGGACTGGTCAGATGAGCTCAATGGTACACTGGTAGAAGAAACATGGCTTGGTTTCAAAACCAAATTTTCAACAACACTAAACGACATGGCCCCCCTAAGAACCACCAGGGTAAAAAATTGCGCTGAGCCGTGGATGCACTCCGAAATATTGGCCGCTATGAAAACCAAAGACAAAAAATGCTCTGAGTTTCGTAAAAGTCAGTCAAAGCTTACAAAAAGCACGAGCAGTGAACTCCAAGCCCACATGACTGAACTCAAACTGGAAAGAAACAGACTAAGAAACAACATAAACTCCATGATCAAAACTGCAAAAAAGAACTTCATCAATGACAAAACTGAGGAAAACAAAAACAAACCATGTGAACTTTGGAAATTACTCAACAATCAACTAGGCTGCAGTAAAAAACTTAAAACCAGATTCTCACACATAAACATAAAGACGGACAACACACTCATCACAGAAAAGCTAGATGTAGCCAATTACTTAAACATTTTCTTCACAAACATAGCCACAACACTGGTAAACAAACTACCCTCCCACTCAGGGCATTATGGGGTAGAACACATAGTAGCTTACTACAAAAACCTAGGGGTCCGCAAAGATGACTTTAAACTGGAAATGGTAACAACAGATGAGGACGGGTACTCAAAAAACTGAGCGCCCTCCAACCTAACAAGGCCACTGGCCATGACAACATCCCCTCCAAATTCCTCAGAGACTCAGCAGCTGCCATCACCCCAGTCATCACACACATAATAAACCTCTCCATAAAACAGGGACACGTCCCCAAGGACTTCAAAATTGCGAGAGTGACCCCTCTGCACAAAAAGGGCAGTAAATTAGACCCAGGCAACTACCGCCCTGTTTCTATTCTTACCTCCATCTCGAAAGTCATGGAAAAAACAGTCTACGAACAGGTTGAAAAGTACCTAGCGGAAAAAAATCTAATCTACGAATTCCAATCTGGCTTCAGAACATCCCACTCCACTGACACATGCCTTCTCTATTTGAACAACCACATCAAACAAGAGGTAGACGTGGGCAAATACTGCGGCATGGTCATGCTGGACCTACAAAAAGCCTTCGACACTGTCAATCACTCCATTCTGATTGACAAGCTAAAAGCAATTGGTTTTGATAGTCTATCAGTGAGCTGGATGCAATCCTACCTGGAGGGGAGAGAACAGATGGTGGAGGTAAACGGCACCCTATCTCCCCCCTCACAGTGAGCTGTGGTGTTCCACAAGGAAGCATACTAGGACCGCTACTGTTCCTAATTTATGCAAATGACATGTCGTCAGCTTGTGACTGCAACTTGTTCTTGTTCGCAGACGACTCAGCCCTGCTGGTCTCTGACAAGAACAAGTTAAAGGTTGAGAAAACCCTCAGCTCGGAACTAGGCAAAATCTGCATATGGCTCGCTGATGACAAACTATCATTACACATTGGCAAAACAGAGTCCATTCTCTTCGGTTCAAATAACAAACTCAGCAAGACCGACGGCTTCTCAGTTACAGTTACTTACTTACTTACGCCTGCTACCCCTTCTGGGGCATAGGCCGTCAACAAGTGATCTCCAAGCATCTCTGTCTTGAGCTGTTCTCTCCAGTTGGTTCCAGGTCATCTTCATGGTCTTGGTGTCTGCCTCCAGGTCTCTGCGCCAGGTGTTTCTCGGGCTGCCCCTTTTCCGCTTGCCCTGCGGGTTCCATGTTAGGGCTTGTCTGGTGATGGTACTTGCGGGCTTTCGCAGGGTGTGGCCTATCCAGCGTCATCTGCGTTTCTTAATTTCTTCTTCTGCAGGCAGCTGGTTTGTTCTCTGCCAGAGTTCGCAGTTGCTGATGGTGTCTGGCCATCGGACGTGGATGATCTTCCGCAGGCAGCTGTTAATGAAGACCTGCACTTTCCTGATGGTTGCAGCTGTAGTTCTCCACGTCTCTGCTCCGTATAGTAGGACTGCCTTGACGTTGGTGTTAAAGAATCTGACTTTGGTGTTGGAAGTCAGTTCTTTTGAGCTCCAGATGTTCCGCAATTGCACGAATGCTGTACGTGCTTTCCTTATTCGTGCTCTAATGTCAGCATCTGTGCCTCCCTGCTTGTCAGTAACACTGCCAAGGTAGGTAAAGGCTTCAACTTCTTCCAAAGCCTCGCCATCCAGCATGATTGCGTTGGTGTTGTTTGCTGCATTGGTCTTGAGGATCTTAGTCTTGCCTTTGTGGATGTTGAGTCCCACTTGCGCGGAAGTGGATGCCAAGTTGTTGGTCTTCTCCTGCATCTGTTGTTGGGTGTGCGACAATAGTGCCAAATTGTCAGCATAGTCCAAGTCGTCCAGTTGCGTCCAAGGTGTCCACTGAATCCCATACCTTCTCTGTGCTGTGGAGGTCTTCATTATCCAGTCAATGGCCAGCAGGAAGAGGAAGGGCGAGAGCAGACAACCTTGTCTGACCCCGGTCCTCATTTGGAATGCCTCTGTGAGCTGCCCTCCGTGGACAACCTTGCATGTCAGTCCCTCATAGGAGTTCCTGATGATGGAAACAATCTTGGCCGGCACCCCGTAATGTCGGAGAAGCTTCCAGAGGGTCTCTCTGTCTAGGCTGTCAAAGGCTTTTTCATAGTCCACAAAGTTTATGTACAGGGGCGAGTTCCACTCTATCTACTGCTCCATGATGATGCGCAGCACTGCAATTTGGTCTGTGCAGGATCGGTCCTTGCGGAAACCAGCTTGCTCATCGCGGAGTTGTGCATCGATGAGGTCCTTCATCCTGTTCAAGATGACTGTTAAAAACTTTCCCTGGCACTGATAGCAGTGTGATCCCTTTGTAATTTGCGCAATTGCTAAGGTCGCCTTTCTTTGGGATCTTGATGAGATAGCCCTCTTTCCAATCTCCTGGCACGTCTTCTTCCTCCCATATCTTCATGAAGAGTGGGTGGAGCATCTTCACCGTGGTTTCTATATCTGACTTCAGTGCCTCCGCAGGGATGTTGTCTGGTCTTGCAGCCTTTCCGTTCCTCAGCTGCTTGATAGCCTTCCTAATTTCTTCCCTGGTTGGTGCGTTGGAGGCTATGGGTAGGTCTGTGTCAGCCTGTGCGATGTCTGGTGGGTTCTGTGGTGCTGGCCGGTTTAGAAGTTCTTCAAAATACTCCATCCATCTGTTCTTCTGTTGCTCCTCTCCCGTTGTTATCGGTCTTCCCTCTTTGTCCTTCACAGGTCGTTCTGGTTTGCTGTACTTTCCTGCCAGCTTCTTGGTGATGTTGTACAGTTCTCTCATATTCCCCTCTCTTGCTGCTTGCTCTGCCTCTGTTGCCAGGTCATCCATATACCTTCGCTTGTCTGCTCTGATGCTCTTCTTTACTAGCTTGTTTCCTTCTGCATACCTTTCTTGTGCCTTGGCCTTCTCTGCTCCTGTCCGGCTGTTGTTCACTGCCACCTTCTTCTCCCTCCTCTCTTGGATCTTTCACAGACTGTCCCCTGAGATCCACTCCTTGTGCTGGTGCTTCTTGGGGCCAAGAACTTCCTGGCAGGTAGACGTTACTGCCTCTTTTATCTCCTTCCAACTGTTCCCCAGGGTGCACTCGTCCTCTTCCAACAGCTCCTGTAAAACTTGGAACTTGTTACTCTGAACTCTTCCAGCTTACTGGCGTCTCAAGGAAGCTGTGTTGTACCTGTGTCGTGTTGTATGTGCCGACATCCAGTTCTTTCTCAGCTTCAGCTTCAGGCTGGCTACGACAAGGTGGTGGTCTGAAGCCACATCTGCTCCTCTCTTTACTCTTATATCCTGCATGGACCTCCTGAATTTCTTGCTGATACAGACGTGGTCAATCTGGTTCTCGGTTATGTGGTCTGGCGATACCCAAGTGGCCTTGTGGATGTTCTTATGGGGAAAAACACTGCCGCCAATGACCAAGTTGTTCATAGCACACAGGTCCGCCAGCCTCTCCCCATTTTCATTCATGGCCCCCAATCCGTGTCTTCCCATTATATCTTCGTACCCCGTTGTCACTTCCGATCTTGGCATTAAGGTCTCCCATCAGGATTGTGATGTCTCTCTCTGGGTGCTTTTCTATAATGGACTGCAGTCTGTTGTAGAACTGGTCTTTGTCTGCTTCCTCGCTGTCATTGGTAGGAGCGTAGCACTGTATGATGTTCATATTGATCCTCTTCTTCTTGGTTCGAAAGGATGCAGTGATGATCCTTGGACCATGGGCTTCCCATCCTATGAGCGCTGTCTGTGCTGTTTTAGATAGCATCGGTGCTACTCCTTGGGTGTGGGAGGCATTGTCCTCTTCGTGTCCGGAGTACAGCAGTAACTCTCCTGAGGCCAGTCGTTTCTGTCCGGACTGTGTCCATCTTGTCTCACTTATTCCGAGCAGCGTGAGATTATAGTTCCTCATCACTGCTGCTACTTGAAATGTCTTCCCCGTCTCATACATGGTTCTCACGTTCCACGTACCGATATAGGCAGCCCTGGATGAAAGAAGGGTGATCGGCCGTGTGGCTTCCAGAGACTTCTGGCTTTCACCACATGGTGTCATAGACCTTCTTATCGAAGACCCTTCTCTTCCCTGGGCCAAGGTGTTGATGTCTTGTTTATCTCTTGTTGGCGTTTCTGTAACAATATAGTGTTTTACAGGGTGGGGATGTTAGCACCTCGCCCAACCCCCTGGAGGGCTTTTGGAGTTGGCTTGTTAGTCCTCTTCCCACGCCTATTGTCTTCCAGGTGATGGATTGCAGCCTCATACCACGTGAGGCCAGACAGGCTGAGGGTTGTGTACAAGCTGTCTCGGCACGTCAAGCCCAACCAACTCCTGCTACTGTGTATTGAAAGCTGCACTAGGCGAGCTAACCCTACCAGCAACGCAAGACAGTTACAGTGGGTGACAATATTGTCACAAGGAAAGATGAAATTACCTACCTGGGTTCCATCCTAGAGGCTAATCTTTCCTGTGACAAAATGGCATCCAATGTAATAAAAAAAGTCAACCAACGAACTCGATTCTTGTACCGGATCTCCTCTCTGGTAAACAAGAATACCCTGAAGACTCTGGCAGGAGCACTCATTCAAGGGTACTACGACTATGCTTGCACCTCATGGTACCAAAGCACCTCAAAGGCGCTAAAAACAAAATTACAAACATCTCAAAACAAACTGGTCAGACTACTGCTTGACCTTACTCCTAGAACCCACCTCACCCCTGCCCACTTTGACAACCTATGATGGCTTAGAGTAGACGACAGAGTACAGCAACTTGCAATGGGCCTGGTCTACAAGATACACTACACGACCAAGGTACCCATGTACATGTCAAAATACTTCCCAAAGGTCAGTGAATACCACGATCACAACACCAGAGGGAGCTCCACAAATCATGTTAAACCCAGATTCGGCTCAAACAAGGGACTAAACACGTTTCGCAATTATGCCACGTCAATGTGGAACGCCCTACCCAAAGCTGTAAAGGAATGTGAATCACTACCCACTTTCAAAACCACTCTCAAAGAACACCTACGGGGGACTGCAATTAGAAACTGGCCCCTGTAAATGTCCTAACCTAACCCCCTCCAATGTTGTCAATATTCCAATGTACAGTTTTGCTTGTACAGTGTTCCCCACCCACCCCTCCTACCCAACCAGCTCCAATGTACAGCCCCCCCCCCCCCCCCCCCAATGTAGTTTTTACGTCAAATGTATATACTCTTTTTGTATCACAAACAGTACTGTATTTGCAAATCTGGTATGTCATAAATGTATAGATGTAGCAGTACTGTCTATCTGTATGTCATATATGTACTGATGAATTGAAAATGGGGGACCCTGATGTAAACAAGACGAAAGTCTTTCTCTGGTCTGCATCCCCTTAACAATTGTGTGTATTGAGCTGTACTGTATTGTACCCATTCTGCAATCTGTTAATACAGTTTTCAATCAATTCAATATAACATATATGACACACACGACATACCTTTACGATTAATTGCGAATATATTCATGTTGAGCTATAGATTGTGGATAAATACGGACAGAAAGGTACACCATGCCAACGTTAATGCTTTATCTAAAACGAGCCGATTTAGAAATGGTCAATGGGGAAATACATTGCATTCCAGAGGGTGGAACAGGAAAAAACAAAAATTTAGTCACTATGCTAATTCCCTCCTAGACGTTATGCTGCCCTACTGGTCTGGGGAGGTTGTACCACATGCCTCCTCTGTCGTAATGGGGAGGGTGTAGACTACCACATGCCTCCTGTCGTAATGGGGAGGGTGTAGACTACATGCCTCCTGTCGTAATGGGGAGGGTGCAGACTACCACATGCCTCCTCCGATTCATGTGGAGTCACCAGCGACTTAATTTCACCCGACAGCTAGGAGTTTCACTGGGAGAGCGTAACGCGCCTGATGGCCTGGGGATAGAAGCTTCTTCTGAGTCTTTCTGTGCTCGCCTTGAGACTCCGGTATCGCTTGCCTGACCGCAGCAGTTCAAAGAGGCAGTTGTTCGGGTGACTGGAGTCCTTAATGATTCTCTTAGCCTTGCCCCTGCACCGCTTGTTTTAAATGTTCTGGAGGGTGGGGAGCCCCCCTCCAATTGTGCGTTCGGCTGAACGTGTCACTCTTTGTAGTCTGCTTCGGTCTTGTGCAGTGCTATTCCCAAACCAGGAGGTGATGTTGCCAGTCAGGATGCTCTCTATTGTACATGAGTAGAAGTTCTTAAGGATCTTCTGACTGACTTGGAACTTCCTTAGGCGCCTGAGGAAGTAGAGGCGTTGTCGTGCCTTCTTCACAACACTGTCAATGTGTGTGGTCCATGTCAAGGCCTCGGATATGTAGGCTCCGAGGTACTTAAAGCTGTTCACTCTCTCAACCGGTGCCCCGTCGATGCTGAGGGGGCTGTAGTCCTTGACCCCCGACCTCCTGAAGTCCACAATCATCTCCTTTGTTTTGCTGACGTTCAGGGAGAGGCTGTTTTCCTGGCACCATCCCACCAGGACCTTGACCTCTTGTCAAGTACGGGCAATCAAACCGGAGGTACCGCTGACACTGGGATTTTAAGACTTTGGCTGCCATGGGTTAAATTCATCATCAACCGTAGGTTGCCGGCTCTATTTGTCTATAGAGAAAGTCCCCTTCTTTGCAGGGCTATAACTTTTTAAATTCTATTGCTACATTGCCATTATTAGGGCCCATTCAAAGTCCTATATGTATTGTTCATTGTGTAGCAACGTTAAACTTTTTCATTCACATATTCATAGTAAAGTATGGTCTAATGTATAAGTATGTTTTCATCTCTTTCTGCAGCTTTCTCCAGAACGTGATCTATAGCCCCAAATACATTATATTGATGATGCAATACAGTTTTATGGCAATCAGCGAGATATAAAAAATTCCAACTAGACGTACTTCTAGAAGTTACTACACGTCATCTGATGTTGACCGGATGGGCTAGGGGGCTTTTATTATTCCGTGGGCAGCGTTATACCATTCATCTAATGTGGGTAAAATGTTAATAGCAGTTAGTATCGAAGACGGTAACTTTATACGCTAAAACTCACCCCAGTCTCCGCGCGCCGTTGGGCGATCATCGTAGAGTAGAAATGTTATCATTATGGGATGTAGATTTACCCGGTCCATCTCCAGCTTGTATAATGGTATATACGTCCAAATCATGTTGTTTATCGAGTTATTGGCAATCGATCGCTATGTAGTGTATCGAGATCGAGTCCTGTGACCTATTAGCGAGTGCCCGGAAGTAATACGGCCGTCCAGCACAACCTCTACGGCACTTCCTGTTAAGCGATTGCGCCGATCGGCCACCAGATGGCGCTCCTGAACCGCCAGAGAGCTCAGTGGGTCCTCCTGGTGGATCTCAGGCCAGCGGAGGGGACATATGAATCCGATCCCAGATTTTTGAAATATTGATATTAAAGACGCTGTAAGGCGTCTTCGGCAACTTGAGCATGGCCGGGAATGACGTGTTTAGGCGTTTCCCGGCACCCAAAGTGTTAAAGCAGTCAATGTTTTGACAGCTCTGCGGATACTGGACACCATAATACTGACATTATGGCCACTAAATGTGATGCACCATCAAATCTCCATTGTATAAGTTAAGAGTAAGACAAGTGGGGGCGGCTGGGTATGTGTCCTGGTCGTTGTAAACTGCGACTCGTACTGGTCGGTCGGGGCGCCTGTTCAGCAGGGAGGGGATCTGGGGAACTAGCGTGAACCGCCGCACACGTTACGTTCCCCCAGTGAAAAGCAGCTGGCGACTCCACATGTATCGGAGGAGGCATGTGGTAGTTCTACACCCTCCCCAGGCTGACAGTGGGGCAATGCGCGCAACGACCAGGAAGGGAATTGGCATAACGACTAAATTGGGATGGGTGAAAAATACAGAAAGCTCAAAAAAGTTTGTGCACAACATGAAACCAGTAAGGTCCCTGAACAGTAAATAAGCAAAACATTCAAATACTTGATGTTACTGCTTTGTGGTTTAAATGTAAAAATAAAATAAAATAAACACACAACACAACCTTTAATAAGCCTTTAACCAGTTTAATAAGTCTTAAAACATTGGGTTTGGAAAAAAGTACAAAAGTGATCCTGTACGCCACAGTATGAAACCAGCTCAGTAATGCAAGGTGAAAGGTGTGTTCCTTTTAAAAAGCATATTGTAGACGTGTTAATTTCAACTGGCCTTACCATACACACTCACTAAAACACATACAAGCATTACACTTTAAATACAGAGGCTGACCCCAGCAAATACCTTTACAAGTTGATTCTTAAAAAAAAAACATATGTCCAACAGTAACAACGCCGGTGTCTGGCAGTTAAAATCATGCAGTATTACAATCGTTCCACTAGAGAGACAAAACACTACAGCTGGCGCACAGCGAAATGTGTTCACATGCGCACAGTATTCCAGATACTAGCCGATAACCTCTCCTGACCCTCGAGTATTCCTGTATACATCGAGGAAACAACATTCCAAATGTTACCATAGAAACGTAACATTTAACATTCCTGAAAAAACCCTGACTGTAAAGAGGATCCATGTGTCCTCATTCTCCTGTCGATTGTAGGATCAGGAATACAAGTTTATTATTTATTTACCGGTTATTGTAAAAGGGATGTGGCGTTTGAGTGCCAAAAAAATTACGAAAACAGAATATATGAGTCCTGAATAATATGTAAATAATAAAATCTAAAATATTCATGTGCATGTGAATACACTCTGCGAGTATTAAAAAAAATTATTAAAAGTTTGTTGGTTGTTTTTCATACGGATGTCAAGAGAGCGCTCTCTGCTGCGGCCACGCTTCCCCATAGTTGCATACATTGTACAGGGCATGGACAAAACTAAAAAAACGACAACATGGAAAACAATTTTTTTTTGCTACGAAGTTATCGCAAAATCAAGAAACAAAACGTTTGCCATTGAGGCAATTTAGCCTGAATGAAGCAAGGTGTCTGCATACTAATATTAGATTTCTAAGTTATTTGAGTTTTATACTTTTAAACATACTTTGATAGCATAGAGTTCTTTGCATAGGACTCAAACAACAACAGAAACAAACCTAAATTAATACATTTTTGACAATAGCTTCGTAGCGACATCGTTTGAGGTGTTCTCGTTTTTACCCCATACCCTGTAAAGTTGAGCAGAGTCTCCACCAACCAGGAGAGCTTCTCTCCCCCCACAAAGAAATTACATCCATGGTTTAGAAAAATATAACTAATATAGTACACAAATTGCTATTGAAGAAACCCCCCCAGCCCAAAAAATAAATGTGATATTCTCTCTCAAATATGGTGAGAAAACTGAAAAAAAGAAGCTAAAAAATACACTTGAATAAATAAAATGACATCCATAGAAATCAAAAGTCAATACATGGGAGTTGACAAAATGCTATATCCACATATGCAAACCACGCCCCTTTGGCCCGGCAGTGTTTAAAATGAGGGCTCCTCCTCTCCGACCACAATACAAATTCATCCAGTGGCAAAGTAGTAAATTCAAAGTCCCATTAAAATATTTAAGATATATATATAATGTGTTCTATCATTCTCAGTCAGAAGTCGCAAGAATATAAATATAGTTGGTAACACTTTAATGGCCTTATTCCAGTGTATCAACATGTTTTAACTTTGATGGGGATTTAAAAAGACAAGACTGGGATGGTATGATATTTAAGATGTAGTTAGAAAGCTGTCATTCCTCTTTCTGACAGTGGATAAAAAGACTCAAAAGTGTGTCTGGGGGCAGGTGAACGTGACTGAAAATGATAGAGTGAGCCACACAGGAGATCAGGAGGATGGTCTCTACAGTTTCCATGTTATAGCATGGTCTCTGGGATTAACTAATTTAAAAAGACGTAACTGAACGCAATGGCAATGATTGAGGAAACACAGGGAGACGTTCACAGTGACTATGATGATGAAGGCCCTCTGTGTCGTTACTTTGCTGGAGCCGTCGTTAGGGTATCAGCAGTGAGCTCCCTGACCGGTCAAACTTCTTTCCTTTTGAGAGACCGGCCACCTGTTTCAACAAGTCTCTGTTCTTAGTCTGTGGAAATGAATAGGAAACTGGGTTAGAAATACACCGATATGCTGATGACCCTTCCTTTTTTAAAGGTAAACCCAGATGGAACCACGCGCAAGGTATACATTTTTGGTTGTGCATCAAAGAAGAAAATCGGCACACCGTATATTATGAAGAAAAGGCATATCTGCGCCATGATCACAAACGGCCATCAAGAACCGTTCCTTTTTCATGCAACACGTTTGTTGCCCCGGTCATTACAGATGCAACAGAAACCACCTAGACTGCAGTCTGTTAAATCCAATGTCAATTGACGTTGATCATTGGATTATATGGCAGCCAACTTGCCAAACAAGTTCTTACCTGCTAGCTAACATTAACCTACGTAAATTGTCGTCTGAAACTGAAATTACGCTCACAACACCACACAAAAGTACCCCATGTCCATATTTATGAGTGGTTCTCAAGAAAGCTGCAAGCAGCAATACTACGGGCCGAGTGGTCTGACCGTTCTGAACAGGCATGATGGGACTCGACTAGTTACGATGAATTTGCAATGGAAAATACAATTTATGGCCGTAGATGTTCTTTTTTTTTTATCTACTTTTTTCTCCCATCCCAATTTCGTATTGTCCAATTCTACCCTCCCCTGTCTCGAACGCTGTTAGGCCATGCCTCCCACTGGCCGGCTGCAATGTGGACGAAGCCTTGCATCACGTGTCCCCTCCGGTACACGAGGAGGCAGCCGACGCATCTTTTCACCTGCACAGCGCGATCTTTCAGCGGCGAGGGTCTGCGTGAGAGGGTCACGCCGCCCTCGTTGCTTCCTGATTCTGCTGCGCAGGCGCACCAACCGACCTGTAGGAGACGCTGTCCACAACGTCCGATCCCCACCCACCAGCTTCCCACCCCTAACACTGCCAATTGTGTTAGTATGAACGACCAGCCAAGCTGGTAGCAATGCCGAGAGCTGGGCTCGAACCCAGCATCTCCTGCACTAGTGGCGAGCGCCTTGCCCACTGCGCCACTTAGCCGCCCCATGGCCGTAGATGTTCTAACCAAAACTCTTTTAGTGTTGCAGACTATAAAATATATGAACAGATCTTGCTTCCTGATAAATGTACATGGGGAGGGATATGGGCAGGGTAGGTTACATTGTAATTATACCTGCGAGGGGGTATTGCAATTGCAGGTATGTGTGTCTGTCTGTCTGTCAATCCGTATCAATATTTTTCAAATCGGTCAATAAAATATTTCTTTATTTTATTTACAAGTTAAAAAAATATATATAAATATCAATTTCCATCATTGTCCATTGAAATCAATGAGGGTAAACATAAATGCAAGAGGGCACTACGACACAAAGCTTCACCCAGACTCCTGTAATCAGGTCTCTCATATTGTAGGTGAAATACCTATGCATTATTAGAAACATTCTTTTCCCAGCAAGTATTATAAATCTAGTGCTCTATGCACAAAATCTATTATTTACAATATATACAATATCTATTAAATCTCTTAGTTACAAGAAGATTGTGCTAGCTAGGCAACATTGTGTTTAAAGGTGAAGTATTTAGAATGTTCTCCCATTTGGCTAGATACTGTTTTTTGTGATATGGTAATACTGTTTTAGGGTTTTCTTCCAGTCAGATACTGGTTTTTGTGATATGGTAATACTGTTTTAGGGTTTTCTTCCAGTCAGATACTGGTTTTTGTGATATGGCAATAGTGTTTTAGTCCAATCTGACTTGCTGACAAGGCCTCAGGCGCTGCTTTCTGCCCGCAGCGTGTCAGCCGTGCTGTGCGGAATGTAATACCTGTTGCATCTCCATGGCCTCTCTGTGTACTTTGTCCATGTTGTTCATCTTCACTCTCATGTTGGACTCCTGGTATTGAAAGTCTGCTTTGATCTCTGTGAGCTGGGAAAGTAAATATACTAAAATCAATCAATCAGTACATTTTAAGTAAAGTGATGCAGCATCGGTTCAGGTGAGATGGTCACTGCACCTTGCGGTCCTTCTCTAGCATGGCCAGGTCCCTCTGCTGCAGGAGTCTCTTTAGTGCCATCACTTCCTCCTTCAGCTGGCTGATGAGAATGAAGTTGTCTGTTCCGCTAGAGTCCATAGACTGGGTAAGGGAACTGCTGATGGGGAGAACGGGACAGAGTTTATAAAGATCCACTGCAAGGCACTTCAGTAATTCAGCTCAGGGTAATACAATCAAGAGATTTATATGCTTTCTGGCACAGCTATGACACTGCAACCAGTGTGCTCTGGGTGTACTGGTGTTAACGGGTACAGTCGAGACCTGGCCTATTGTTGCAGATATCCTCCGTTAACATCTGAAGCTAAGTTGGTTCAAGTTCGCCACAAGCCTAAAGTTGTCCGAATTCACAAAAACCTGCTTGTTGAGGTCTGCCAATTTGTTTTACGTGAGCACAGGTGGACAGAGGAAAATATGTCTTAGGTTCAGCAGAGTAATGAGGAACCATGTAGAACAGTTTGATCAGGTAATTTTTCTCTCTCTTTATGTTTCGCTGAACAAATTAAAACCCTGTTGACGAGTGTATGCTGCCCTGCATTCGTCCTTTATATTATTATTATTACCTTTATTTAACCAGATAAAACATTAAGAACAGGTTTCTTATTTACAATGTCGATCTGGTCCAAGAGGCCCAGACAGGAATACAACAATATATATATTATTATTATAATAAAATAAAAACAGTTAAGAATCATACACAAACAAATGCACAGCCTATGTACAAAAAATATAAACAGGGGAGGAGTGAAAGTATGCGTGTGTGTACGCGCATGTGTATGCAAACAGATGTGTGCGTCTAGGTGCGAGTATGAAGATGAATGAGTGCTTGTATTGTTTTGTGTATAAAAGAAAATAGGAACAATTTAATAAAAAATTATAACACCTTCCGTACCTGTCCCCGTTGGATGGCTTCATCTCCAGTTTTGGTTTCTTCTTTGGAGTCTCCTTCTGGATTGAAGAGGATTTATGGCTGGAAAGACATGCATGATGTTATTGTTAGCCACCTAAATACAACCAGTACACCACACAGGTCACAACCACACAGGTCACAACCACAGTACACCACACAGGTCACAACCACAGTACACCACACAGGTCACAACCACAGTACACCACACAGGTCACAACCACAGTACACCACACAGGTCACAACCACAGTACACCACACAGGTCACAACCACAGTACACCACACAGGTCACAACCAGTACACCACACAGGTCACAACCAGTACACGACACAGGTCACAACCACAGTACACCACACAGGTCACAACTAGGGCTGGGCGATTCTTGCTCAAATGTGAATCACGATTTTCTCTAAGAATTGAGATCATGATTTTCTCACACGGTTCTTATTTTTTCAATAAAATCTTTTATTGCACTCTCTTAACACTATGGCGTCCGTCCACGTATATATACAGGTTTTGAAAAAGCGCGATGTGGACCAGAGCCACGAGTATATACGTGACGAGTTGTTATTGTTTTATTCCTTATTTATAGCGCTTCCTAGGTGCCCGATCCACTACCAGCCTCTTTTCAGATATTTGATTTTCTAAACATGCAGTACCGGCCAAACCCGCTTAGGGGCGCCATCGCTCCACTGCAGTATCATTGTGCATTTTTTTTTTTTTTTTTTTTTTTATTCTGTGGGCGGATCATACTTCCCTGATTCCAGCCGAACATCCTCCATCTTAGATTAGTTTGGCGAGAGGTTTTTTCAGCGTGAAATAATGGGATTTATGATTGGCCAATGTGCATATCGATCTACCAGAATCCGATGAGTGATGAGGAAATGCTGCCGGCAATCACATGGCCTGACGGTAGGATAATATTACCCCAAATTACAGCTGGATTGGACATTGTTTTATAACGTAACGTGATCGATCAGTGAACATGGCTGATTGAACGCACACTATATTGCTAATCAATAATAGTAATCGGCGTTCCCCGCCGCCCCCATTTCATCCATAGATGCTCTGTAATAGTCGGATGCTACGCAGTTTGTTTTATTTCATTCGTATATATCCAGCAGAAATGACGTTTGATATAACGGCGCCAACTAGCCTATTATCTCGCTCCCGGGAAAAAAGTCTAGACGGAAAGTGTGTTATACCCAGTGTTGTGCTAGTTACTGAAAAATAGTAACTCAGTTACTTTACTAGTTACTTCATTTCAAAGTAACTTCGTTACTGTACTAGTTACTTACACCCAAAAGTAATGAGTTACTGTGAAAAGTAACTATTTAGTTATTTAAAAAAAATAATAAAAAAAAAAGATTGCTCCCGAGTCCCATGCCCCAGATAGTACTCAAAATCGGTTGATCAACTTGACAGTTTCCATTCACATCACCGAACTCTGCTAAGCAATGTGGTCTAGATACAAACACAAATCTGACACAAACAAATGTTGTCCCGAGTCGATATAATAAGAAGTGCGCCGGTTGAAGGAACAGCCTTGATGTCGCCGGAGCGTTTCATTATAACCATTATAATTCAAGGGTACTACGACTATGCGTGCACCTCATGGTACCAAAGCACCTCAAAGGCGCTTAAAACAAAATTACAAACATCACAAAACAAACTGGTCAGACTACTACTTGACCTGAACCCCAGAACCCACCTCACCCCTGCCCACTTTGACAACCTAGGATGGCTTAGAGTAGACGACAGAGTACAGCAACTTGCAATGGGCCTGGTCTACAAGATACACTATACGACCGGGGTACCCATGTACATGTCAAAATACTTCCCAAAGGTCAGTGAATACCACAACCACTACACCAGAGGAAGCTCAACAAATCATGTAAAACCCAGATTCGGCTCAAACAAGGGACTAAACACGTTTCGCAATTATGCCACAACAATGTGGAACGCCCTACCCAAAGCTAGGGGTAACAGTACTGTATATTTGAATACCGTTTATGTCACAAATGTATCAGTACTAAATACCTATATGTCCCTATGCCATAAATGTCATGTATGTTGTGTATGTCATAAATGTCTATATGAATTGAAAATGGGGGACCCTGATGGAAACAAGACAAACGTCTTTCTCAGGTCTGCATCCCCTTAACAATTGTATGTATTGAGCCGTACTGTATTGTACCCATTCTGCAATCTGTTAAATAAAGTTTTCATTCATTCACCATCTTGCAAGTTGCAACGTTGTTTAAGATATCAATCAAAGCATTGCAACGTTAGAATAGTTAGGATATCAATTGTGCATGAAAGGACTATATTTATATTGTTTGATTAGTATTATGAGATTCCCTGGCAGATTTCGTAAAGTCAAAATCCGTTGATCAACTTGAGTTTCAGTGAACACATTGCACTCAACAAAGTCTGCGGTGGTCGAGATGTAGTAACGTTACGTTAGTCCAGTTGACTCCAGCAGCGCCTCAAACATGTTCTTTATCTCGTTTCCATGTTGTATATTAATTATCTCTCCAAGTAGTTGCTAAATGGTTTGTTAGTTTGTTACTGCGTTCTTTTTATGTAGATTCATAGCGAGCGTTTGTTTTGTTTACAATAGAGAGGGTCTATTTCTTTCCGTAGCCGCATTTCTGGTTTGCGCATTTCTGATTGGCCAGTGGCCAGACTCGCCTCGTATCATTCTACGCGGGTGGCGAGTGGATTTGGATGAGTGACAGTCCTCGTAGTTAACGTTAGACTCCAGTATCTTTGAGCCAAAACACAAATGACATAACTAAAACGTTATTTTCTTTTCGCGCTGCCATTATCAGTCAGGAATCTCAGGAATAGTAAACAAAACACGCCCCCAGCATAGCGTTCCCCGCAGCCAGGCAGACAGGATATGAGGATAATAATAATAATCACTACCGCTCGCTATCAATCTACGCCGTATATAACGCAAATAACACAGTGACGAACCATTCAGTAACGTAAGTAGCGTTACTGAATTTCAAAAGTAATGCGTTAAAGTACTAGTTGCGGCAAAAAGTAACTTCGTTTCTGTAACGCGTTACTTTGTAACGCGTTACTTTGTAACGTGTTAGTCCCAACACTGGTTATACCTTATATTCACGACGCTATAAAATGACAACCAACCGATGGATTTTTATTTTCTTTAAGCCATTATGAAGGCACGGTTTATGCACTCAAGTGACAATGAGAATGGACAGATACCAATACTATAAAGCATAGATATAGTTCAAACAAAACCAACACGTTTGTTTACATTCCGCGGTCCCCTGCACCATATTAGACGGGTCCAAGCCGGTCGTCAAAGTGTTAAACAGACAACATATCAAAGTGCTTGACTTAAACATAACATATATGAAAGTGCTTGACTTAAACTTAAAAGTCTCTTGTAACATACAAAATAACTCAAGTCAGAATCATCAGTTAAAAAAGTTAAGTAAAAAAAAATTCAATTTGATTTTTTATTAAAAAAATCATAATTTTTAAATGAGATTGATAGGTCTATGAATCGAGATCGCGATTTTATTTCGACACAGGTCACAACCACAGTACACCACACAGGTCACATGAAGAAGCCATCTCACCTCTGCTTCCACAGTCCCTGCTCCTGCTCGGGACTCAGGCTCCCACTCAGCCTGTAAAATAGAAATAGCTTAGATGTAGGACTTCTGTTCGTTCCACTAAGTCTACGAAATAAATAGCTTAGATGTAGGACTTCTGTTCATTCCACTAAGTCTATGAAATAAATAGCTTAGATGTAAGATTTCTGTTCATTCCACTAAGTCTATGAAATAAATAGCTTAGATGTATGACTTCTGTTCATTCCACTAAGTCTACGAAATAAATAGCTTAGATGTAGGAGTTCTGATCATTCCACTAAGTCTATGAAATAAAAAGCTTAGATGTAGGACTTCTGTTCATTCCACTAAGTCTATGAAATAAATAGCTTAGATGTAGGACTTCTGTTCATTCCACTAAGTCTATGAAATAAATAGCTTAGATGTAGGACTTCTGTTCATTCCACTAAGTCTACGAAATAAATAGCTTAGATGTAGGACTTCTGATCATTCCACTAAGTCTATGAAATAAATAGCTTAGATGTAGGACTTCTGTTCATTCCACTAAGGGTGTTTTCACACCTGTAGTTCGTTTGCTTTGTTCCGATTCAGGGACTATTATGATACAATTGTTGCACTTGATTCTTAGTTTGTTTGTGTTCACACGGACCAAAACAAACGCACGCGCGAGCAAACTATCACTCATTGGTCAGATTTTGGGGTGTGCCCCCCCCCCCCCAACCCTGAATCTCCACGTTACATTGAAATCGGGGAGGAGAGAGCGGGGGAGCAAATGAATGAATGTGGATGAGAGCCGTGATGTAAGTGGTTGCAGATACGGCTGTGGGGGTGCTAGAGACATGATCGAATAGTCTTTTATGCGCCTCAATCTCCTGAACACGGCGCGAGCCATTCCTAATCGATCAGAACTAAATCGGCAGCGAAAAAGCCCATTTTAAAGCACCTATTATTACCCATGCAGAAGCGTCTTATGGCGACATCTACAATTACCTCATTGAGTCTCCAGGTAGACTAATGTTTATATTTAAGTGCAGCGGTCTGTAGCCACTCACATTACCACCGAAGCTCCCCGATGGAACAGTCCACATTCATTCTCTCGGGGTGTGTGTGTGTGTGAGTGAGTGAGTGAGTGAGTGAGTGAGACCCGCACGGTGCTGCTGCTGTCACTACAGAGACCCCGGCTCCTCTCTCCTGCGCGCGGCTGACTGATATCAACGACGCAGTGTACCTCATCGCTGCTCCATGTTGACCCACGACGTATTATTATTAATTGTGTCGGTTTGTTAAATCGATTGCATTCTCACAGCGTACGAGTCCGCTTCGGGTTCGGTTGGAACTGCGCCGAGACCACCCTCTCCAGGTGGTCTCGGTCCGCTTGTTTTGTTCCGCAACAGAATGTAATTGCTGTGTTCACATATGCCCAACTGAACCGAAATAAGGGGTAAACGCTCCAGGTTCCGGAATAACAGCTCCAAACGAGCTAGGTGTGAAAACGCCCTAAGTCTACGAAATAAATAGCTTAGATGTAGGACTTCTGATCATTCCACTAAGTCTATGAAAAAAATAGCTTAGATGTAGGACTTCTGTTCATTCTACTAAGTCTATGAAATAAATAGCTTAGATGTACAACTTCTGTTCAGTCTGTAAGAAATGTAAATTCCACTAAATCTGAGAAATTAGCATGGCCTTTTTTGTGTGCATTTTTCCATACATTGTATTAGGAACCCGGCTTACTTGTGGTGAGAGCTGCTGTGTCTGTGCTGGTGGTGGTGATGCTGCTGCTGCCTGGAGTGGTGGTCCTTCTCGTTCAAGGAGGATGAGTTGGAGGATCCGAAGCCCTTCCTCTGCTCCTTGGTTTTCTGCAGGACCCGACGGTAAGACAGAGTACAGAGCCAGCATAGCAGCTTCCCATCCACCTAAACACAACACACAACATACTAAGGCCATGTCCAGACGAAACCGATTTCGGTCGTATCAGTCAAAGTATTTGATCGTATGCACCCTTCATCCACACGGAACTGCATTTCTGGGAGCCTGAAGACGCTATTTTCTGAAACCGGGTCCCAGAGTGGGAAATTCTGAAGACGCTGCCCTTGTGTTGCAGTCTTTACAAGGGATACACGTCTTTTCCTGAACCGATTACGCGATAGCCCACCTCTCCCTTAACCCGTATGTGCAAACTGCCAACATCACAACAATAATGGCATCGTACAGAGTAGTTGCGTTCGTGTTACAGAAGCTATTGAGCTTGATCGGGCTTTTACAGCTAAATGTACTGCGCCTGTACTACCACCATCGACAACAGATTGACATCTCCCTTTTAATCCGCATGCAAACCCAGTAGGGCTGCACGATTTTGGGAAATAATCTAATTGCGATTTTTCTGACAGATATTGCAATTGCGATTAAATTTGCGATAATAAAAAAAAAAAAGCAGCCCCACAGAGGTTTATTGTAAAATGCGGCTTGCATCTGGCCTACGCGGTGGGTCTTTTTTCCCCCGATTTGATAATTGCATCATTCCAAATCGCGATTTCGATTTAAAATCGATTAATCGTGCAGCCCTAAAACCCAGCCAAGAAACATGATACACATGTCTTATATGTCCAGATATGTCCTGGCTAGAAGTGTTTACCGGGAGGCGACTGTGACAAAATACACGATACTAGCTAGAGATTAGCGTCACATAGTGGGCCTTTTTCTGAAAACCCAAGTAGTAGCCAAGCACATACTGTTCCATAGCATACGCCTTCAGTTGATTATGACAAATCCTCTTACCTTGACGATTAAAAAGCCTCCATAATTTAGTAAATATTATTCCCATGGCTGGTGTTGAGCTGTAGCCAGCCAGCTAGTGTGGATGCTATTCAATGCTATCAACATTAGCTAAATAGCTAACCAACTAAATACAATAGACAGTGGTATCCCGAGGGAACGTTAAATGTTTGATAGTCGAAAGACTGGACACAGGGACAGTTAAACATCAATCAATAAATTTAATACAACAGGTAGTTTGAGCTGCTATATACGGCTTTGACACGTTCCGTCTCTCCTGCCGATTAAAATCCTCCTCATCAATTGCTGTAGGCTGTAGCTGCATTTTGTGCATGTGAGCCGCGGTCTCTCTCTCTCCACTCCTTTGGAAAGTAGCATTACGTTAGCTCAAAAGCCCAGAACCGGACTACAAAAAGTGATTCTGCCAGCAACAAAACAACGATATCACTTCCGGTCGGGGGGTTTCAAAATAAAAGAGTGACGTCTAAAACAGGAAAGACATTTATTTTGTAAATTTGTGGCACGCACTTATTTCTCGAGACGATTTTGATTTTACAGAAACTTTTTTTTTTAAATGAAAACGAAATGAAAAGACATGGCCTAATAGAACAGGCTGCACAAAGTAGAGGAGGGGGGGTCTTAGGCTAAATTAAAATGTGTTTAATTTCAGTATTATTTCATTCCGCCTGCTTTTATAGTCTGGTTTTAGAAGACAAGGTACAATCTGCACTGCAGTCAAACAGTGACCTCTAGGCAAAAGAGCCCTGCTTGGTATTGCACTTTGTTTACATGTTTAGTGTGATATGTGGGTTGGAGTTAAGTGGGTGTAGGGCAGGAGTTGCTCTTGCTGGCTGCCTGGCCACACTGCCTGGCTCCACAGAGGGGTTTCCCACTGGCCAGAGCCACACAAACCAGAGCACAGCGAGCTGCTGCCAAATGCTCCAATAAATTGAACTTTGAACCCCTGACCTTTCACAACCAACAACTGTACAGTAGGCTGTTCTGCCGGTTGTAGTCACTAGTAGAGACAAATTAGCCTACTTGATGAATTCATGATAGCCTACATTACATTAAATATTAGCCTACTTGATGAATTCATGATAGCCTACATTAAATATTAGCCTACTTGATGAATTCATAGCCTACATTACATTATATATTAGCCTACTTGATGAATTCATGATAGCCTACATTATATATTAGCCTACTTGATGCATTCATAAGCCTACATTAAATATTAGCCTACTTGATGAATTCATGATAGCCTACATTACATTATTATAACCTACTTGATTAAAGGTCCCCTGTCTTATAAATTGCCCTTTCCTGTGTTTAGCATTGTTTTCTAGCAATGGGGGTTTGTATCAATGGTCTCTAATTATCATTTGGCGGATTGCTCCAATTCAGTTGAGTCAGACAATATCCTCCCCCAGTGAACTAAGCCATTCTGATTTGACTCGCTCCCTGACGTCAGTAGGTGCTGCTGATCTGCATAACTAACGCCCCCTCTATGGTTGTAGCGCAACCATTCGCTCAACAACAGAGTGAGTGGAAATACAGACACTTCCTCAAACGGGTTGAAGGTGCCGACAGAGAGAGCAGAGAACGAACAAGCGAGAGAGAGAGACAGAGAGACAGAGAGTGACAGGAGCACCCCATACACACTCCCGACCGCACGCGTGGGGGGCAGGAGCTTCTCTCGGGGAAACACACACGCAGTCGGGAGCACTCGCATATCACGGTCAACCTGCTGCAAAATATCATTGCGCGCGCCCGTATTCCGATCCGTGCAATAATATTCACAGGGGTATATATTGTCATTTGAAAGTTACCAATGCATTGTCCCGTGGGATTATGCCCCCCCCCCCCCCCCCCCCCGCGGCGGAATTAATTAGTATCCCCCTAAATCTCTCTATGTCTGCCAGTGCAGGCTGTGGGTGACTGTCACTCAAAGCGCTTATGGGCGGAGCCCAGCCCAAAACAGCTTGAAATCTTGAAGTGGAAAAATGCTGCTTTAGAGTACTTGATTAGAAATACAAAAACAAAAAAAACATAGACGTGTTCCATAAACTGACTAGAGCCATATGAAATCAGTTTTATTTTTTTCCAAATTCCATTTTATTTTTTTCCAAATTCCGTTTTAATATTTCAGAATTCTGTATTTTGCTTTGTACGCTCATTTTACCATCAGAAATAGTGTCTAATAAGTGGGAATGAATAAAGGTCCACAATCTTAAATACTTCGAAGCTTCGTTCGATGGGCATGGGATTCGAATATGAAAATAAAATTCGATTAAAATAAAAAATAATATTTATTTTTGCAAAATCAACTCTGCCTCGCTTTGTTAACACTTTAACTGCCGAGGTTAAATTCATGATATACCATCCCTTGCCAGCTCTATTTAACATGGAGAAGTTCCCCTTCTTTGCAGGGCTATAACTTTTTAAATTCTATTGCTAGATTGCCATTATTAGGGCATCGCTATGTAGGAAGTGAAACTGCTGCCATGGAGATTTGTGATTGGTTGAGAGGCTACATGCTAATGTAGGCTAATGTAATGTTCATTGGACTATTGATGGCGTCTCTTTTTCTATACTAGCTCCTCGAGAGGTTTCAAATTAAAATGATGACAGGAGCTAATGTGCAAGTTGTTGTAATTGGATTTACAGCTAAGCTAACAAGTTACGGTGGAGTATGTTAGCTTGCTTTTCTTTTCTTTTTTTTTATATCCAGTTAACCAAAATGTTTTCTATTAGAATATTGATATTACCTTTCTCCTGCCCTCCTCCTTGCGGTCGAAGGCGCATTGTTGTTTGCACTGCTCACAGGTCTGCGGAGGTCCATACTTCTTCTCAGAGTTGGTGCAACGCTGACACTTAGTCCCTATGAACGCTGCAATGATGTTACAGTACTGGCAGGGTTTGGGCTGCAGGGGGAAAAAAAACACAAAATACCCAATATTAAAAAAACACAAAAGACGCTACATTAACAACAACATAAAAGACCCAACAATTAAAAAACACAAAATACCCAATATATTAAAAAAAAAAACACAAAAGACAGAACATGAAACCAAACACGAAAGACCCAATATATAAAAAAACAACGGTCAATTAAAAAAGAAAATACCCAATATTATTAAAAAACACAAAAGTCCCAATATTAAAAAAAACACAAAAGACCCAACGTTAAAAAACACGAAAGATCCCATATTAAAAGAGGGGGAAATGCCTCAAGACCCAAGGATTGTACCAATACATGTAAAGACAATTGACAATATTTTTTAATCAAAATTCTTGTCTATTCCTAGAAATAAACAGCTAAATTTTATCACTGACCCGCTGTGTATAAAAATACTATTCAATAAAATATACCAATAACCAGTAGTTGCACGTGACTGGGCCCTACAGGTGGACTCACTCCATATTACGGAGCAAGGATGAATTACACACCCTATCCTGGGTGCCAGGCAGAAGGCCCCTCCAGGTACTTACAGTACACCTCTTTACCACGTTCATCATTCATTCTAAAATAATCCCAATTCCTCCTCTCATCATATTAAAAATGATTCCATTAAATGTCCATTGGAAACATGGAGTTGAGGCTATTATCAAGGCCACTCTATTTTGTTGTTATTTATAGTTTGGTGTAAACACAAGACCCTCATAACACCCACTAACTAATTTATTTTGTTTGGAAATGAATCAGAAACCATGTAGTTTGGATGCCATTTCATTGTTCTTTAAACCTAGACACAACTAGAATTTATATTGAGACACAACTAGAATTTATATTGCAGAACGCTGAAGTCACTTACTGTCCCAAACTGTTTGACGTTCTGAGCACATTTCTTGCAGATGGTGTTCGTTTTACTGTAAAAGGGAAAATATTAATTCATCACATCAAGTTACAAACAACACAATTGTAAACCATTCCACTGTGTCATAATAAAGAGCTGGATGCATCTCACCACAAGTAAAGTATTATATTAAAAGGTGCTATAGATAACATTCAGCCACTAGATGTCACACTGGAGCACCATGTAATTACCATGCATGTAATTGATCCAATCAGGTGCTTTCCACGTGGGGGAAATGGGAAGTAGGGAGGGGATGCATGCATGCAACATGTAAACAACGTACATTTTTGACCAGCAAATTTTTTTTTAATGATAAATGAATTAATCAATAATGTTTTGGGGGCATCTCTCTAAAAGCTCTGTAGATATATATATATATATATATATATATATATATATATATATATATATATATATATATATATATAAAAGATTACTCTACATAATTTTTTTTCTATCTATAGCACCTTTAATTAAGTATATTATATGAAGTATGTTAAGAGTTGAAGAGTCACACCTTTCCTGCTGAAACTCTGACCGGCAGTAGGTACACTTCACTATGGGATGTGCGATGCGACACTCCTACACAAGGGGAAAAATGTATTTGTGATTTTTGCCAAGGGTGTGTGTTGACATTGTGCAATGAGAGGATATCCACAAAGCAGTCAGGAGAGCTGCAACCTCTCATGAGCCAGCCAATTGACATAATCTTCTCAAACCAAGTTTGTCCAAGGAAAGCAACAGTTGGGATTGGAGAACCGAGAAAAGAGGGCAGGGTTGGAGATGGACCAATTTTTTTTGTTTGTTCCATAGCTCTATCTTGGAACAGTTGCTGAGAAATCTTAAGAGAAACACATATTAAAAGATACAATACATTTCTGCATACACAGGACATGACATGGACAGTTGGACACACTTTGCCTTACACTTCAGACCCATGGAACACTGGAGTGGATTTGAAAAAGATACATTCCAAAATGTTTGTGCAGTAGGTTTAGCCTACTTCACTGACCAGGTGCAACATTTAGGTTTTTTGTCAAATACTGATAGCATTTTACTAATTAAAAATGCATTTAAATCAGTGAAAATAGTCTATTTGGCAGTTGTTCCAATTTTGCACAAATCTGACTAATCTAATTATAGTGCAACCACCACGACAGGGTGGGTTAATTATGAAGCATTTAGAAACCAGTATTTACCAATATGTATCATGGCACAACATTATATTTACTCTGCCATGTAATAACTCAGAGAAATATAGTAATGGTGATGTCAATAGGGCTTCAGGGCATGCAAGGCTTGAACATCTAAAAATAATAATAATTATAAAACATAAAAAACAGTCCAGTAGAGCTGTGGTCCTCAACGTGGAGCAGGGAAAATGGGTATAGGAAAATTGGTTTAAAGTCATTCATTCACAAGAAGTTAGCCCAATGAGAAAATGTACAAGAGTGACTATTCTGATGGTTTCACTCTCTAAACTGTTACAGTATAGATATTTTAAGTTGCTAGGCAACAGATTGGGGCATTGTTTATTTCATGTGAGCCATTGATACAAAGACTGCAGCAGGAAATTAACTTGGTCCCATTTTAGAATGTTTATGACTGCGGCTCCCTGGGACTAAATCTTATTAACCCTTTAATCGCCAATGACGTGTTTAGACGTCATTCCGCACCATGCGTAATCCAGCGTTTCCGTTAGCCGGTAATTACCGGTATTTGACCGACAAAATCTGTTGAAGTCCGACATATTTAATCTCTCCGGTCTTAATGTCCGGTGAAAATAATTCCCTGAGTCTAAGCACAATTTGATAATTTGAATTGTATTAAAATAGGCTAAAATTAAATAGCCTATGCGATGAACGAAACAATCATTACATTTGTTTCATCGTTGCTTCTAATAATGACAACGACGTGGTCAGCGAGAGCTTAGTGCTGGGTGTGCGAACTTTTGTGAAGCTGCAGAGCCGGAGCAGCAGCAGCACAATGCAGTACTCCAGCAGTACTCCAATTCAGCCATTTTCAATTCAATGTTGGGTGGGGGGCGCTGCTGTGCGGTCCCCAGAAAAGAGCCAATAACAGCTGAATCTGCTGCTCTGCATCGACATACTCTCGCAAATAAGTCATTGGGAGGTGGAGAGAGAGAGTCGTCACGCAAACCCACGATAATGTTGCCGTCTCTCTGCCAAATTTCTCATTCTTCGCTTGATATAATTAATACAAATGTCCAATATAACGGAATTCGTTAGCTCATAAAAATGTGATTATAAGTTATAATCACATTTTTATGAGCTAACGAATTCCGTTATATTGGACATTTGTATTAATTTATAACAGACTGTTGTTTATTAATGTCGGGCGACTGCCCACAGACACCTATTTGATTTAAAGTGGGCAGCAGCACGAGTCTCGGGACTTATTTTATTTGGAATATAATGACTTTATACGCAAAAGTAGCCTAGTTTTAAGTAAAAATATTATAAATCTACATGCCTTGATGATGTCATTCTTTTGTTTTGTTGTCATTCTTTTGCCTATCAATTGTTTTTAAGCTCAATAAACTCTGACCGGAATTTCTCTCATTTGACCGGTAGATTGAAATCTACCGGACACTGAGGCCGGCAACAATTTTTTCTAACGGAAACCCTGGCGTAATCTGCCAAATGACGTTTTACAGCGTCTTTGAGATCAATATTTCAAAAATCTGTCATGGCAATCATATTTCACCCACGGAGAGTTGACGGGTGCTGTAGATCTCCTCTCAACTCTCCAACGGTTCAAGACCGCCATCTGGTGGCCGATCGGCGAGGTGCCAAAACCGGAAGTGAGCGACCGGAAGTGGTGCTCACCCATATTTCGTCTGGCCACTCGCTATCGTTCGCAGGACTCCATCTTTATACACTGGATATCGATCCGTTGCCAATAACTCGATAAACAACATGATAAGATAAGATAAGATATTCCTTTATTGATCCCCTTGATTTGGACGTATATAGTATTATACAACCTGGAACTGGACCAACTAGATCGACATCCCATAATAACGATCTTTTTGCTCCACGCTGATCGCCCAACGCTACGAGGAAGCTGCGGTGAGTTTCAGCGTGTTTGATTATTATTATACATACAAACTGCTCTGATCTATATATCACCCATACTACATAAATGATTTAACGTCGGCCACGGACTTTTTCTGCTGCGAATGTCTCGAGTTGATGTCGTCATCAGTCCGCGCACGTTAGCAGTTAGCCAGAGCGAGCAGTGTATCCCATGACTATATACTAAATATTAGGGGTGCACCGATATATCGGTCGGGTATCGGTATCGGCCGATAAGTGCCTTGTTGACTGCTATCGGCCTATAAGCTCAAATGTGGCGATAGCAGTCGCCGATAAATAACCATCAATTTTTGTAGCGTCAAACGGCAAAAAAAAAGTTCACTCGCGACCTACCTGCACAACGCCCGCCGTCCCCCACACACACACACAAGCTACTGCATCAAAGTTACTTTATGATTAACAAGGCATTCGTTTTGTGGCATTAACGTTATATAGTTAGTGTTACACGGACAATAACATCAGCATATTATTATTACCCATAGCAGCAAGGCATTACTCCGAGTCCGTTCATTAGCTACCGGGAGATGCAAGACTAACGTTACTGGTGAAAATGTGATTTGCGTTGGAATACTCCTTTGCCAACTTGCTGTACTTTGCTTGCAGGTCTGCAGCCATTATTGCTGGATTATGAATAGCCCCAACTTTAGCCAAGGTAACGTTATGGCTAAACCTTTAACAATAGTTAACGCTAGCTTTCGGTTAGCTGTTCAATGCTATTAATAACACAACTCCCCGTCAACACCCTCCCTCGGGAAGATGGCATTTAAGAAAGTATCTGCTGTTAAAATGACACAAACATTCGTTTTGTGGCATTAACGTTATATAGTTAGTGTTACACGTTCAATAACAAGCATATTATTTACCCGAAGATAGCAGTAAACAAGGCATTACTCCGTTAGTCCGTTCATAGCTGAGTTCCATTCCGTTGCTCATTCCGTACCAAACTACCCATTCTGCAATCTGTTAATAAAGTTTTCAACCAGACAAATGTATAGAAAGGCTTTGTTTTATTATAACATTTGTTGCAGTAAAATCATTATGTCTCATTTGGTCATGCTGTGGAGCGCTGGTCGGCGGGCCGGGCAGCTAACGTATTAGCTCCGTTAAGTTTGTTGTGCTCTGGGGCGGCTAGGTGGTGTAGTGGGCAAGGCACTCGCCACCAGTGTGGAGACGCTAGGATTCGCGTGTTCGAATCCAGCTCTCCACATTGTTTTCAGTTTAGCTGGTCGTCCGCAGTAATACACATTGGCCGTAGCCGTATTACGGGGAGGGAAAACTGAATGGTGGGGATCGGGCGTTGTGAACAAGCGACTCCTACAAGTCGGTTGGTGCGCCTGCGCAGTAGAATCAGGAAGTGTCGGGGGCAGCGTGAGCCTCCCACGCGTTACTCCTCGACACTGAGAGATCGAGCTGCGCAGGTGAAAAGATGCGACTGCTGTTACCTCAAGTACCGGAGGGGACTTGTGCTATGTATGACTTAGTCCACATTGCAGCCGGCTTGTGGGAGGCAAGAAACAGCGTTCGTGACAGGGGAGGGTTGAATTGGATGATACGAAATTGGGATGGGAGAAAATATAGAAAAATGGGAGAAAAAGTGGATCAAAAAAAAAAGTTTGTTGTGCTCTCGCAAACATGCCCGAAAGTAGAAAATGAATAAACGCTTGCCGATTGGTGGTAAGGACAGCAGGAGGTGGGTGCTAGCGGTAGGGCTGGGCGATATAACGATAACGATAAATATCGCGATATATTTTAATAATCGATATCGAATATCGAAATTAAAAAAAAATCGAAAAATCATTTTTTTTTTTTTTTAATTTTTTTTTTACCTGCAACAGGGCAGTTTTAAAACCAGAGACAGTGGACAGACTTGTCTTTCTTGCCTGCAACTTAAAGTAATGGCTTTGCTTGTCCAAATGACAATACTGACCAAATTCAGATTTCTTTTTCTCTTGTCCATTTATTTTGTTTGCTTTCTAATTTAAAATACATTTTGAAACCGTCTGTACACAGTAGGCTATGTCTGCTAGCAGAACTAGACTCCAGTCAGGAGTCACAGTGCACATGTGCGGTGGTTTGTCCACCAAAAAAGCGCCAAAAGATCGAAAATAAACTAGCAGAGCCAGAACTGTTCAACTCCTCTGGAGCCACAGCCAGCAGAGAAGCCGGTTTACTTTAGCTTTTAAACCAGCTGCAGCCTGAGAACTGGAGTGTGAGGGGATGTAACACTAAAGATGGCGGCAATGACAAAGAATTGCTGCAAAATAAACATACATCTGTTGTTAAAAAAAAAAAAAAAAAAAAAAAAAAAAAATTATGCTTATAACAATTCGATAATTATCGATATCGAGAAATAAAATAAAATTATCATATCGTTATCGCGATATGATTTTTTTCCATATCGCCCAGCCCTAGCTAGCGGTGTGGTGTAATTGGCCGAATCGACTGTCAATCAAAATGGTTCCATTGCATTGGTTGAAAGCTCTGGTTGAGAGAATAGTATCCCGCTGCAGGCCGCCAGAATGGTTCCATTGCATTGGTTGAAAGCTCTGGTTGAGAAAATAGTATCCCTCTGCAGGCCGCCAGACGATACTGGGAGAGAGATAGTGATACCATAAACATATTTCTTGATGTTTCCTTTTTTTAAGTAAGTAAAGAGGCCTACAAATACAAACACACATACAAATATACAGTAGTTTCATTAAAAAATAAATAAAAATTTAAAAACTTTTTTTTTTTTAAATTACAAATACTTATATACAAATATAGGTATCGGTATCGGCCGATAGTGTTAGTTGAACAATCGGTATCGCGTATCGGTGGCCAATTTTCATATCGGTGCATCCCTACTAAATATCCCTAAAATACTCTGTTCCGCCCCAATACATTGCAACGACGTCCACCGTATACCACACACTACTATAACCGTGGCATCAGAATTCACGCCACATACATACTCGGCACGTAAATATATAAAATAGCGCCGTGCAAGCTAATTATCCTAGCCAGCCAAACTATACAATTGCGCCGTGCAAGCTAATTATCCTAGCCAGCCATGTTTCCAAATGTACTAAATATCACTAAAATACTCTGTTCCGCCCCAATACATTGCAACGACGTCCACCGTATACCACACACTACTATAACCGTGGCACCAGAATTCACGCCACACACATACTCGGCACGTAAATATATAAAATAGCGCCGTGCAAGCTAATTATCCTAGCCAGCCTCGAGTCCTAAACCAAAATAGTAGCACATCTGGAGCTGTGGTGCGTAAGCACGTCATCACGTAACGTTGGTTGTTGTTAGTGAGCGTGCTGAGCCGAGGCTGAGCGGAGCCAAACTTGGAAAATCGATATATCGAAACTTTGCGACCACGTTTCATGTTTATTTCGAGGAAATAATTTATCGCAATATTTATCGTTATCGTTTTATCGCCCAGCCCTATGTTGCTACATCCTAAACGATAGATACTTGATGTTGAATGGGCCATAGTAATGTCAATTTAGCAATACAATTAAAAAAAATTATAGCCCTGCAAAGAAGGGGAACATCTCCATAGATTTACAGTGGTGGCAGAGAAGGGATTAAGATCAGAATAATCTCTGGCAGATAAAGCAAGCAAACACCTTGCTTTGCCTAATTCTGAGCCAGGATTTAAAAAAATATATATATATCAATGTTAGAGATTTAAGCAATCTAGAGCAACATGCCGTTTAAAAAAATATATATTATGTACAATATGGCCATGTAGCTATGGAACATGATTTTCTTTTTCTTTTTACAGAATTTACATGAAATTATTTTGCATTTAATCTCACACATTCAAAAACAGTTTTACACACATTTGTTTAGTTTGACAGTTATTAAGAGTAAATTCGTTTGAATATGGCCACCAGTGATGTCATCTGGGACATTGAATCCTTGTGTTGCGTTAATTACAGCTCAATGTAGATGAAAAAATAGCAATACTGTGTCTTATACATTATTTCATGACAGCTGCAATTAACACAACACAAGGATTCAATATCCCCGATGACATCGCTGGTGGCCATATTCAAATCCATTTACTCTTAACACTTTCGATGCCGGTCATGTTTTCCTTTTTACCCCCTTGAATGCTGCCACCCACTTCAATGTTAGCGTTAAAAACGCATAATCTATGTTTTAAATTATGGCTATGTGTCTAATCTGCCCGTCGCTTATCAATGACTTGTTTGCAGTCAACATTGTCGAAACGGATTTTTTTATTTAAATTTTTTTTATTAGTTCATATCCTTTTTATAACATTTCAAAAAGCTATCGTTCTCTCGAAAATTTTCGGAAAATAGAAAGATCCCCCCCATAACCGGCATTTATTGGAATATTCTCGAATACACTAGACACGTCGTCATTTGTCTGCCCATTTATGAATCGTTTTCAAATAAACGCTAGATTATCGATAGTATATGTGTACTTATGCACGCTATAGAAGCGAGCTGAGAAATCGATTATTTTTTTTATCTACTTTTTCTCCAATTTTTTTTCTCCCATCCCAATTTCGTATCGTCCAATTCTACCCTCCCCTGTCTCGAACGCTGTCTGGCCATGCCTCCCACAAGCCGGCTGTAATGTGGACGAAGCCATACATTGCACGAGTCCCCTCTGGTACTCGAGGTAGCAGTCGTCGCATCTTTTCACCTGCACAGCGCGATCTTTCAGCGTCGGGGGTCTGCGCTTTGGAGGGACGCCGCCGCCGCTTCCTGATTCTACTGTGCAGGCGCACCAACCGACCTGTAGGAGTCGCTGTCCACAACGTCCGATCCCCACCCATCAGCTTCCCACCCCCTAATTAGAGTTGTTCCGATACCAGTATCGGAAATGCCGCCGATACTGCCTAAAATGCTGGTATCGGCGAGTACCCTCTAATTCTGCGCTCCGATACCATATGACGTAATTATACATTATAAAACAAACGTGTGTTTAACCGACCGTGAATTAAATTATCAATGCCGTTTGTCATTTTAACAGCAGATACTTTCTTAAGAGCGGTGTTGACGGGGAGCTCTGATGGGTTCGCTTGGTGGTGTTATTAGCATTGAACAGCTAACCGAAAGCTAGCGTTAACTAACGTTAAAGGTTTAGCTTGAACGTTACCTTGGCTAAAGTTGGGGCTATTCATAATCCAGCAATAATGGCTGCAGACCTGCAAGCAAAGTACAGCAAGTTGGCAAAGGAGTATTCCAACGTAAATCACATTTTCACCAGTAAAGTTAGTCTTTTCATCTACCGGTAGCTCATGCTAGCTAACCTAGCTCACGTTAACGTCGTCACTAGTGATCGACCACTTCGCGTACACAATTAATGACATGTTGCGGACAGCCATATCGGTGACAATGTTTAGCTTTTAGTGCCAAATGATAAGAGTCTGAGGCGGAGTCTCAAAAGAGAATGTTGAATATTTATTGTGCAAAAATCACAACAGATCCTCTGCTACTTAACGGAGCCCTGTGGAAGCAAGTGCAGCAACGAATAATGTCTGTGTGGAACTAATGTGCCAACAACCTTTCCGTGGGTGAACTCATTGAGATAGTTTTCAATTACTGATACTAATACTAATCTATACAATCACCTGTTGAATAAATACCATAAATTTATAGTTATTACTAAAAAACAGTATATATAAAACAGTAGCTGTATATATAAAAAAAAAAGTTGTATAATTCTTTTTTAATTTTTATAATGTATGCACTGGTATCGGATCAGTATCGGTCGATACCCAAAGCTTAGGTATCGGAATCGGAAAGGAAAAAAATGGTATTGGAACATCTCTACCCCTAATACTACCAAATGTATTAGTATGAACGACCAGCAAAGCTGAATGCAATGCAGAGAGCTGGGCTAGAACCCAGCGTCTCTTGCATTGGTGGTGAGCGCCTTGCCCACTGCACCACCTAGCCGCCCCTGAGAAATCGATTCTCTCATTTCCTCAACATCACACACACGGGACATGCTGTTATCTCAGTGAATACTAGGGATGGGTACCGAATTCGGTACTTTTGAGGTACCGAACCGAAACACGTCGGTACTACCGAGTATCGATTCGATTGCTTTTTTCTTTTCAAGTCAACATTCACACGCACAATATATGCTTACCTAGGATTTGACTTGATTCAACAACAAAGCAGTCGGAGCAATGGCAAGCCGAAAACGGACGAAATTGTAGTTATTTGAAGTTTGGATTATTTTTCTCACGCTAATTTTTTTGAGACTAAAGTACCGAAAAAAGGTACCGTTGGGTACCGGTATCGATTCACAGGTACCGGTACCGTATCGGTTCAAATGTGAAAGGTACCCATCCCTAGTGTATACAGCGGATTATCCTAAAACTGGTAACATAGACTCCTTACCTTAGATCAGATATTCTCCAAAAAGATAATTCAAATTCCTGTTCGCCATTCCAAATATCGATCGCGTTTTTGGTAGATTATTGGCTGCTGTAAATATATATTCCACGTAGGGCTGGGCGATAAAACGATAACTATCGCGATAAATTATTTCCTCGAAATAAACATGAAACGTGGTCGCAAAAAGTTTCGATATATCGATTTTCCAAGCTTGGATATCAGCACACGCACTAACAACCAATCAGTGAAGGAGATGGCGACAGCGAAGGAAACCCGCAGTGCACCTCTGGGTAGGAAACAAGGCTGACTAGGATCATTAGCTTGCACGCCGCTATTTTATAGTTTACGTGCCGAGTGGGTGTGTGGCGTGAATTCTGAGGCCACGGTTAGAGTAGTGTGGGGTATGCGGTGGACGTCGTTGCAATGTATTGGGGCGGAACGGAGTATTTTAGGGTGATAGTTAGTACATTGTCATGGGATACACCGCTTGCTCTGGCTAACTGTTAGTTCCATTCTTATAATGCATAATGATCCAGTGGCGGTAGGTTGCCCCCTGGTGGAATATAATAATCTATGCACTGGGGTGTTTAGTATACTGCGTAGAAGAACGTGCGCGGACTGATGACGACATCAACTCAAGACATTCAGTTGTTTTGGTTGTTTGAAATCACGCGGCATAATCACAAGAAACATTCATTCAGACTGTGTTGGATATAACAAAATGGATTTATATGGATTATGGACTTGGACACATTCATGGAGAGTTCAAGCCGGGACCACAACGCTTCTCAAAGGGTTGGCTCGACACGCGACGGCTCTCCAACTCGTCTCCGTTCTACCGCTGCAAAACAAGTGAGTCTATTAATAGCCCGTCGGCGCCAGGCACAAGAAGTTAATTAAGCCTGACAGAAATTATATCGACGTTAATTATCGATAGTGATATGAAAATTATTTTATCGCGATAACGTTTTTGGCCATACGTTTCAGCCCTAATTCCACGCTGCTTTCCAACTCGCGATCACTTCCCTCATCAGATCCCTCGCCAGCATAATGGAGCTAGTAGGCTCCCCCCACACAGATCCAGCAGTATGATCGAATGGCCTGCAGTTACACAGGGATAGACGATAGGGGGCAGTATTTTCCTATCTGAGCTCCTAGAGAGTAGTGTTGTCACGATACTGGAATTTCGACTTCGATACGATACCTTGAAAAGTATCGATACTTCGATACCATTTCGATACCAAAAAAATATATATATATATTTTTAAACAAATTTAGCTTTTGTTGCTGGTTGATTCTCCTCAGCTTCTCTCTGGTACTATAAGATAAGATAAATATAACACTTTTAAAACCCTGTTTATCTTTAGATCACACATTTAAAAATAACTGTTCATCTCACTTCAATCATTTTTATTGCAGAAAATTTTTCTCAAGCAGACAGATGTAAACACTGTAATCTGTGTTGCATGTACCTGACAAACTGAACTGTTTGTATTACAGTTAGTAACAGTTTCGATTTTTATTTAAAGATAACGAGAGAGAGAGAGAGAGAGAGAGAGAGAGAGAGAGGCTATGCTCGGAGCATTTTAGTAACGTTACATTTTCAACAAGATTGCTATTTAAACACTTCATGGAAACGGGGTAATGTTAACCTTATGTTGACTGTAGTATTGTATGACCTCGACATAACGTTTAAACGTTAACGTTACTCCGTTTCCATGCAGTAATTATAAAAGTGGCCAGCTAAGCTAACGGAGCTAACGGCTAGCAGTAGCTAACGTTAGCTGAAAGCTGTAACGTTACTAACAACGAATCAGCTGTTGATATTATGCGCCAGTAGACAACATATCATGTATTAAACTAGAGTTAATGGTTTAATGCTTCAGTCACAGTGACGTTGAAAGAGCAGCTGTCACGAACCTCTTTCATTTCTTTATAGAGAGATCCTCGTTGGCACTGCTCTGTAACACCGCTTGCAAATAGCATTGGTGCATCTTTAGCTTGTCCTTCGTTGTTTACTTCAAACTAGGGCTGGGCGATATGACGATATTATATAAATATCGGGTACAGTTCATTAACAATACACTTTTTCAACGTATCGTGGATATCGTGATGTTTTGCCCAATAGGATTGTGTCGCATCAATCTGGTCCACACGTTACTCGTTCATATCTCAGCCTGTGTTGAGATATGCCCATTCCGCGGTCTGTTAATAAAGTTTTCAATCAGACAGATGTATGGAAAGGCTTTTATTATAACATTCGTTGAGGTAAAATCATTATGGCTCATTTAGTCATCCTGTAGTGCACTGGTCTCCTACTAGTCGGTTGCGGGGAGCTAATGTAAGTAGCTTTGTTGATGTCAGCACACTGGACATTCAGGAAGTCAAAAACGAATGGCGCTTGCCGATTGGTGCTAAGAACAGCAGGGCGGGTGCAAGCGGTGTGACGTAATTGGCAGACTCGACTGTCAATCAAAATTATTCTGTTGTCCGTCAGAATGAATGAATGAAAACTTTATTAACATATTGAAGAATGGGTACAATACAGTACAGGAGGATGAAGACCAGAAAAAGACTTTCGGCTTTTTTACATAAGGGTCCTCCATTTTCAATTCATCAAAACATTTAGAGACATACAAATATACAGTAGTTTCATAAAAATGCTAAAATGCTATTGATTGATTGATTGATTGATTGATTGAAAACTTTATTAACATATTGCAGAATGGGTACAGTACAGCTCAATACATACAATTGTTAAGGGGATGCAGACCAGAGAAAGACTTTTGTCTCGTTTACATCAGGGTCCCCCATTTTCAATTAACCACATTTCATATCTAAATGATATAATATCTCATTGCTAAATATATGCAATATATTATAATCTAATAATCCAATAATCTAAATCTAATATATAATATAAAAATGCTAAATGCATGGGTATTTTATTTTGTCTTTAATGTTAGCTTGCAAACTCAAATACCGTCTTGGTAAGCCTCATAATGAATCGTTTGGGGTAAAAAAGAAAAACATCGTGATGTGTATCGTGTATCGCCGAAAGGTCAGAAAATATCGTGATATCATATTTAGGCTAGGGATGTCCCGATCCGATCACGTGATCGGAATCGGCGTCGATCACGTGCTTTTCAGAGTATCGGGGATCGGGAAAAAATAATAATAAAAATCGGCAGTCAAAAAAAGAATTTTTATTCAACAAACATGACCATGTCCACGTCTTAAACTCATACGGAGGCCTTAGTTTTGGTTTTAAATTACATATAATATATCATCATTAATGTATTTATTGTCACACAGAGCAGAATAATTTTCCACAACAATTCCCCTTTAATTTTCACCGTTGCAACAAACACCCCTTTAATTTAGACGCTACACGCTACACGCTACACGCGGCTCGACCACAACAACAACAACACGTCGCTCCCGAAACACGGTTAATATCCACTGACTTGAGCAGCTAGACTTAATGTCAGAGGTTTGGAACTAAGCATTTAAAAATAGAAAGTCAAGCCAGTTGCAATGTTTGCAAGGAGGACAGCCGGCTGGAGGCGAAGTTTTCAGACTAACTTTGAGGATAACGTTACGTGACTGAGGATGATCGTCGGCGTTTCAGACCAGAATGGACCATTACGTAAGTCGAACACTGAATGTATACTAATGTGCAAACATATATTGAAACTTTTAATATTTCAGAAGCACATTTCTCAGGGTGAATGTAATAACAAACGCCTCCGCGCTCGCGCCCCGGATATAGGCAACAGATGGGCTTGTCTCGCTCCACCAGTTTCTGACAAATGCGTCAAAATTGATTACTAATGTGAAAGATCGGATCAAAACGATCGGATCGATAGATATTTAAAATCACATGCTCGGGATCGGATCGGAAGCAAAAAAAGGCGATCGGGACATCCCTAATTTAGGCCATATCGCCCAGCCCTACTTCAAACCCGAAGTACCTCCAAACAGCACTTCTGCTGTTTTCTTTATCCACAAGCACAAGTTGCGGAGGCTCTGCATTTGCCATCTTCAGCTAAAATGTTTGTTTACAAACTGAAGACGGCTCTGTGAGGGAGAGGGCTGGAGGAGGCGGAGGGGCAAGCGTGCTCTGAACAGCGTGTCAACAACTTGCGCTAGAACACTCGCCAACTGGTACCGATACTGCAGAAAGTATCGGTATTTCGGGAAATGAGTATCGAAACCATTTTAAATATTCAGTATCGATATGTATCGATACTTCGATATTTTTGACAACACTGCTAGAGAGTCTGCTGTACCAACGGGAGACTCGGTTGATGAAATATGAATTCAGATCGCTAATAAATAAAATAAAAACTACAATTCGCGTCGTCGGCACTCAACGGGGGGCATGAAAAGACGACAATACATGTCACTGGCACTCAAAGTGTTAACACTTGAGTGCCAGCGACGCTTTATGTCATTAGTTCATGCCGACCGTTTAATGCCAGCAACGCTATATAGCGTTTGTTTTGTCGTTTTTTTATTATTATTATTAGCGATTTGAATTCATATTTCATCAATCGAGCCTCACGCTAGTGCAGCAACCTCTCTCTGAGCTCCATTGGGAAAATACTAGGGGTGGGAATCACCAGTTTCATCACGATACGATACCGATTCTTTGGACAACGATACGATATTTTCCGATATCACAAAGTCTGCCACGATACGATTCAGGTGCCTGCGATCGATATGAGACGAAATTATATGCCCATTTAACACAATCAGTAACATTTAAAAACAAAAAAAAAGGCAATGGAAATATCATTTGACATTTTTATTTTTGATCTCTTCCAGACATTTAAATGAAAAACAATCTATTGTTTTTAATACAAATAGACCTCCTGTTCACTGTTTTTGGTTCGTTTTTCTTTTTTCTCTCGATATTAATATAGGGCTGGGCGATATGGCCAAAAACGTTATCGCGATATTATAAAATTATTTTCATATAACTCGATAAATCGATAATTATCGTCGATATAATTTCTGTCAAGTTTAATTAACTTCTTATGCCCGGCGCCGATGGACGGGCTATTAATAGACTTGTTTTGCTGCTGTGAATGTCTCGAGTTGATGTCGTCATCAGTCCGCCTTCTTCTACGCACCAGTGCATAGATTATTATATTCCACCAGGGGGCAACCTACCGCCACTGGATCATTATGCATTATAAGAATGGAACTAACAGTTAGCCAGAGCAAGCGGTGTATCCCATGACAATGTACTAACTATCACCCTAAAATACTCCGTTCCGCCCCAATACATTGCAACGACGTCCACCGCATACCCCACACTACTCTAACCGTGGCCTCAGAATTCACGCCACACACCCACTCGGCACGTAAACTATAAAATAGCGGCGTGCAAGCTAATGATCGTAGCCAGCCTTGTTTACTACCCAGAGGTGCACCGCGGGTCTCCTTCACTGTCGCCATCTCCTTCACTGATTGGTTGTTAGTGCGTGTGCTCATATCCAAGCTTGGAAAATCGATATATCGAAACTTTGCGACCACGTTTCATGTTTATTTCGAGGAAATTATTTATCGCGATAGTTATCGTTTTATCGCCCAGCCCTATCCTATTCACTGTCACAGCGCTGTATTTTGGCTGGAAAAGGCATATTGGGAGTCAGAAGGTGCAGTACCGGCCAGATCCTGTTAGGCGCCGGTTACACCTTTCGTTTCATTTTCGTTTCATTGTCAGATGAGTTTCGCCGCAACGTGGCAGCCTCGAGTCACACTTTCGTTTTTGTCACCTGAGCACACTGATGTAGTAAACTGCCAAAGCAGTAGGTGGCAAACATGAAGGCAATTTCAACCAATCAGAAGTTAGGGATGGGTACCGAATTCGGTACTTTTGAGGTACCGAACCGAAACACGTCGGTACTACCGAGTATCGAAAAAAAAAAAAAAAACTTTTTTCTTTTCATGTCAACGTTCACACGCACAATATATGCTTACCTAGGATTTGACTTGATTCAACAACAAAGCAGTCGGAGCAATGACAAGCCGAAAACTGTCGAAATTGTAGTTATTTGAAGTTTGGATTTTTTTTTTACGACTGAGGTAGGTAAATTAAATTTCTTGAGACTAAAGCAGGGCTCTACAGTGCGACCATATTGCTCGCATATGCCCCTAAAAATATGTGCGTGCGAACATGCAAAATCAAGTACTCGCACGGTGTGCGAGTGGGGCCAGCGAGTGCAGAGTACAGCCTCTCATTCGTCCTTTTTTTTCCTCCGCTGCGAGAATCGTTAAAAACTACAAGTCCCACAGTTCACAGCCACATAAACTTTCCAATCACAGTAGTTTCCTGTGGTCACGCGACTGGAAACCGAAAGTAATGATCAGCGGCTGCGTCACTGTCTGAGTCAAACAATAATACAGCCATGTCGAAGCCCATTCATTTTTATTTTGCGCGAAAGATACCGGAGAATGAGAAGTCAGACGAGGCAGCTCATGTTACAGAGGTGATGGTTAACGTTAACCAAGATACTGGCGCTAGCCAGCATGCTAGCGAAGTTGGCCAAGCTAGCGAGGCTACACCCACTGTAGCACCCAATGTAGCCACTGTAGCTAGCGAAGCTACACCCACTGGAGCCGGAGGGAAGACATACAAATTTAACGTGAATTGGCTAAACATTTCCCCATGGCTAGAGTTCGAAAACAATGTCATGTTTTGTAAATATTGCAAAGTAGGATCGATGCATTGCGATGCATTGTTACACCCCTACAACTGGCCCACTGTGTATGTGTGTACAGCTAACTTGGCTAGCGTTATCAACCGCAGAGGTGGGCAATGGGTCCAGCTGTAACGCCGGACGGCCAGAGTGCAAGCGGTGTGGCAATAGGGTCTAGCTGCATCGCCGGACGGCCAGAGTGCAACGGTGTGACGTCGTAATTGGCAGAATCGACTGTCAATCAATGGTCTACCTGACACGCAAACTACTGTACTGGAGGTGTACAGTATTTCAATAGGCAACCCTGAAAGGATTATTTTTCTAAAAGAGCAACACTAGCTCCCCCCTCTACTGATGGCCCTGGTTGTAAAGCCAGTGTCTCCTTTTTCCTTCAATATCACTGCCTTTCTTATTAGGCCTAGTTGTTGGCTACAACTTTGCCATAGTAGGCATTAATCACTTAATTAATAGTTCAAATGTCTGTCCCATTCCCGTTTGCACACGCAGATGATACACACACACGCACACAGTGGGCCAGTGACTTTGGTGGTATGTGCTATTGCACAGATGTGTCCCGTTTGCACATGCACGCACAGTACAAATTAGGGGTGGGACGATACATCGATCCAGATCGATACATCGATGTAATTATCAACGATCGAATCGGATCGATGCAATGTAATAAGATCGATTCATATCGATACTCTTATTTTGAAAATCCTGTGGCGAGTCTCATATCCGCCCAAGAACAACAGCAGTAGCTCCGTGTGTGTAGACGTTACAGCATAGCATTCTCCCTTTCTGTGTGTGTGCGCGCGTATTTGGAAAGACCAGATGAGGTCAGAGGAGTTTGATGTTTAAATGTTATTTAAACAGAAACAATATAATACATAATAAATGTAGGCCTATACATGATCATGCAACATCAACAAATTGTTGTAGGAACGTTTTGGGAGAGGAAGGTAGGGAGGGGTTTTAGGTTGAGGTTTGAGTTCCAAAAAATGGAGCTTAAAGTTTAAAGCTCAATATATCAAAACGTGGCACTTTACAGTGAACAGGAGGTCTATTTGTATTAAAAACAATAGATTGATTTTCCTTTAAATGTCTGGAAGAGCTCAAAAATACAAATGTCAAATGATATTTTCGTTACCTTTTTTTAGTTGATCTAAATGTTACCGATTGTGTTAAATGGGCATATGTTATCATCTCATATCGATTGCAGGCACCTGAATCTAATCTAATCGTATTGTATCGTGAGAGACTTTGTGATATCGGCAAATATCGTATCGTTGTCCAAAGAATCGATATCGTATCGTATCATGATGAAACTGGTGATTCCCACCCCTAGTACAAATATACATTTATTTTTGAAAAAAAATAAAAACTCTGTTACTTGACATATTTTCACTGTGCTCCTACATATTTTTGGGTGCTCCTAAATTTCTTTGTGTGCTCCTAAAATTTTTCATTTAGGAGCACCTGTGCCCCTAGTGAAAAAGGTTAGCGTAGAGCCCTGTAAAGTACCGAAAAAAGGTACCGTTGGGTACCGGTATCGATTCACAGGTACCGGTATCCAGGGGAGGAAATTAGGCCACTTTACTCGCCAAATGCGAGTATTTTTTACGTTTGGCGAGTAATTCATGAAGAGCACTCGCCAGTCTGGCGAGTACTTGTAATTACAAAACAAACAAAAAAATCATTCTGCAATCTGCTGATTCGCTCACTGGCACAAGCCGAACTCTGACTCCCCCCTTGATTCCTCCCAATCCGACCATAACCAATGAACATCATCGTTGTACAGATGCGCTCTAAGCTCCTCCAATGAACACTCATTTTCTAGAAGATGCCGCCCATCTAGGGGAAGTGGACAGATCACTGCGAGCGGACCTACAGACTCCTGCCACCGGCAGCCGGCTTGACAACGTAGACAAACTTAGACAAAAACACATCAGTGGATGAAAATAATTGCATGTAGTGTCGTCGCTTTCGGATATCAGTGCGGTCTGACATGGGGGCGAACAATAGCATGCGACGCGTCTCATTCGAGTCGGATGAGAATGACAAGTCAACCAGGCACCAGCATTAGCCGGCTAGCTACCTAGCATGTAACAAGCTACCATAACGCGCGTTCAACATAGTGGACAATACTGAGCGGCTTTGCTTAAATGCAGCCGAGTGACATTTTATTATTACCGGGTTTCCCCCCATATCACCACTCGCCCATATGCCCTTCACAACGGTGATGTTGTCATACTTGGCATTCAGAACACACCTGCTGAACCCCTAGCGTTGTCGATTCGGTTCCAATGTATTGTCATCTTACAGCACAAGTACAGTACAACCAGAATACATTTGGCATACAACCAGAGTGCAAATGTAACAAGTCAAGTTGTTTTATTTAGCTATTACATTACAGTGAAATGCTTGGTTCTTTCACTGCCCAACTCAGTCCAACCTAGACCAGTCCAACCTAGTCCAGTCCAGCCCAGCATCTTTCACTGCCTAGTTCAGCCCAACCCAGTCCAGAATAGTTCCCTCTTTCATGTTAATATGTGATATCCTAATATTTTGAAGAGTAGAGACAGTGTGATTAATACATGTTGTATGCTAATATTGTGAAGAGTAGAGACTGTTATTAATGTTTTATGCTAATAAATATTTTAAAGAGTAGAGACACGGTGTGATTTTTACTATGATTGAAAATCAATTTAGACAAAGACATACAAAGAAGTAATTATTACAATTAGCGTTTTTTTTGGGCTGGTAAAAAATCAGTTTGTCTGGTAAAAAAAATCAGATACTCGCCAGTTGGCTGGTAAGCCAAAAAGTTAGTTTCCTCCCCTGCCGGTATCGGTTCAAATGTGAAAGGTACCCATCCCTATCAGAACTTGAATGTGCCTGCAAAGCAAATGTCAACAAGGCGGGCGCCTATGGGCGCCACCATCTTTTGCCTATTTACCCAGTGCAGCACTTCTTTTTCAGCAAAGTCTAATAAAAGTGCAATAAACAAAACGGATACATTCACTGTGTGTTCTGCCTGTCATTTGTTGATGAAACAAAACTAACAACACAAGTGACCACCAAGAGCGGATAGTTTAGTCTAAAAAAAGATCGGTAGCTACATTGTTAGCTGCATGCTAACGTCAATGGAATATGCCATTCTAACAGTATAGCATTGTGGCTAGAAGCTAACGTTAGCTCACGCTAGTTAGCCAGCACCAAACTGATGATATCGGGAGCTATCAGTAGTTAGATAACATTAGAGACAACGCTGTGTGTATTAAACAAAGGTGAATAGATGACTGGGCCATTTTGTTTAATGCTTGTTAAGTTGAAAGAGGAGCTTTGAGCTAACAGGGTCTGATAGCTAGCCAGTGGTAATGCTAGCAGAATGAATGGATGTAAACTTTATTTAACATATTGCATAATGGGTACAATACAATACGGCTCAATACAAACAATTGTTAAGGGAATGCAGACTGTTGTAGCTTGGACTGGGATTAGGCCTGCCGCGATAAGCAATAAATCGATTAATTGCCGCGATAATTAAAATTAATGCAATGATTTTGACGGGCGCGATTAATTGCTATTTGCGCGTTTGTTTTAATGAGGCGGAACCAGTGCCCCTTGTCAGTCACTGTCCGTGTTGGGAGGCGGGCCGCTGGCTTTACTACAGAGCAGAGAGCACAGCACAGGAGCTCCGTGGGGCAACACCACATAGCTTAACTACATTTCTCAATAGTGTTGCTCCTTTTAACCAAGTAGCGTTATTTGTAGTGTAACGTTAGCGTTTTAACGTTAGTAGCTAACGTTAAAACTAACTTAAAGTTAGTTGTTCACCAACAATCTCAACATTTGTTTTATCATTAGCTCATGTCGATCTACTAGTAGCATCAGCAAGCTAACGTTAGCTGGCCCCAGTCCACTAGCAGCATGTCGATCTACCAGCAGCATCAGCAAGCTAACGTTAGCTGGCCCCAGTCCACTAGCAGCATGTCGATCTACCAGCAGCATCAGCAAGCTAACGTTAGCTGGCCCCAGCCCATTAGCAGCATGTCGAAGTAGTAGTAGCATCAGCAAGCTAACGTTAGCTGGCCCCAGTCCACCAGCAGCATCAGCAAGCTAGGATAATAACAACAATACTTCCGGTCCGGTCGGTGGGCTTCAAAATAAAAGTTTTGGGAAATAAATTTCTCAAAAAAAAATTCTCTAACCGGTCGCAATAATATCGCTTATCGCGATATTTTCGGGGGCAATTAATCGCCCAGCAAAATTTGTTATCGTGGCAGGCCTAACTGGGATCCTTATAACAATAACTTGACAACACATGGTAGCTGCAGCTATTTGGGACACGGAGCTATGTCCCAAACACACACACACACACTGTTGTCACAGGAAGGGCACGCAGATGGTATCTACTGCGCATGGGCGTTTTCGCAACAACGGCTCCGTGAAGGCTACACGACTGTTGTCGGCGAGTTTTTGGCATTGCTCAAAAAACGCAAACACAATTTAGCGTTTCAGCTGGGGCCACAACGTATCCAATAAAAAAACACCAAAAAACGCATTTCTGTGTAAAAGGGACATGAAACGCATTCAAAAACATAAAAACGAGCACAAAAACACTGTGTGTAACATGCCCCTTAGTGGGGCTATCTCGAGAATGCAATAATCCCCCCTCCTTCCCAGTCCCTAGTGGACCTCTGCTGTTCTCTTAGCTTAGTTAGCTTACGCTAACGCAACATTAATTTCGGTATTTAACGCAACGTGGGCATAAAGGAATGGCGAGGATGGAAAGCATGTTAGATGCATTTGAAAAAAACAACAGGCACTTATTTCGGGTCTCAAAATAGGCGGACTCTGAAGCAATTCTGTCTAACGTCTACACACGCTGAGCTGCGCTGAGCTAATGTTGTTGTTGCGGCCCGGCGGATATGCTCAACAGGGGATTTTCAAAATAAGAGTATCGCAATATGAATCGATCTTTTTACGTTGCATCGATCCTATTTGATAATTGATAATAGATCGATCTGGATCGATGTATTGTCCCACCCCTAGAAAATACCACCCCCTATCGTCTCTCCCTGTGTAACTGCACCCCATTGGATTAGACTGATGGGGGGGGGGGGGGTCCAGTTTCCTCATTCTACTTTTCGGCAAGCCATCTGAAGAGATCGAAGTGATTGCAGAGCCGGAAAACAGCGTGGAATACATATTTACAGTACCCAGCGCTGAATCAATAAACGCAATCGATATTTGGAACGGCGATCAGGAATTGGAATAATCTTTTTGGAGAACATCTGATCTGAGGTAAGGAATCTATTTTACCAGTCTTAGGATAATCTGATCTGTTTACACAGAGATATCAGCGTTTGCCCTATGTGTGTGTGCGCGCGCGCTGATCAGGAAATGAGAATAGATTTTTCAGCTCGCTTCTCTAGCGTGCATAAGTACTAGGGATGCCCCGATCGATTGGCCAGCGATCGGTATCGGCCGATATTCAGTATAAATATGAGATCTGTGAATTCCAATAATGCTTTATTTTCGCCGATCGTGAAAACCGATCGAAAAACATGATCCAATTCTTAGCGGAGATCTAACTCGCTGAGTTCTGTCTCCGACACAGAGCTACAAACTGCCGCTCCTCCTCCTCCTGCCCCTCCCTTACCCGTGTAAACACAGAGGAGGCTCCTCTGCTCTAGTCTAGTGCGGACCTCCGTGAGCTAACGTTAGCTACCTAGCTATCGTTACTGTTTAAACAAATTTACCCAGTCAACTAGGGGTGGGACGATATATCGATCTATTATCAATAATCAAATAGGATCGATGCCACGTAAAAAGATCGATTCATATTGCGATACTCTTATTTTGAAAATCCGGCGACGCAACGTCATCGCCCCGCGCCCAGTGTTGTGAAACTCAAACTCCGTTTAACATCAACAGCTGCCAGTAGCGTCTAGAGCGTCACTACTAGAGCAAGACTAGTGTGCCTATTCTGTGACCCAAAACATGTCCCTGCTGTTTTATTCCACAACGGGTCCAATGCATCTAACCTGCTTTGCAATCCTCGTCACTCCATTATGCCCACTTCGCGTTAAAAATCGAAGATAACGTTACTTTAGCGTGAGCTAACAAGCTAACCCAGAGCCATAGGCAGAGAGAAGTGGGGACTGGGAGGGTGCATTCTCGGGGATAGCCCCACTAACAGGATCTGGCCGGTACTGCACCTTGGGACTCCCAATATGCTTTTCCAGCCAAAATACAGCTCTGTGACAGTGAATAGGATATTAATAGAGAAAAAAAAATTAACCAAAAACAGTGAACAGGAGGTCTATTTGTATTAAAAACAATAGATTGTTTTTCATTTAAATGTCTGGAAGAGCTCAAAAATAAAAATGTCATGATATTTCCATTGCCTTTTTTGTTTGTTGATTTAAATGTTACTGATTGTATTAAATGGGCACATAATATCGTCTCATATCGATCGCAGGCACCTGAATCGTATCGTATCGTGGCAGACTGTGTGATATCGGATAATATCGTATCGTTGTCCAAAGAATCGATATCGTATCGTGATTAAACTGGTGATTCCCACCCCTACAGTCAACTATTCACTTTTAGTTTAAAACATGAGGCATTGTCTAACGGCTAGCTACTGATATCAACAAATGCTCCAGCAATAGTCTAGTAGTGCATGTTGATACCTCCGTTAGCTCACGTTAGCTCCCTGTTCAAAACTAAATGTCCATTTGTATAAATTAGGTTAACTCGAGGATGGTATTCCTGGCTGCCGGCATTATCGCGGCTCATGCGCATGCTCGCACGGGCGAAACGAGCGTAGATCGCTGGCCAATCAGAGCAACGCGGAAGGGAAAGTTTGTTGCCGAAAGGATACAAGCGACCTGGACCCCCATTTGATAGTATTGTCCCACAGACCCCCCCATCTGTCAAGATATTTGATGTGATTTAATCCAGAATTAAAGTTTATACTGTAGGTAGGGAGATAACAGGGGAGAGCAGAATAGCCACACATACATTCTCTCATTGTACCAACTTATTGAGAAGAAGTGATTAGTGAATTAGTTCCCTATTTTGAGAACCACTGAAATAGACTAACTCCATGACGACGAAGATCAACTAGATACCTGTAGAACTAGATAGTAGATACCACTCTCCCATGCAGAGCAGTCTCTACACCGGTATGTCGATCTGCAAAAAGTTAACGGACTATCTTTCCTGAAACCATCCCTTTATGGCTGCGTTCATAGACGCGTGATTACGAAACCAAGCCGCATTTCCCGGAGACGCTCTCTGATTGGCCGACGCCCGTTTCTACACTGGTTAAGCTTAGGCACTCTTCGAAGTTGGTTAAGGTTAGTTTGTCTTAGAGCGTGACGGCAAGTTCTTTCGACGGTTAAGCTTAGGCACTCTTTCGAAGTTGGTTAAGGTTAGAGTTTGTCTTAGAGCATGGCGATAGAACGCCAGGTAGTTTGCAGGCTGTTTGGCGTGGAAATGGGCAAAGACACAGCTCATCACGGATTGGGCAAACGCGTCAGTGGCCAATCAGAGAGCGTCTCCGAGAAATGCGGCTTGGTTTCGTAAGCATGCTTCATAGACACGGTGAATAAACAAGGCTGCACAGACGCCGTGGAATCTAATTATTTTACTTTTTCCAATACATTTCCGCTTCTTATTTATAAAAAGAGGGTAAAAAATATAGGGTGAACAATAGTACACTATTATTTATTAACACATCCTGCGCCAAGAACGAGTTACGTCGTTTTTGCCCGCCATGCGTTGAACGCCAAGAACGACTTACGCCGTTTTTGGGATCAATATTTAATTTTTTCGTCATGGCATTCATAATTCATCCAGCCAACCTCCGGACTCCAGCGGGACCCTGTATGAGATTGCAACGCCTCAATACCACCACCTGGTGGATGGTCAGGCGAGTTACACTCTCGCCAAAACCGGAAGTGCCGATCGGTCCGATTCGGTTGCGCCCAGGGGAGGAAATTAGGCCACTTTACTCGCCAATTGCGAGTATTTTTTACGTTTGGCGAGTAATTCATGAAGAGCACTCGCCAGTCTGGCGAGTACTAGTAATTACAAAACAAAACAAAAAAATCATTCTGCAATCTGCTGATTCGCTCACTGGCACAAACCGAACTCTGACTCCCCCCTTGATTCCTCCCATTTGCGCCACATAATAATCAGACCATAACCAATGAACATCATCGTTGTACAGATGCGCTCTAAGCTCCTCCAATGAACACTCGTTTTCTAGAAGATGCCGCCCATCTAGGGGAAGTGGACAGACCACTGCGCGCAGACCTACAAACTCCTGCCACCGGCAGCCGGCTTGACAACGTAGACAAACTTACAAAAACACATGAGTGGATGAAAATAATTGCATGTAGAGTCGTCGCTTTCGGATATCGGTGCGGTCTGACATGGGGGCGAACAACAGCATGCGACGCGTCTCCTTCGAGTCGGATGAGAATGACAAGTCAACCAGCATTAGCCGGCTAGCTACCTAGCATGTAACAAGCTACCATAACGCGCATTCGACATAGTGGACGACTATACTGAGCGGCTTTGCTTAAATGCAGCCGAGTGACATTTTATTATTACGGGGTTTCCCAGCATATCACCACTCGCCCATATGCCCTTCACAACGGTGATGTTGTCATATTTGGCATTCAGAACACACCTGCTGAACCCCTAGCGTTGTCGATTCGGTTCCAATGTATTGTCATCTTACAGCACAAGTACAGTACAACCAGAATACATTTGGCATCCAACCAGAGTGCAAATGTAACAAGTCAAGTTCAAGTTGTTTTATTTAGCTATTACATTACAGTGAAATGCTTGGTTCTTTCACTGCCCAACCCAGTATTGATTGATTGATTGAAAACTTTATTAACAGATTGCAGAATGGGTACAATACAGTACAGCTCAATACACACAATTGTTAAGGGGATGCAGACCAGAGAAGGACTTTAGTCTTGTTTACATCAGGGTCCCCCATTTCAGTCCTGTTTGCTTAATGCCTTGTCCACTTCCTCCACACTCCAATATGTTATATATATGAATTGAAAATGGGGGACCCTGATGTAAACAAGACGAAAGTCTTTCTCTGGTCTGCATCCCCTTAACAATTGTATGTATTGAACTGTACTGTACCCATTCTGCAATCTGTTAATAAACTTTTCAATCAATAAATCCCTTCAACCCTGCTCCTGTCAAACCTGCTCTTTCCATTCCCTCCATCATGTCCCCCCTTTCTGATGAATATTTCCTGCACTTAAGAGTCAGACACACATTCCTAGTAGTTGAGCTGTGATGAATGAAAACTTTATTTAACAGATTGCAGAATGGGTACAGTACAGTACGTACGGCTCAATACATGCAATTGTTAAGGGGATGCAGACCAGAGAAAGACTTTCGTCTTGTTTACATCAGGGTCCCCCATTTTCAATTCATTTTCAATTCATCATTCAGTATAACCTAGACCAGCCCAACCCAGCATCTTTCACTGCCCAGTTCAGCCCAACCCAGTCCAGAATAGTTCCCTCTTTCATGTTAATATGTGATTTAATGATGTAATATTTTGAAGAGTAGAGACAGTGTGATTAATTTACTATGATTGAAAATCAATTTAGACGAAGACGTACAAAGAAGTAATTATCACAATTAGCGATTTTTTTTGTCTGGTAAAAAATCTATTTGGCTGGTAAAAAAAATCAGATACCCGCCAGTTGGCTGGTAAGCCAAAAAGTTAGTTTCCTCCCCTGGTTGCGCCATACAAACCGGAAATGGATGTAGGAGATCGGCGTAAAATAATTGGGATCTTTCTCCTCCAGTCTCATCGGCGAACGGTAAGAGGACACTAACGTTATTTTCAGCCCGATTGCATTTCACTGCAAACCATCTGATCAACGTAGCAACCCATACTAAATAAAGCAGTTACTGACTATCAAGGAATTATAAACAACGCCACCCCCCTTTCCTTCACGCATGATGAAGCATAATGTATACCGATCATATACATTTGAATTTTTTAATGTAGCGTGTGTAGGAAAGAAACGCCAATCTATCATATGCGTCAGGGCCTATAACTCTCGTTTTTGGAATTACTGCTATACTGTCTAAACACACTTATATTCTCGACGGTATTAACACAACAATGTATGAATGAAAAAATATAACGTTCCCACATCCTGAACGATAGATAATCGATGTTGAATGGGCCATAGTAATGTCAATATGCAATACAATTTAAAAAGTTATAGCCCTGCAAAGAAGGTAAACAAGGGCTTTCAAAGGTGGCAGACTGGGTATATTGATGGATATAACCCCTGGCGCCCAATGTGTTAAGGGGAAAATAATACGAGTAATAGGTAGCATCGGTTCATTTACTTCCTCTTTGGGGATAGAAGTTTGGCCGTGTTTAAGTAGGAGTGGAGATGTGCCCAGCAGAACGTCTTGTCGCCCGAAGCCGCTTTAACGAAAGGGACAGTGTCGCCTCGCGTGTGGTATTATATATATATATTATTATCTAAAACAAGGTGCCAACATTAGCATCCCCAGGTTGGAGTCGGACAGATACAACGGTTACATAATCCGAACCACGCAGACTAGCAACAACAATCACATCCAAATATAGATACCGTCGTATAATAATAGTATAATAATAATAATAATAAATTTAATTTATATAGCGCTTCTCAATGACCCGAAGTCGCTGACAATAGTCGGGAGCAAAGTAAAAACAAAGAAACAAAGTAGGTCGTGTGTTCATTACGTGTGCGTGTTGAGTCAAGAGTTGTTCCATTACGTGCTGCTTGTTGTGTCAAGAACTGTAACGTTAGCTCGGTATGTTAGCAGGGAGCTGCCTCACGGATAAACACCCCCCCCCCCCACACACACACACACAGACCTTGCACAGTTGCTGTCCCTGCGACAGTTCTTCGAACGGGTACCGCTGGTTACACTTGGTACAGGCGTAGAGAGCCGACGTTGCCATGTCGTTAACTAAACCACGGAACTAAAACAGACTCTGGTCCAGCTGAGCTGATAACGTGATGCTTATCTCCCAGCAGCCAGTAGCGAGCGAGCTAACGCTAACCAGCGAGCTAGTAGCCTCGGAACAACTTAGCTAGCAAGAGAAGAACAATAAACTCCACTCTCTACAATCACCCTCGGTGGATTATGTTGCGCTGAGCGGAGTGACTTGGCATCGATGATTAAATATGCCGTCATAGAAGTGACCAGATATCAGAAATGAAACTATTTAAATCAAGTTTCCACCGCTCTTGCAAAGAAAGCTATTTTCCTGTGTCCATTATTTTCTTCTGTGTATCTGTTCACGACGTTGTCATTCTAACCGGAAGTGGGCAACAAACACAGAAGAAAGAGAAGCCCGTCGTGACGACACATCCGGGCGCGGCATTCACAGTTTGAAACAGGGGCAACCAATCAGATCCGCGAGTAATATGTTTCAAGAATAATTATGTTCATTGTAAACATGCAGCTGAATATTGTCTTGAAGCCTGACAAACTCAAGACAACTCAGACAGATTCAGATTCCTTTATTGTCACGGCATTCAGTACCTTACAGCAAAAAAAAGAGTGGAATTCACTTTGTTGTGGTTCCTCGACCAAGGTAGCAGCATCCAAGATAATATAAATCAAATAAAATTAGCACAGAATAAAAATAAGATAAAATATGACAAAAATAAAGATGACTATATAGTTCTAAAAAAGTGTGCAGTGCAGATAACAGGACAATCGTAGTAGAACACAACTGTTCCTGAAAGTGAACCAGGGAGGTGGCAAAAACAGTGATTATGTATGATGCGTTTGGGGAGCTGGGTGGACTCATTCAACTGTATAATAGGTAAATCACTCAGAACCGTTCTTGCAATCAGCAGCATTTTCAGAATCAGCATGTTCTTATTCTTAACCCATTGAAGTGTACAACCGCACTGGTGAGAACTGAATATTCTAATGATGATTTACAATAAAACACAAGATACTTATGCCTAGTGTACTCTAGACTAGTGAAAGTTAGATAAAAATAATTGCAAAATAGAATTCGGAAGAAACTTGAGGGAAAACAAACACTTCTCTTAAGCAAAGGTTTGTTTGTCCACTACTGGTTATGGCTAGGTTGGTGCTGGGAAGGGAGTGCTTATCATCCAGTTGTGCACAGCCTTGTTATTTTATTAGATTAAAATGTATAGTCATAGAGCACAACTACAGTACAACGACAGTAAAGTGCATTAACAATATATATATATATATTAGGGCTGTCAGTTTATCGCATTAATTAGATTAATTCATTACACAGCAAATTAATCGCGTTATGAAAATTAACTCAAAATGTATAAAAAAAATAAACTTAATTCCACAAGAACGTAGAATACACATTTACAGACTTTTTTTTAATATGGACCATTTGCATGTTCTTGGTATCTGATAGGGACATCTATGGATCTCAGGGAATGTATTCCCAGTGTCATAAATACTGTGTCTGTTACTAGGCTTGAGTAAATTGTAATGAACCAAATGAGAATATCAATAAAAAAAAAATGTAATCTTTATCTTTGACTGTGAATGCTAAAATTGACCAGACCTGAAAAATCTAAGCAAATTAATAAATGGAAGATGATTAAACAGAAGGTTTTGTAGATACAGTACTGAATTCTGCCATCCGGACACATGCAATTTGAAATATGATTATAGAATATCAGGAATAAAATAGTTATGCGATTAATTAATTACAAATCCTGTAATTAATTAGATAATTTTTTTTTAATCGCCTGACAGCACTAATATATATATATATATATAATGTACAATTGATTAAGTGTGATATATATAACAAGCTACTTGTAATATATGCTAAACTGATGTATGTACAGTATAATTATGCTATACAGTGATACAAGTATAAATATGTATAAAAGGTGAAATGGGTATAAATCAAATCAAATGTGGGCGGCTAGGTGGTGTAGTGGGCAAGGCACTCGCCACCAGTGTGGAGACGCTAGGATTCGCGTGTTCGAATCCAGCTCTCCACATTGTTTTCAGTTTAGCTGGTCGTCCGCAGTAATACACATTGGCCGTATTACGGGGAGGGAAAACTGAAGGGTGGGGATCGAACGTTGTGAACAAGCGACTCCTACAAGTCGGTTGGTGCGCCTGCGCAGTAGAATCAGGAAGTGTCGGGGGCAGCGTGAGCCTCCCACGCGTTACTCCTCGACACTGAGAGATCGAGCTGCGCAGGTGAAAAGATGCGACTGCTGTTACCTCAAGTACCGGAGGGGACTTGTGCTATGTATGACTTAGTCCACATTGCAGCCGGCTTGTGGGAGGCAAGAAACAGCGTTCGAGACAGGGGAGGGTTGAATTGGATGATACGAAATTGGGATGGGAGAAAATATAGAAAAATGGGAGAAAAAGTGGATCAAAAAAAAAAAAATCAAATCAAATGTATTTGTAAGGGCCGACAACACACGTTAATGTCCCCATGGGCCGGACACAAAAACACCATAAAGTCCACATTTTTTTAAATAAATGCAACACTCCCAAACATACCCCACGCGAAGGTAAGGAAAAACTCACTAAAACCTAGCAATAGGAAAAAATGCATCACAGGCAGTGTGGAGGAGAGAAACCTTAGAAGGGCCGTTCAAGGGGGGATCTCCCTTCTTAGATGTCGGTGATAGTAGTGTTGCAGACTGACAGTTGGTAAGCATGCACTCATATGTGTAATGAAACACAGATAAGTGCATGCAATAGCAACTGAACATTTTGAAAGATTAAAAATAGAGCTGATGGTGGATCTATTTGAGGCATGGGGGCGGCACAGAGAGGGTCGCATCCTCCCGGTCATCATCACGGGACGTCCAACACTCTGGTCATCACTACGAGACAGCCACTCACAGGGAGAGGGAGACGGGACAGGCGTTAGACAGTTCGTGTGATTGTGATGGGCGGATATAGCAATAGATACATAAGCATATTATGTGAATAGAATAGAAGTACTTAACCCAGCAATGAACTCAACGTCTAAACCACGTTGACAGACCACGGACAGAAGACGGCAAGAAACTGATCCATGGCCTCGGTGGTGCACGTAGAACAGTCACTGCAATCTTGGCCCAAGCCCCCGAGACATCCACCACCTTGGTCAACACTACGAGAGAACCACTCAGAGATGGGGGTGGGGGGGGGGGGTTGGGGGCACGGGTTAGAGAGTTCCCATGTTTGTAGTGGGCGGAGATGGAGCAATAAATACATGTAGTGAGCATATGCATACATGGTGACAGTAGAATCAAAGTCTATAAGAAAATTGTGAAATTGAGTAATAGATAGAACTACTGCAAGCGTAACTATGTATACAGGATGAGATACAAGACAATAGCTCAGGGCCGTATGTCCCGGGGGGCAGGAGAAACCACTCAGAATTGGTCAGGGCAGAGCAGGTAAGGTTCAGCGCTGCAGGCCAGACAGATATACTATGGTAGTAAGCCATACTCACCAGTGGTATAACTATTAAGAATAGGTATATACAGATATACTGTAGCTATTATACATGTATGTGAACAGGGATATATGCAGATATATACAGCAGTTGTAGATAAATATACATATGGTATATACAGTATAATGGAATTATTGTACATGGCTATCATACAGGTATATAAACAGTAATATATGTGTAGAATATTGAATGAGGTAGGTAGTTATGATTACAGTTGTAGACAGTGGGACACATCTCCCTCATCTAAATCGTTAGAAAGGCTTTGTGCGACTCATAAAAAGTGAAATAAAAGGCTAATTACATTCCTAATAGCAATTCTAGGAGTATGAGTTTCAAGTTTCTTTAATAGTTGTCATACAGAAGTACAGAATACTTTTATACAAAATGCTTCTTACTGTTACGCTCCAGAGACTGTGCTAGACAAGATAAGTATGAAATAAAATAGTATAGCATGTAAAATAGAAGTAAAAATAGAGGTCACAGTGTTCAGTATAGACATATGTACAATGTTCGATGCAGAATAGAAGTAACTGAGTTACCATACAATATACAATATACTATGCAATGTACTAATATACAATACTATATAGTGCAAAGCAGAAATGGGATGAGGTACAATTTAGGTACAATTTACAGTAAGGTGTACGAGTTGTAGTGCAAATCCTTTACCAATAAATATAAAGTGTGTTTAGGTGATCTAAAGTGTGGAGAGTGGGTGCTGCAGTGTGTTGTTTGTTTAAAGTGAGTGTGTGCGTGTGGATGCGTGTGCTGTGTGCATTTGATGGTTGTTGCATAGTGTTTATTGTTCGTTGAGCAGCCTGATGGCCTGGGGATAGAAGCTTTAGTCTACACACCTTTAGTCTACAAAAACAGTTTTCTTTGCAGGCGTCATACATCACCACAAGGAAATAACCACACACTTCCATTTGTTTGTCTATAAAGCATTTTACTTTTATTAATTTACAATGGGAATACATTTGAGCAGTTCTTTGGCATTATAAATAAGAGCAGTAAAGTATGAAGACCAGTTGATGTCTGCACTACGCTAATTGCTGAAGGCAAAAGAAAAAGTGCTTACCGCATTGGATTATAATACCTGCAATATCTTTGCAAACACAAGCAGAATGTTTTTTTGCATTGATCTGTGTGAGAAAAGCGGTCACGTTAGCGATATATTTGCAATTTACGTAAGGATTTACAATTAGACATTGTAGATACATTTCTAATACCAGGTGTACATGAAATGTGAATAGATCATATCTAGATACTGTAACTTGATAAAGGGTAATTCCTCCATGTCATGTTCAGATGGTTCCTTGGTCTGACGGTAGTTTAAGAACTACTAAGAAATATATGCCCTGGTTTTCTGAAAATAATCACCGCAAAATGACACTAAATTAATGGGGATGGTAGGGGCAATCACAGCCCCTAATGCAAGGTATTAAGGGTAGTAAATTGTCCTTCCTAATTTGAAAAGGAGGCCTAAAACAAATAAGCCCCAGCCCATCACTGAATCTGACCAGGCAGACCATGATCTGTTTTCAAACCTAATTTACAGAGCCGATGCCAATTAGAATATTTTTGATCCAGTCTTGAAAGAAGGCACTATTGATCACAAGTTTAATGCTGAGATTTTACTGCAAGTTATTTACTGCTAACGCCACCACATCTCCACTGTCACTTTGAACGATGGAACCCAGGTGAACCCTACAAACAGAGTGTGAACGATGAAACAGCTTCCCCAGGTGAACCTTACAAACAAGTCAAGTTTGTAAGGTTTGAAACCTTACAAACAAGTCAAACAAGTTTGGTTCAAAAGTGTTCACATATGCACCAGAAACACAGAGTAAGACTGGAACAAACAAAACAATTAACCGGACATGTTGTTATGTGTTCATTCAAAAACAAGGCAAACATGTTTGTTTACATTCATTAAAGTGAAAAACGACCCCAAGAACTCAATCTAACACGCACTCTACTATCCCTAGAAGGAAAAAGAAAAAGTGTTGAATCCCATATTAATTAAAACGTACGTTAAGACATGCTCACCAGTCAATATTAGCATTCTGAGTCATCAGTTTTCAAGTAAAGCCAACATGACAATTAATTGTGAGAGCGAGGAGCAAAACACCTGCCTGTTTTGTGCAGCTTATCAGTATATAGGAACATCCTCACCCAACTTATGACAAAGAGACAAAATCATAAATACAAACCTAGTACAAATCGAGAATACAAACGTTAACTTGTTAAAAAAAAAAAACGTTACAACATCTTACAAAACTCTACAAATTATTCAACAGAGGAATGTATATGCAACTAAACACGTACATACTCACACAGTCACGCGATTTTGGTCAAAACATTTTCAATTCAAAGACTTAAGACCCTTCTCATCCAAAGAGGATCTACAATTTTTTAACATTAGAGGCTAAGTAGCGTTCCAGTCTCCCATCGACATTCACAATTCAGCGTCCATCCACTCCAAAGCTGTTAAGTAGTTTCTAGTCATTATTAGTGTTCTGACCACAGCAAAAAATTAAATAGAAACGTAGGAACATACTTCTTCGCAAATTACTAAAAAGCCTTGGCATTCAGACAAATATTTACTCAGCTCTTGCAAAGTGGAGGAATTAACACTATGGGTGCCGGCCAGAAATCCGGAAAATGACTGTGGATTGCCAGCGCTATTCGTCTATGGAGAAATTCCCCTTCTTTGCAGGGCTATAACTTTTTAAATTCTATTGCTACATTGCCATTATTAGGGCCCATTCAAAGTCCTATATGTATTGTTCATTGTGTAGCAACGTTAAACTTTTTCATTCACATATTCATAGTAAAGTATGGTCTAATGTATAAGTATGTTTTCATCTCTTTCTGCAGCTTTCTCCAGAACGTGATATATAGCCCCAAATGCATTATATTGATGATGAAATACAGTTTGATGGCAATCGGGGCGATATAAAAAATTTCAATTGGACGTACTTCTAGAATGATCTACGTATGATCTGATGATGACCGGATGGGCGGGGGATCGTTTATAATTCCGTGGGCAGCGTTATATCATTAATCTAGTGTGGGTGATATGTTCATCATAACAGTTTATATGGAATACGATCAAAAATAATGCTGAATCTTACCGTATCCTCCTCGCGCCATTGGGCGATGAGCGTGGAACAGTCATTTACCTATTATGGTATGTAGAAATATCGGGTCCATTTCCAGCTTGTATAATAGTATATATGTCCAAATCATGTTGTTTATCAAGTTATTGGCAATCGATCGCTATGTATTGTGTCGAGATCGAGTCCCGGTAGCCAAACAGAGTGCCCGGAAGTAATACGGCCGACCAGCACAACCTCCATAGCACTTCCTGTTTGGCGATTGCGCCGATCGGCCACCAGATGGCGCTCCTGAACCGCCAGAGAGCTCAGTGGGTCCTCCTGGTGGATCTCAGGCCAGCGGAGGGGAAATATGAATCCGATCGCAGATTTTTGAAATATTGATATAAGGACGCTGTAAAGCGTCCTCCGGCAACTTGAGCATGGCCGGGAATGACGCTTTTAAGCGTTTTCCGGCAGTCAAAGTGTTAACTGAATATTCATATTCAGGCTGTAATCAGATTGGACGCCTTTTTCCTGCGCTCAAACGCGAGGCGGTGTACATAGAGATTAGAGAATCGAAAGTGCATAAAGCGCACCAAGCGATAAAATACTATTGCTACCTCAGCTAACGTTATATAAATTACATACTGTACATTACTACCATTAGCATTGATAGCTAATGCTAACTAACGATGGCAACTATCGATACGTTTTCAACATCGACAGCTTTCAGATTTCTCTTCAGATACCTCAGATATTGTAATCCCTCCCCTCGGTTGATTTGATCGGTCTGTCAACAAGGTGACATTGACATCGGTGCGCTCCGCGGGTAGAGTTGAAACCTTTTCAACGGAGAGCGCCCGGAAAAGAGTCGCTTCAAAAAACGCGATGCGCGTAGTTTGAAGGAGACACGTGCCTGTCCCGACAATAGAAAAAAAGGCGCAGGTGTATTAAAAAATGCATCCAATGTGATCACAGAAGTGTATAAGGCCTGCTTAGCTTTACTGCTTAATCTTTTATTGTACTTATAACTAACCTAATAACTTAGGAAAATAACCTGATAACACTGATTGTAGTTGGGCTTATATGCTGAAAGCATATGAGTGAGTAGTGCTTGTTTAGTCAGTTTGCATGTCCTCTAGACCCGGCCAGAGGAGCAGAGTATATGGCTATCGTGAAGTGATACGAGAGGCAGTTCCGTTGTGTGCAGACGAGACACTTTAGGGCCTCAGCAGTGGGCGAAGCAGAGAGCTGGAGAGACGCCTGTGAATCTTTTTCTATAGACTTGTCGTAGTGATGGCTTCCTCAAGCGGCGCGTGAGTGTACGTCACCCTCCCTGAGTAGGGCTTCGTCACACCGCATCCTCTACCGTGCAATCTATTGCATATAAAGGGCGTGGCACCTTTCAACAGATGGGCCTCCCGTTTTGAGGCCACACCTGTGACCCGTCCCTGTGAGGTCAAACAAAGGTCTGCACCGGTGTGATGGAGCGCGTGGGCGATCCCGCCCTCTCGGAGGAGGAGGCGGAGCGATTGGTCACCTCTCGCTGTAGCTCTTCCACCCTCTTCTGCAGCTCCGCTCGCTTGGCCAGCAGCTCCTTGTATCGCTGGTGCACAGGTTCCTGGAAACAAGAAAATACCTTTGTGATGAGGTTCCACCGTCCACTAGGATCCATACAAGCTCTCCCCAGATGCACCAAGCTCCCGGTAGCCCCGCAAAAAACAACAACTTGAATTACAAAAACATTTCATATATTTAATATTATTATTAATATTATTATGAAATTTAAGACGTTTTAATACCTTTCAGGGCCTTAAATTGAGAATTATGAATTTTATCATTTTTAAGACTTTTTAAATACCGGTGAGTGCAAAATCTTGGAAGACAATGTGTTACTTCTAGCATGATTATATTAATGTGGGACACTGGAAAGCAGATTGTTAACATAAGGGCTAAAATCTCTCTCACATCCTGTTACCAGGTTCGCACAACAGTTCAACTTTTGAATAAAAAGAGACGGCCCTACAATCTACTTGTGTCTGGGCCGATCAGACATAGCAGTGGACCATCACAAATTAGCTGCATTTATAGAGCACTTTTATACAAAGCGCTTTACAACTTATGCCTCACATTCACCCATTCACTCACACACCGACAGCGGAGGCAACCGTGCCAGGTGCCGACCTGCTCATCGAGAGCAGTTAGGGGTTAAGTGTCTTGCTCAAGGACACTTCGAGACGCTGCCTGGGAGGAGCCGGAATCGAACCGGGTACCTTTATATTACCAGACGACTGCTCCATCTCCTAAGCCACTGTCGCTCCATAAATACACCCATGTATGGGGAAACACGATGCAGGGGGCTGCTTCAGTATACCTGCGGCCTCATGCGAGGGTTCCAGCGGATGTAGTAGCCCACCCAGAGCTCTAGGTGACGCAGGCTGACCACAGGGAACAGGACGTGGTTAGAGTAGTTGACGTACAGAGGGTTGGTGAACTCCTCCAGCTGGCTGTTGATGTAGGACCACAGGGACACCGTCCTCTTGGGAATGTCCTGGTGGAATGAAGAATGGACCCCATCTCAAACTCTGGCCCCTCTTTTTTCTCTTGGTCCTCCAATCACAATCGTTGCTTTTCCTCGGACAAGGAGAGCGACGGTTGCGACCGGAGGATTGAGAAAAGGAGAGTGGGTTTGAGATAGATTATGTGCTGTGGCGACGTGAATGCATCACATCAATTCTATACATTTTAGGCACTTAAGTAGCTAACAAACTGTTTTCCCTTTACAAGAGAACGATCTGATTCACAGAGAGAAAGAGCAAGTAGAGGAGGGCGGAGGGGTTGAGGGGAGGACACGTGGAGTGGTTAGGCACTAGGGCTGGACGATTAATCGAGTTTCAACTTCAATTATGATTTTGGCTTCCCACGATGAAAACAAGATAAAACGATTATTGTGGCAAATGTCGTGTTGCTCTCTTTCGGTCTTGGTTGTAAATGCAGCAGACCCTTCCTTCACAGCAGCGGCAGAACCGAAATCAATAAAAATCTAAACGATACCCAACCCTACTGAAAAAAGTCACTGTACGAAGAATTTTCACTGTGCTCCTAAATGTCTTTGTGTGCTCCTATATCCTTTCATTTAGGTTTATTCTTTTTTATTTTTGATCCACTTTTTCTCCCCATTTTTCTCCCATCCCAATTTTGTATATCCAATTCTTCCCTCCCCTGTCTTGAACGTTGCTAGACTATGCCTCCCACTGGTCGGTTGTAGTGAGGACAGAAGCCTTGCATCACGTGTCCCCTCCGGTACACGAGGAGGCAGCCTGTCGCATCTTTTCACCGCAGCAGCTCGAACTCTGTGGCGAGGAGTAACGCGTGGGAGGCTCACGCTGCCCCCGTCACTTCCTGCTTCCGTCGCACCGGCGTCACCAAACCGACCTGTAGGAGTCACTGTCCACAACGTCAAATCCCCACCCACCGGCTTTCCCACCCTCTAACACTTGCCAATTGTGTTAGTATGAACGACCGGCCAGCCGGTAGCAACCGCGATGGTAGCAACCCAGCGTCTCCTGCGTTAGAGGCGAGCGCCTTGCCCACTGCGCCAATCAGCTGCCCTCATTTAGGTTTATTCATGTGTTTTTTCATATCATGTGCTCCTTTTGAAAAAAAAGTAAGCCTTAAGCCCTGTGATCAAATCAATGAGTAATTATGTTTAATAATCGTGATTTCAACATCAATCAAAATAATGGTGATTTTTGTCATAATCAAGCAGCCCTAGTTAGCACTGATGCCTCACAGTGAGAAGGTCCTGGGTTCAAACCCCAGCAGGGGGCCTTTCTGTGTGGAGTTTGCATGGGTTTCCTCCCACACCATAAAAAGACATGCATGCTAGGTATACTGTATATTCCTGCCATTGCCCTTGACCAAAGTACTCGGATTACAACTGGAGTTGGTCCCTAGGCGCCGCACTGTGTGGCTGCCCCACTGCTCCTGATATAGTTAGGATGGGTCAAATGCAGAGGACAAATTTCCCCAAGGGGATTAATAGAAGTATTATACATACATTATTTTACAACAGGTATTTTATTTAGCCTTTCCATCTTCCCTCCTGGGGAGGGTGTAGACTACCACATGTCTCCTCTGTCAGTCTGGGAGGGTATAGACTACCACATGCTTCCTCTGTCAGTCTGGGGGGGGGTATAGTCTACCACATGTCTCCTCCGATACAAGTGGAGTTACCAGCCGCATCTTTTCAATTTCACTGAGTTTCACTGGGAGAGCATAACGCGCACAAAGGTTCATGCCATCTCCACCAGATCCCTTCCCTGCTGAACCGTCTTCCCACCTGCAAACACTGACAATTGTGTTCGTAGGGGCAACTGACCAAGCCGGAATTGAACCCAGACTCTCTGCGGTGGTAGGAGAGTGCCTCTACACTACCCAGCCACACCCTTACAACAGATCTTGTGTCAATCATCACAATCACACATTCAGAACGCATTGAAGCAGTCCTCATACCTCTTTGACCCTCTGCTGCTCGCTGTTGCACAGGAACGTCCCAAACAGGCAGCTGTACAGGTGCTCCAGGATGGTGACCAGGAAGTATTCATTGAACTCAAAGGCAGCAGGAAACTACAGTCAAAAACAAAGGTTTGTGTTTAATCAAGTGTGATCAAGTTGAAATAAAGAGGTGTTCCCACCTCGGTACCAGATATACAGTATTATAATATATATATATTGTATATATTCGATTTTATTATATATTTATCTTTTATCCATTTGGTAAATGGCTGCTTTTTTATATAGCGCTTTTATCCAAAGTGCTTTACAATTTGTTACTCACATTTTACCCATTCATTCACACACCGACGGCGGAGGCAACCATGCAAGGTGCCAACCTGCTCATCGGGAGCAATTAGGGGTTAAGTGTCTTGCTCAAGGACACATCGACACGCTGGCCGGGAGAAGCGGGAATCGAACCGGGAACCTCCGGATTGCCAGACGACTGCTCTACCTCCTGAGCAACTGTCGCCCCGTTTGAATATATCTGCATATATCCCTGTACATATAGATATATCTATATCTGTATATATCCCATACTACTCTTACTAGTTATACCACTAGCCAGTATGGCTTACCAATTACCATAGTATACTTATATCACCTATACCTGTATCACTGTACATAATTATACTGTACATACATCAGTTTAGCATATATTACTTAGTAGCTTGTCTCATACATACACATATATATTATATATATATATAATATATATCACATTTAGACACTTGTCTTGTACACTATATATTGTTAATGCACTTTACTGTTACCTTTGCACTTGGGTTAGATGCCAACTTTTTCCCGTTGTACTGTACTTGTGCTGGACGATACATTTTAATCTAATGTATTGTAATGTTACTGTTGCCTACCTGGCGGCTCATCTGCCAGACACAGTCCATGAACTGAATGAAGACAGGAGAGCGGTCTGCATCTGTGTGGTTCTTATCCCCGTGGCCCACCCTCTGGAAGGAAGCGAACAGGAGAAGTAAAAGGACACCATGTTAGAAAACTATGTAGGTTAGAAACTAGGGATGGGCATCGATTTTAGATTAAACAAATATATAATTTATGCAAATATCGTTTTATCTCAGAAAATATTTTTTCCCTTGTTTTTTTACTGGCACCTACATACACTGTGTAGTGTATTGAGAATGGGACCCTATTAACTGTTACACTGCTGAACAGCATGCTGTGTACAGCTCGATAGCTAGCCAGGTAGCATAACAGTCTGTTAATTATAATTAACAGCTGGGAGAACACTGAAGAAAGATGAAGAAAGAGACTGGAGATGTTACATGGTTGCAACGTTTTGTACGTTTGCCATATTGTTTCACTAAGCTCACACATTTCAAGCATCAATGATATAACTTTTGGAATGAATGCTTTTGTTCCTGGAAATAATGTTAGCCTGCTGCAACGATAAATGACCCTGACACGTCGTTCACATCCAGACTATAAACCTGATATTTTTTGGAATGCAAAGCAACTCAAAGCGGCAGTGTCACTCACTCACATGTTCACTCACTCAGGATTAGCCACTCTGCCCCTAGTGGCGTCTCACAGGCATTTGCGTACGACAAATTAGCTTCACATCGATGACACCGTGTGCCCTTGTTTAGAGGTGCTATAGATAACATTCAGAGCACTAGCATGTAATTTATCCAATCAAGAAGAAGAAGAAGAAGTCTTTATTCATCATGCAGTGACACACACACATGCGCTGGGCGGCACACACAGGAACACACACATGCAATTTTTTGGGGTCGCCGCTGAAATTTAGTCTCTGCGCTTGACCCATCTCATCGTCCTTCCCCCCCAAGGGCAGCCGGGAGCAGATAGGGGCTACGGCGTGGGCCCGCGCCCCGGGGACCAATCCAAGTGCTCCTGTCCGTCTTCGTCAGGGAACGTGACAGCGTTAGCGATCTGTTGTGCATGTTTTTCCATTGGGTTTATCTTATCGGGAGGGGAAACCCTTGCGAGCACGGGGAGAACATGCAAACTCCACACTGAAAGGCCTGGGAGATACCCCACCTGGGTACCTGGCAACGAGGAAACCTGGTCCCCAAGCGGGAATCGAACCCTGGACCTTCTAGCTGTGAGGCGACAGTGTTAACCACTACACCACCGTGCCGCCGCCGTGCATTCCATGTGGGGAAATGGGAAGTATGGAGGGGATACATGTACACAACATGAAAACAACATTCATTTTGGACCTGCAACATTTCTTTAAATGATAAATTCAATAAATAATGTTTTGAGGAGAACTGCAACTGCAACTTTCTAAAAGCTCTGTGGATGCATTATTAAAAATAAATAAAATCATTACTCTACAATACATAAAAATGCTGCACCTTTAAATACGGATCCACACGGGTCAGAATTTCAGGTCTGTATATATAAGCAGAATTCCTGATTTTCCTTGTGGAATTCTCATTCTTGAGAAGGTTCATGACAGACTTTTAACAAAGCCTGAACTCAGCAACAGCATAACCAGAATCATGGCATAATAATATGTTGCCTAAAAGCTTGTATTTACCAGCTGAAAGCGGTGGCCAAAGCTCAGCCACTCCTTCTCCAGCAGCACCTGGAAGCCTCTGACAGTGCGGTAGTAGCCGTCCAGCATCAGCATCGCCAGGGAGGTGAGCTGGGCAGTGCGGTCCCAGCCGTCGCTACAGTGCACCACCACTGAAGTCTTTCCAGACTCCACCTTGTCGGCAATCCGCAGAGCTCCTGCCAGGATCAGCTGGAGATTATGGCATTAAAAATAGCTTTTCATCTTTATTTCTACCAGATCAGAGTAATTTGTTAAATATATATATATTTTTTTATCTACAGTATTTATTAGATTTTTAGCAAATGGGTACTATTCACCACATAAGTTTGAACCAATTAAAAGTCAACTGAGTAAAATGTTCTGCTAACAAAAGCGTATTAATTCTTTCCAAATACTATTTGAGTCAGGTATTTGACTACCTTCATTATGATCTCACAATAACAGTCCACATCCTCACTGTGTGTCTGTCTGTCCTCACTGTCTGTCTGTCGGTCCTCACTGTCTGTCTGTCTTCACTGTCTGTCTGTCCTCACTGTCTGTCTGTCTGTCCTCACCGTCTGTCTGTCCTCACAGTCTGTCTGTCTGTCTGTCCTCACCGTCTGTCTGTCCTCACTGTCTGTCTGTCCTCACTGTCCGTCTGTCTGTCCTCACTGTCTGTCCGTCCTCACTGTCTGTCTGTCCTCACCGTCTGTCTGTCCTCACTGTCTGTCTGTCCTCACTGTCTGTCCGTCCTCACTGTCTGTCTGTCCTCACCGTCTGTCTGTCCTCACCGTCTGTCTGTCTGTCTGTCCTCACTGTCCCTCACTGTCTGTCTGTCCTCACTGTCTGTCTGTCCTCACCGTCTGTCTGTCTGTCCTCACCGTCTGTCTGTCTGTCCTCACCGTCTGTCTGTCTGTCCTCACCGTCTGTCTGTCTGTCCTCACCGTCTGTCCTCACTGTATGTCTGTCCTCACCGTCTGTCTGTCTGTCCTCACCGTCTGTATGTCTGTCCTCACTGTATGTCTGTCCTCACTGTCCTCACTGTCTGTCCTCACTGTCCATCTGTCTGTCTGTCCTCACTGTCTGTCTGTATGTCTGTCCTCACTGTCTGTCCTCACTGTCCATCTGTCTGTCTGTCCTCACTGTCTGTCTGTCTGTCTGTCCTCACTGTCCGTCTGTCTGTCTGTCCTCACTGTCCGTCTGTCTGTCTTCACCGTCTGTATGTCTGTCCTCACTGTCAGTCTGTCGGTCCTCACTGTCCGTCTGTCTGTCTTCACCGTCTGTATGTCTGTCCTCACTGTCAGTCTGTCGGTCCTCACTGTCCGTCTGTCTGTCTGTCTGTCTGTCCTCACTGTCCGTCTGTCTGTCTGTCCTCACTGTCTGTCTGTTCTCACTGTCCTCACCGTCTGTCTGTCCTCACTGTCTGTCCTCACTGTCTGTCTGTCCTCACCTTGATGTGCTCGAGCCAGTGCGTGGACTCCAGGTTGGACAGCCAGTGGGGCTCCTGGATGTTGGGGTAGACCACCTCCTTCAGCTTGCGCAGAGACTCCCTCATCACGTGGATGTTGTGGATGTCCAGGAACACCAGCTCAGCGTTCTGATACGCATCTTCACTCTCAAACCCACCGCCTTTCATCTGGAGGGGGGACACCAGACCGCTGCCATCAGCACGTAAGATGGACTTCTAACAATGATGGTCCATTCATGGACAAGTTAGTTGCTTTAGTTCTTTTTGTGTCCTTTTATTATGGTTTCATTATTGCTTTAGTTCTTTGTCCTTTTATTATGGTTTCATTATTGCTTTATTTCTTTTTGTGTGCTCTTAATGATTTTATGATTATTACTCTGATGGGAAACCGTGCCTGAGAAGAAGCCTCAGCAATGCTGCTTTAACTTTAGTCAAATGTCCTCCACTCATGTAGATTTTTCTTGAGCAGGATGAATATAAAAAACTTTATATTTAACAGGCCTTATTGAACCACAGAGGTCCAGGTTTAACAGACCCTGTTGAACCACAGAGGTCCAGGTTTAACAGGCCCTGTTGAACCACAGAGGTCAAGGTTTAACAGACCTTGTTGAACCACAGAGGTCCAGGTTTAACAGGCCCTGTTGAACCACAGAGGTCCAGGTTTAACAGGCCCTGTTGAACCACAGAGGTCCAGGTTTAACAGGCCCTGTTGAACCACAGAGGTCCAGGTTTAACAGGCCTTGTTGAACCACAGAGGTCCAGGTTTAACAGGCCTTGTTGAACCACAGAGGTCCAGGTTTAACAGACCTTGTTGAACCACAGAGGTCCAGGTTTAACAAGCCCTGTTGAACCACAGAGGTCCAGGTTTAACAGACCTTGTTGAACCACAGAGGTCCAGGTTTAACAGGCCCTGTTGAACCACAGAGGTCCAGGTTTAACAGACCTTGTTGAACCACAGAGGTCCAGGTTTAACAGACCCTGTTGAACCACAGAGGTCCAGGTTTAACAGGCCCTGTTGAACCAGAGGTCCTGGTTTAACAGACCTTGTTGGCAGCAGCGTTGACACTGGGCCTGGCGTCGAAGATGAACAGTTTGTGGGACTGAGCGTTGGCGTCCATCATGGCCTGCAGGTACTTTTCGTCCTCCTTGCTGCGCTTGCCGTTCACCCCGACCAGCGGCTGGCTGCAGCGGGTCACTGTGGCCTGGCTCTCCGGGTGGATCCAAGACAACACCTAATAATAATAATAAATAAAAAATTTATAGCGCTTTTCAAGAAACCCAAGGTCGCTTCAGACAGTCAAGAGGGCTAGGGAAAAGGGGCAATAGGGGAAAACGGGGGGGGGGGGATGAGGGGCAGGTAGAGGGATAATGAAAGCTAAATCTAATCTAAACTAACTAGTGGGGAAAGCCTTGGTGAAGAGGTGTGTTTTGAGAGCTGCTTTGAAGGTGTCCAGGGTTGGGGCGTTGCGGATTTTGGGGGGGGAGAGAGTTCCAGAGGGTAGGGGACGCCACACTGAAGTCACCGAAAGTCACTGAAAGTCCGCAACCTGTTGCGAGGGATGGAGAGGAGACCCAGATCAGAGGATCGTAGGTTCCGGGATGGTGTGTGCTGGTGGAGGAGATCAGACAGGTATCGGGGGGCGAGGGCATGGAGGGACTTGTAGGTGAGGAGCAGGAGTTTGAAGGAGATGTGGAACTTGACTGGGAGCTAGTGGAGGTGTATGAGGGTGGGGGTGATGTGTGTGATCCTAGACGGCAGCAACCAACGTTTTATACATTACCAGGTTGTGTGTCACGATTTCTTAGGTAAAAACTGCTCAAGAGCTGTGGGGTAATCAGTATTTTACAGCACCAGCACTGTGCCCGCTTGGTCCAATTAGAACTCTGGTACCATGTTACTGAAGTCCCCATGTTGTTAAATAGTTATGTCATCTTTTTTAGGGCATTTCTGCTTTATATACACAAGACAGTGAGTGACGGGTAAGCAGAGGGAGAGAGAAGGGGAATGACGTGCAACAACACAGGTCTCATACCAGAACCTAGAACACTGTGATTAGCTGGTATAGACCTTACTGTTGTGAGAGACACACTAGCACAACACACAAACACAAGAAATACTAGAGGGAAAAGCTGAAAAAAAGAAAAGGTACTCTGGTTGTTACCAATGAAAGCACCATAACCCAAGTACAAAGAACAGTTACTATGGTTCTGAAGGATCACTTACAGGAATCCTGAGTTACTATGGTGCTGAAGGGTCACTTACAGGGATCCTGAGTTACTATGGTGCTGAAGGGTCACTTACAGGGATCCTGAGTTACTATGGTGCTGAAGGATCACTTACGCAGGGGTCTCAAACTCGCGGGCCATTTGCGGCCCGCGGGATGATATTTTGCGGCCCCCTACTTGACATCAAAGTGTAGTGTTAATGCTGCCCGCGCGCAACTGTTTGCAGAGTCGTTGGGCGAGAGTTGGACGATTATGGGGCTGCGGCACTGCAGATCCAATGATCCGCACGGACGTTAGACGGTGTTGCACTCGCTACACCCAGTCTGTAAGCTAATAGCATGCAGTCGCAGAGGCGTCTCTACTTTTCGTAGCTCCATTTCTGCAGACCCCTCTCCGATTGGTTGAGCCCATTTCTGCAGACCCCTCTCTGATTGGCCGAGCGAGCGCATGCGCATGAGCCGCGACAACAGGGTATCTGCAGGTTTAGCCCAGTCAGATTGAAAACTTTTTAATACTTTTTAATGCCACTCAGAATGAAATTTAATACCAATTTCACAATAACAAAATGGCAAAAATCACACAATGACACCAATTAGTTTAAGTTTAGGGACACATTGGTCCAAAGATGTTTATTAAAACATAAAGGAGTAACTGGATTGGATGAAACGAAGGAGTGACAAACATAAATATCTCTCCGTTTCTCTTTATGTCAGAAGTCACCTCGCTGGCAGACTGCCGTCCCTCTCTCTCTCCTGTCTCTCTCGGTCTCTCTCTCATGTCAGAAGTCACCTCACTGGCAGACTGCCGTCCCTCTCTTTCTATGTCTCTCTCTTCAGGGGTTTTGCTGCCACTTCCTCCATTAGAACAGATTAGATTAGATTCAAATGTATTGCCATTAAAAAGCACTTAGTAGTTGTACAGTACAACGAAAAGAAGTTTGGCCTTCAACCAGAGTGCAACTGTAACAGTAAAGTGCAAAAGTAATATACAATGTACAGGTGATTAAACTGGGTATATAGCATATATTCATTAGTACTACTATTGAGTAATAGTGCTAAGCAGATGCATGTACAGAGCTGTATTAGAGTAGTATTAATTAATGTGTACAGTGATACAGGTATAAAGACACTAAGACACCCACCCACCCTCTCCTAATGTACAGTCTCCTCCCCATCATATGTATATATTTTCTGTTAGGATCTCTGGGTAACAGTACTGTATATTTGCATATCGTATATGTCACAAATGTAACAGTACTATATATACCTGTATGTCATGTATGTCCCTATGTCATAAATGTCATGATGTCACATACAGTATGTTCAGTTGTGTATGTCATAAATGTCACTATGAATTGAAAATGGGGGACCCTGATGTAAACAAGACAAACGTCTTTCTCTGGTCTGCATCCCCTTAACAATTGTGTATTGAGCCGTACTGTATTGTACCCATTCTGCAATCTGTTAATAAAGTTCTCATTCATTGAAGTCGTACTAGCCAGCCAGCAGCGTAACTAAGAGTAAGTAAGATACATGTACAGATATAGATATAGTATTAATAGGTTGAATGAATGAATGAATGAAAACTTTATTTAACAATATTGCAGAATGGGTACAATACAGTACAGCTCAATACACACAATTGTTAAGGGGATGCAGACCAAAGAAAGACGTTTGTCTCGTTTACATCAGGGTCCCCCATTTTCAATTCATAGTGACATTTATGACATACACACAACATACATGACAAGTTGCCGGTAGTCCTACTGTACCTGAGATGGCGCAGCTGAGGTGGAGGCTGCAGGGGCCGAAAAAAACCGCGAAATACTAGTTTGCAGGCGGGTTTTGTTAATAGAGGTATGCTTAGAGCTCAGCATGTGCGACTCGACTGCTTTCACTCCCACCGTCCCCAGTTTAAAATCTTGTTTTGCTGCGTTTGCAACAGGCTTCGCTGCTAACGTTACGTTAGCCCCTTTCGTGACTGTGATGCACGGCCAAAGCATATTGGCGTGCATCACAGTCACGAAAGGGGCTACATTAGCTATAGACTCCGTTGCTGAAATAGTTCCATGATGCAAACACTGGGTTGTCGAGCCAGTTCTCGTAAAATGTGCACTTTCCCATAACTAAACGCAACGTTAGTGCTTGCTAACGTTAGCTATAGACTCCGTTGCTGAAATAGTTCCCGACAAACATACCTCTGTTGGTTCCGCCCCATTCCGGTGAACACCGGTCTGCGTAAATAAAAAGTCCGACTTTATCTCCCGTTAACCGTTTTTCCCCAGATTTCATAATGAAACATAAGATGCCATGGCATTTTATCTTTCCTGTCTATGGCATTTTTTAAGACCTCTGAAAGATGGATTTAAGACATTTTAAGACAAATTAAGGCCTTAATAGTTGATAAACACATTTAAGACTTTTTAAGGATCCGCGGACACTCGCGCCTCTAGCCAGGAATCGAAACTCCGTTAAGCTCCAGAGAGAGAGGCTGAAAACCCACAGTTCTTGCCCGACGGATGGGAGCCGAATCCCGGATCCGAGTTTTCTGATGAATACCCTAAAACATGGAGGTCGCGAACGCAATTTATACGCATGGAAGTATAGATTACGCCATAACGAATCATTAAAAAAATATACCGTTAACTGGAATATGTTGTGTGTGCCTTTACACATATGTTGGATTATGTAATTGGTTTGTCATTAAAAACCAATAATAATCGCTTGCATCGCCGGCTTCGCTGACCAGAGCTCTCTCAGATTCAAAGTTTTAATTGCAGCCTGGAACATACATGTTTCGGAACCAATGTGTAACTAGACAGTTACAATATAACATTTATATTAATTAACCCAGTTAATGCCTTAAGAGAGTCTGGTGGTCAATGTCGGATTGCTACGGAAATGTTGTGTCTTACTAATAATAACTAATTCCTTGGTCAATAGAAGTCTCTGTGATACTTTCTGAATATGATTTGGGAACATCAAATGGGCAGGGTTATAATAGAAGAAAGACAGTGTAAACAATATAATTAACTCTGAATATAATAATGAGGAAAAAGAAACAGGATACACAACAAGGTGCATGAGATGAGGTTATATGTAGAACATGGTACAGTTACAGTAAGTCGGGAGTGCGTCATGGTACAGTTACAGTAAGTGGGGAGTGTAAACACTAAACAGTGATTCAAACCCCCTCAATGTACAGTTTCTGACAGCTGGGCTGTGTTGAACTTGTCACGTGAAATAACGTTATGTGAATAAACCGCGAAATAACATAACGTTACAATGTACAGTTTCTGACAGCTGGCTGTGTTGTGAAATGTGCATAACGTTATGAATAAACCGCGAAGTCACGCGAAATAACGTTATACGTGAATCTGGTAGTACATTTCTTTTTATCTTCTTGATATGATAACATTACATCCGCCTTTTGCCATCAGAGAGGGGCTTCGCTCAACCAATCAGAGAGGGGCTTCGCTCAACCAATCAGAGAGGGGTCTGCAGAAATGGGCTCAACCAATCAGAAGAGTCTGCAGAAATGGAGCTACGAAAAGTAGAGACGCGTCGCAGAGGCTCTGGCTAGTAGTAACGTTATCATGTTGTGATTTTCTAAGCAAAATAAATATTCAACATTCTCTTTTGAGACTCCGCCTCAGACTCTTATCCTTTGGCACTTGGAACTTACTGTACTTTGCTTGCAGGTCTGCAGCCATTATTGCTGGATTATGAATAGCACCAACTTTAGCCAAGGTACCGTTAGCAAGCTAAGCTAGCTGACCTAGTTCGTCTCCCCGCATTGCCATTTGATAACGTTAGTCAGCTAACGCTAGTCAGTAGCTACTTGACTTAAATACGATTCACCGTGGGTGCATTATTGTTGATAGACGGACAGTGTCAGGTCCTGGAGAAAGGACAGGCCATCATCTGATTTGATGTAACATTAAAGCGGATGTTGTTCCAACTAGCTAGCTTTTCAGCTGTTAATGCTACAGTATAATAACACCAGCAAGTGAAACACATCCCGTCCGAGCTCCCCGTCACACGCTCTGTCGGGGATAGCCCCTTTCGTGACTTTCGGTTTGCAAGCCTGGGGCTTTTGTGACCGCAGTCACTGGCTTTCGCATCGGGATCATCCAGGAAAACAACAACCAAGCGTGATCGCAGGGCTCGGGGTGTGTCATAAATATATCAGATCTGAATTTCAAAGATACCCAGCGTACAATATGGGTTTAACACAGCTTCACGATGGGGTCTGGAAGCTCGGAGTTGCTAATAAACAGTTTAAAACATTGTTACTCGACGAGTGGTATTTACAGACCGAACGTCCATCTCCGCCGTTAGTGTCACAGCGCATGCGCACCAGGCAGCTAATGCCGCGTTCACGTTACGTGGGAAGAAGCGGAAGAACCAGAGGACATCTCGTTGCTACAACTAGGAAGCCTTCACGCTTTGACTCTATATATATCTATGGATGAAACGCCCACATCCATACTTCCGCAATTCGTGACGCGAAGTGGGAGATATCGGGGTCTATAAAAAAATCCCATATGTCCTAGTAGGAATTACCACTAGGAGGCTGACGTGAATGGTTTTTCGCTTCTTCCCACGTAACGTGAACGCGGCATTAGCTGCCTGGTGCGCATGCGCTGTGACACCAACGGCGGAGATGGACGTTCGGTCTGTAAATACCACTCGTCGAGTAACAATGTTTTAAACTGTTTATTAGCAACTCCGAGCTTCCAGACCCCATCGTGAAGCTGTGTTAAACCCATATTGTACGCTGGGTATCTTTGAAATTCAGATCTGATATATTTTTGACACACCCCGAGCCCTGCGATCACGCTTGGTTGTTGTTTTCCTGGATGATCCCGATGCGAAAGCCAGTGACTGCGGTCACAAAAGCCCCAGGCTTGCAAACCGAAAGTCACGAAAGGGGCTATGTCGAGGACAATGGAATTTAAGAAAGTGTATCTGTTGCTAAAATGACAAACAGCATCACACTTTAAAACACGTTGATTTTATAATCATCACTCTCTGCAGGAGATAAATGACGTCATGCGATCGGAGGCTAGAATTTCCGATACTGGTGAATGAATGAAAACTTTATTTAACAGATTGCAGAATGGGTACAAATACAGTACGGCTCAATACACACAATTGTTAAGGGGATGCAGACCAGAGAAAGACTTTCGTCTTGTTTACATCAGGGTCCCCCATTTTCAATTCATAGTGTGGTCTTCAATTCATATGCCTTTTCATAGATAGATAGATATATTTATAGACATTTTACAGCAGCAAGCATGCAAACTAAACGGATGTCCTGATGAATTGAAAATGGGGGACCCTGATGTAAACAAGACGAAAGTACTTCTCTGGTCTGCATCCCCCCAACAAGTGTGTATTGAGCCGCACTGCACTGGTATCGGAACAACTCTAATTTTAATGCAACCTTTCCTCAAAATTCAGTGCTAAGAACCACAAAAATAAATGGAATGAAATCATCATATCAAGCTGCAAGCAGAATTATTGTTAAATCTATGTCACAACGAGAAAAAGCAACCAAGTCCTCACTCAGTGGCAAGAAGCCATTCTCTCTCTCTGATGCATACATAATAAAATACTGTATGACTGGAGTGATGGAGACCATGTTTGAAGGCAAACAAAAGCAAATCCCTCTCAGATCGCACAGCAACCAGAATAACTGAAATACTGGCTGGTGATTTGCGATAGCTTTGTGATAGAATAAAAAAAATGCACAGTGCATTTCCATAGCTGTGGATGAGTCCACTGACACCACTGAGAAGCCTATGTTCTGCAGAACCGTTCATGTTCTGAAGAACTGTTCATGTTCTGAAGAACTGTTCATGTTCTGAAATGTTATTGCTAAAGATTGAGAAGATTGGATCAGTTGTACTTTTTTTGTGGAATATTTGATGCGGCCCAGCCTCACCCAGACTCTACCCCCAGGTAAATTGAGTTTGAGACCCCTGACTTACAGGGATCCTGAGTTACTATGGTGCTGAAGGGTCACTTACAGGGATCCTGCCCTTGGCCCTGAAGACAGCCACTCTCTTCAGCTCCTCATCTGGGATGTTGACGGGGACCACCAGAGTGGAGGGGTAGGTGTCACACAGCTCATAGTGGTCGTTCACCTTAGTCACCCTCCAGCTTTCATTGGGTAGGCCCTGTCACAAAACATGTATGTTACAGCTCCTTGCCCTGTCACAAAACACGTATGTTACAGCTGTCTGCCCTGTCACAAAACATGTATGTTACAGCTCCTTGCCCTGTCACAAAACATGTATGTTACAGCTCCTTGCCCTGTCACAAAACACGTATGTTACAGCTCCTTGCCCTGTCACAAAACATGTATGTTACAGCAGTCTGCCCTGTCACAAAACACGTATGTTACAGCTGTCTGCCCTGTCACAAAACACGTATGTTACAGCTCCTTGCCCTGTCACAAAACATGTATGTTACAGCTGTCTGCCCTGTCACAAAACATGTATGTTACAGCTGTCTGCCCTGTCACAAAACATGTATGTTACAGCTGTCTGCCCTGTCACAAAACATGTATGTTACAGCTCCTTGCCCTGTCACAAAACATGTATGTTACAGCTCCTTGCCCTGTCACAAAACATGTATGTTACAGCTGTCTGCCCCGTCACAAAACATGTATGTTACAGCTGTCTGCCCTGTCACAAAACATGTATGTTACAGTTCCTTGCCCTGTCACAAAACATGTATGTTACAGCTGTCTGCCCTGTCACAAAACATGTATGTTACAGCTGTCTGCCCTGTCACAAAACATGTATGTTACAGCTGTCTGCCCCGTCACAAAACATGTATGTTACAGCTGTCTGCCCCGTCACAAAACATGTATGTTACAGCTGTCTGCCCCATCACAAAACATGCATGTTACAGCCATCTGCCCAGTCACAAAACATGTATGTTACAGCTGTCTGCCCGGTCACAAAACATGCATGTTACAGCCGTTTGCCCTGTCACAAAACATGCATGTTACAGCCATCTGCCCCGTCATAAACACGTTATGTTACAGTTGTCTGCCCCGTCATAAACACGTATGTTACAGTTGTCTGCCCAATATCGGAAATTCATACACTTTATTCCTATCATGGTCTAAGACAGTCCAAAAATATTACCGAACAACTCTCCCAAATCCAAAAACTAGAGCATTAAAACTCAAACCTGTGATGTCATCATGTATAAAGTCTGAAGCTGCTGCATAGACAATGAATTGGGAAAGATGGTAAAGATGACACAGAGCACCCAGGAGAATGTTCTGAGTTCATGGTACATTTCTGTTTCATAACTGAAACATTACTGAAGAATAAGTCTTTCAGCTCCAGACTTTATACCCGATGACATCACAGGTTTGACTCTTCTCTGGTCTCTGACTTTGAGGGAGAGAGTAGCTTGTGTTCACAAATATTGATTGAACTTTCCTATAACATGGAAATAACATATTGGAATGAATCTGAATGTGTGTGGTGTTCTTCGCCAAGGAGTTTGAGCGTGTCACATTAAATACCTGTCTTTTGTATTCCGAAAGAGGGTCATACACTTTCCAACCGTTCTCTGGGAAAACCTGGCCATACTCAAAGGCAAAGAGTTGCTGGGGAGAGATTTGATCTTTATTTATCTCGAACACAACAAACATAGAAATCAATCACAGTAAAGACAAAATGAAAACATAAACAAATTAGTCTGTCTTCATCCATAGAAAAACAAAGGAGGATGAGTTTGAGAAGGGGCAGAAGGAAGCACAGCTTATCTAGTCCTGCCCCTTTCTTACAATATCATAACATTTAAATAAAACTATCTTACTACCTAAGAGAGAGAAGGTAAATGAATGAAGGCAAAAAAAAAAACATTATTTTTTGTTTTGAATAAATAAAAATAATATATGGTTCCTCAGTTCTGCATTTGTCCATCAGTGCTTTGCTGTATCTATTTCTGAAATGTGCAATGTTATTGCTGTTTTGTTTCCACTTGTAGTCCATTCCATAAAGCTCCACAACCTGAAATGCACTTGCTTTTAAGAGATACGAGGGGAAGCAGTCAGTTGGTGATCAGGCCAGATTTAAAAGGCAACAGACATGTCTTAGAGTAGTGACTAACTCACCAGGCCATTGGAAACAGGAAAGGCAGATTTCATCAGCACCTCGAAGATGGACTTCCTGAGTGTGTCCTCCATCTGCTTGTGTGCAAACCGCAGATTACGGATATCCTGAGGCGAGGCAGAGGAACAGGTCAGTGCAGAATAGGGGTAAGGGACAAACTGATTAACCAGAAATCACCATTCTAGTGTGGGTCTCTTTATTTCATTTCAAACCTTTATTTCAACTCGTAAGACACTTTGATTGATTGATTGATTGAAAAGTTTATTAACAGATTGCAGAATGGGTACAGTACAGTACAGCTCAATACATACAATTGTTAAGGGGATGCAGACCAGAGAAAGACTTTCGTCTTGTTTACATCAGGGTCCCCCATTTTCAATTCATCATAACATATATGACATACATGACATACAGATAGACAGTACTTCTACATCTATACATTTATGACATATCAGATTTGCAAATACAGTACTGTTTGTGATACAAAAGTGTCCAGAAAAAGAGTGTATATACATTTGACGTAGAAACTGTACATTGGAGGAGGTTGGGTGGGTGGGGTGGGGTTGGGTGGGTGGGTGGGGGCTGTACATTGGAGGTGGGGGGGGGGGCACACACATTTTACACTGTACATTGGAATACTGACAAAGCCTTACTTGGTAATTTACTGTACAACTAGGTTAGGACATTTGTAGGGGCCAGTTTCGAATGGCTGTCTCACGTAGGTGTTTTTTGAGAGTGTTTTTGAAAGTGGGTAGTGATTCACATTCCTTTACAGCTTTGGGTAGGGCGTTCCACATTGATGTGGCATAATTGCGAAACGTGTTTAGTCCCTTGTTTGAGCCGAATCTGGGTTTAACATGATTTGTGGAGCTCCCTCTGGTGTTGTGATCGTGGTATTCACTGACCTTTGGGAAGTATTTTGACATGTACATGGGTACCTTGGTCGCGTAGTGTATCTTGTAGACCAGGCCCATTGCAAGTTGCTGTACTCTGTCGTCTACTCTAAGCCATCCTAGGTTGTCAAAGTGGGCAGGGGTGAGGTGGGTTCTAGGAGTCAGGTCAAGCAGTAGTCTGACTAGCTTGTTTTGAGATGTTTGTAATTTGTTTTTTAGTGCCTTTGAGGTGCTTTGGTACCATGAGGTGCAAGCATAGTCGTAGTACCCTTGAATGAGTGCTCCTGCTAGAGTCTTCAGGGTATTCTTGTTTACCAGAGAGGAGATCCGGTACAAGAATCGAGTTCGTTGGTTGACTTTTTTTATTACATTGGATGCCATTTTGTCACAGGAAAGATTAGCCTCTAGGATGGAACCCAGGTAGGTAATTTCATCTTTCCTTGTGACAATATTGTCACCCACTGTAACCGAGAAGCCGTCGGTCTTGCTGAGTCTGTTATTTGAACCGAAGAGAATGGACTCTGTTTTGCCCATGTAGTGTAATGATAGTTTGTTGTCGGCGAGCCATATGCAGATTTTGCCTAGTTCCGGGCTGAGGGCTTTTTCAAGGTTACCCTCATTTACCCACTGAGGTTACCCTCATTTACAGCGTTGACAAGCTTACAAAACAAGACACAATCGATTAGCAAATTCATACATATAGGCACAACAAATAAGAATAAACAATAAAAATCAGCTAAGACAGTTACAAGTCGACACACAGTGGTCGGAGATAATACTTTAAAATGCAGCAAAATAAGGAAGAACCTTCAGCTTCAAGGTCAATTGGAGGTCATTCCAGGTGTTGGAAGAATCAAAAAGGAAAAAGCTGTTTTTCCTAGTTCAGAGCTAATTTCAGGAACCCTAAGAAGCAACCACTCATTTGAATGTGTAGAATAGGTTCTAAGATTCCATTCCAACAGTGTAAGAATTATACCAATAAGGGCTTTAAAATATTTTTAAATACTTAAAAACGTACTTCAACTACACCCTTCCCAATCACAACGCATCAGGATGCCTCCAAAGCCACGCCCTGCTAGGTAGCTAGCAGGCAGCTATGTGTTAGCAGCAAGCATTTGTGTATGCATGCAGCTGTTATGCGCATGTGTCACTAGAACAGCTCTCGTTCCAATCATTTGACTTGGTCATTCGTTTGATTGGATGTCATTGTTTTAGCTCCAAATGTCAAATGTAATTTCGGCGTCAAATGTCTAAAATTTTGCCAAAAATGTGTGGCCGCCTATTGATCCTTTAAAGAGAGAATATTTTAGTGAATGATTGGACAACAGAGATGATTCTAGGCTACTTCCACCACTGGCTCACCTTACAAACTAACCCAAAGGACACATCACCACGACTGGACGCGCCTCCAATCTTCTCCACCCGACTCACCACCCCCAGAGGCAGGTCCAGCACAAATGCTGGCTCCTAGAAGCAAATAAACATCTTAAAAGTGCTGCAAGTGTAAAATAATAGCTCTACACTCCAACAGCCATCACTGACTTTGGTCAGTAACATGGGTCTCCCAGTCCCTCCGTTCTGCAGTAACTTTATCCAATCTGGAGAGAGAACTCCACACTGCAAAAATAAGAAATAAAAACTAGTTTTAAGCAAATGTGTCCTTGAAACAAGTAAAATAATCTACCAGTGCAGTAAGCTAATTTGGCTTGGCAAGATCTCTTGAAATAAATTAAAATATCTAGGGTTCTCTCTCCTGATTCGATAAAGTTGGAAGGGATACCAGAAATGTATTTTATGTCTACTGCAGAGCGGAGGGACTGGGAGACCCATGTTACTGACCAGACAAACACCTTTAATAACCAAATATTTTTTATACAAAATCAACAAGCCTACCCTGTCCATGCATTTGAAGAAAAGCCTGTAGTTGGTGACCGTCAGCATCCCCCGCAGCGGCCCGATAAAAGGACAGATGTACGTGACGTCTTTAGCTGGAGAACCCAGGACAGAAGTCTGAAGTTAAACTGCTTCCAGTCCACTGAGGTTAAACGACTTCTATTCTAAATAAACCACTACGGATAAACTAGTTCCAGTCTAAGTAAACCACTGAGGTTAAACACCACAAATTACTCAAATTGCTTTCAACATGGGAATGGGGCCGATTCTGATTCATCATTGGCGCACGCTTGAAAGAGAGGCACACTCACCCATATCTTGCACAGCTTCGTTTGGAAGTAACTGTGGCTCCTCATTGATGGAGTCTCTAAGCACCTGTTTGACACATTTGATACGACACATAAGGAAACATCATTCAAGGATTCAGGGAGCACTTTCTTTAGGATAAGAAAATAAACAATATACCTTGACAGTAGCTTTAGGCCTCACCTGATAGAAAATAGGAGAGAGAGTCAAACATCCCAATTCATCGTAGTTGCTTTGACGAAGCAAAGTACAGCAGTCATCAAGAGACCAGTGTTGGGCAATATGTCCATATTTAATGTTTATCATCTATCCGTGTTGTCGTATTGTGGGATTTGTTTCATATTGTGCATTGTGACATGCAATTTGTCTAAAACTAAACTATTAAGTCAGATTTCTCACAATATTATATCTGAAATATTTGAGAATGTGAATGTGAATTGCCATTTACACTTTCATGTTTACATTTACATTTAGTTATTTAGCTGAATGAATGAATGAAAACTTTATTTAACAGATTGCAGAATGAGTACAATACAGTACGGCTCAATACATACAATTGTTAAGGGGATGCAGACCAGAGAAAGACGTTCGTCTTGTTTAAATCAGGGTCCCCCATTTTCAATTCATAGTGACATTTATGACATACACAACATACATGACATCATGACATTTATGGCATAGGGACATACATGACATACAGGTTAGTACTGTTACATTTGTGACATATATGATATTCAAATATACAGTACTGTTACCCATAGATCCTGACAGAGTATATACATATGATGGGGAGGAGACTGTACATTAGGAGGGGGTGGGTGGGTGGGAGAGAAATATACATACGGTGGGGAGAGAATATATACATACGGTGGGGAGGAGACTGTACATTAGGAGGGGGTGGGAGAGAAATATACATACGGTGGGGAGAGAATATATACATACGGAGGGGAGGAGACTGTCTATTAGGAGGGGGTGGGGGGGTTTGGACATTTACGGTGGCCAGTTTCGAATTGCAGCCTCCCGTAGGTGCTCTTTTAGAGTGTTTTTGAAAGTGGGTAGTGATTCACATTCCTTTACAGCTTTGGGTAGGGTGTTCCACATTGATGTGGCATAATTGCGAAACGTGTTTAGTCCCTTGTTTGAGCCGAATCTGGGTTTAACATGATTTGTTGAGCTTCCTCTGGTGTTGTGATCGTGGTATTCACTGACCTTTGGGAAGTATTTTGACATGTACATGGGTACCTTAGTCGTATAGTGTATCTTGTAGACCAGGCCCATTGCAAGTTGCTGTACTCTGTCGTCTACTCTAAGCCATCCTAGGTAGCCAAAGTGGGCAGGGGTGAGGTGGGTTCTAGGAGTAAGGTCAAGCAGTAGTCTGACCAGTTTGTTTTGTGATGTTTGTAATCTTGTTTTTAGCACCTTTGAGGTGCTTTGGTACCATGAGGTGCAAGCATAGTCGTAGTACCCTTGAATGAATGCTCCTGCCAGAGTCTTCAGGGTATTCTTGTTTACCAGAGAGGAGATCCGGTACAAGAATCGAGTTCGTTGGTTGACTTTTTTTATTACCTTGGATGCCATTTTGTCACAGGAAATATTTGCCTCTAGGATGGACCCTAGGTATGTAATTTCATCTTTCCTTGTGACAATATTGTCACCCACTGTAACTGAGAAGCCGTCGGTCTTGCTGAGTTTGTTATTTGATCCGAAGAGAATGGACTCTGTTTTACCCAGGTGTAATGATAGTTTGTTATCAGCGAGCCAGGTGCAGATTCTGCTGAGTTCTGAGCTGAGGGTTTTTGCAACCTGTAACCTTGTTCTTGTCAGAGACCAGCAGGGCTGAGTCATCCGCGAACAAGAACAAGTTGCAGTCACAAACTGACGCTTTTATCCAAAGCAACTTACAAGTTCTGTACGACAAGTCATCAGGAAGGGCACAACCCTATCAGCTGAGTAACAATGTTCATCAAAGTGTTGAGTGCTACAGTGTAGGTTTATTAGGACAAGTGCATGACAGTAAGGTTAGTTAGGGTGGTTAGATTTATTTTAAAAATTTTTATTTCAGATAGTGGTTGAAGAAGTGCGTCTTTAGTTGGCGGCGAAAGATTGGACGGGTTTCGGCTGTCCTAACTGGGGTGGGTAGTTCATTCCACCATGTTGATATTGTATCACACTTTCTATAATCTAATATGATGATCAACATCAGTTGGATTGTCCACCATGTGATTACTCAAACCTAAGCAGGTATATGGTGATATATTCTGTATTGTCCAGCTCTACGGGGGAGACCATAAATCAGGGCTACTCACTCGTAGCTCCGGGGACAGCTCAGTGGAGTTGACTTGGGCAGCCAGGTCCGAACGCGACGTGGAGGTGCTGATGAGAAACAACATGAAGATGGGTTTTTATTAAAAAGTCTGAGACAAAACCATGCGTGCATCATCATTAACTACATTTCTACCTATCTACTGCGTTCACTGTCTACAACTGCCCTAGACTGTAATCATAGAAATCATAACTACTACCTCATACTATAGTCTAACCATATACTGTAACTCTGTATGATAGCATGAACAATATTGCGGGTATGTCTTTATAACTGTATCACTGTACATAATAATACTACAACTCTGTACATACATGATCTGATTAGCACTATACTCAGTAGTACCAATACTCAGTAGTACCAATTTATATCACCCAGGGCCCAGTAGTTCAAAACCTTTAATCCCTGTCTGATCAGATTTGGATTTTGGGTCCTTCAAAACAAAAAAACAGGATTAGGATCACTTTGATATTCGATCAGATCAGGAAATCGAATCCAAGCTTTAATCTGGATAAAATCTTCAAAACGGGTAGTTCAAACCGACAACACAGGATTGGGATCAGTTTGATACCAACATTTTTTATTATTTTGATCCCACCAGAGGTGTGGATTTCCAATGGATTACCAGAGCAAAATTGACAATACAATTTATTTTAAAATATGTTTCAATAGAAATAAGGTGGCAAAGTTTGTTAACTGAAATAATACAAATTCTTTAGCCTCCATGGCAAATCCATTTTATTTTTAAAGATTCTGTCCTGTTTGTGGTGGCCTATTTAGTTTTCAACCGAATGTTGATGACATAAATGTTTATGGTCATAAAAGTATCACAACAAAGATTGTCAATAACAAATGTAATTTAAATATCTTCAACAAAAAAAAGTCCATCATCTGTGATCACCTTCAGCAAACTGAAACCTCATTTAGAATTCAGCTCTTCAAAGCACACCTGGGCCCCGTTCCCCGTACCTGGCTAACTGAGTTAGCCGGATCATTTCCAGCATAGCCTGACTTAAGCCAGACCTTTCCATTCCCCGACGCTCGATTGTCTAAATCACCATGACAACAGATCAAAAAGTTTGAGCCTGGTCGAGGGCAGGGTTAAGTTCAGTTAGCTGGATGAACTATGGCCACACCCGCGCAAAGAAATCCCAGCTCCCTTCCTGAAATATTTCTCACAGTCTAGAGTAGATCCCATTATGCCATTCTGAATTATGTTTTTGTGCTTTGTTTGAAATGTAAAATAATAGGTCTGCATCTGCAGTAACGCTGATAATAAATCATATTCAGCCTATGAATTTACTTTGTCCTATATAATGCACATCATATTTATACGGATACGGCGCTCGCGAGTCGCGTCACACAGTTATTTTAATAACGGACTAAACGGATCATTGCAAATGTGAATCCCGCTGGGATATTTTTAATGAATGAAACCTATCGGGTATTTGGCTCTGATTAGTTTAATATTCTTCGCTGTGTATTTGCTTAACGGAGCACCCGGATGCGTTTCATTCAAGCTGAAGCGTCTATGCGCGGATTGTGGATATGAATTATGAGGAATCTGAATCTGTGGAGTATTTAATTGTATCACTGTGACAGTGTCACACGTTATTGTGATATTGTAACTGGGATTAAAATATATGAGGAGATGCGCTGTTTGATGGATTTGATGACGTGATGTGACTTGATCAATTGAATGAGCCTTTGACGTTTTTGATGAATGAATTTGAGAAAATGCATTTATCTTTTCAAGCACTGTTATCTGATGATGAACATGAGGTGTCACTGGTATAAACCAAATGGTAATCAATTCAATGCATGTATGGATTAGGTCCGAAACAGATTAAAACCTGATTAATAGTGTAACTGCAAGCCTCCCTCCAAGCCTCTCTTTGGAAACCATGTATTTATATAGTATAATACCTAAGCACATACAGATATCCTCATGATATAATTCGTATCAATTAGATATACTATTTGGGCTTGTTTTTATCGTTATTCTGAAAGAGCTGAAATAATTATTTTCGCTAGCAAGATCTCATTTGATTATTCATTCCATAAGCCTATACTGCCAGCAGGCACGCCCATTCTGCAATCTGTTAATAAAGTTTTAAATCAATCAATCAATCAATCAATGCCGTTAGAAGATCAGGATTTCTGCTATCGACACTTGCTGTCTTTTCAGCTGAGGCGGGCGCGCGCAATTATCCTAAGTCTCAAGTCTGGTTCAAATGAACGAGACTGAATCCACCTTCGAGGAACAGGAAAATCCCGGATCCAAACATCGGGTTAATTGAATCTGGATAATGGGACTCTTGATCGACTTAGTTGAACCAGGTACGGGGAATAGGGCCGGATGATCCAGCTGCCTTTGAATTGATGTTTTCTTTTTGTTGTTACCCTAGTAACAACAAAAACTGTGTCAAACTCATTTTCACAGAGGGCCACATCAGCATTATGTGGTTGCCCTCAAAGGGCCAAAGACTGTATAAATGTTAATGTAATGTAAAATAAATGTAGCTACTCATTTACATATTGTTAAACATGTTGTTTCTGTATTTATTACTTATTCAAGTTATACATATTGCATATGCATTTGCATAGATGTAAAAATATATGTTAGCTTATGTTATTTTAACAAATAATTTTAGTTTATCAGAAGCCCATATTACTCCATCAATCAATGATCAAACCATGCAAGTAAATAACAAAGAAGAAGATCATCAAATACAAGCTATGACATTAAGTTTGTTCAAAACCTTTTTGTCACAGTCAAGAGGGGCAGAACTAACAACTGTGAGCTGCAAAGAACACGTGGGACAGATGTAGCAGATGTTACAAAAACAAATGGCTGCACACAACCTTGCAGAGGCCATACATCCAACTAATGGAAGATAGTTTAATTAACTTTAATTAACAGATTGCAGAATAGGTACAGTACAGCTCAATACACACAATTGTTAAGGGGATGCAGACCAGAGAAAGACTTTCGACTTTTTTACATCAGGGTCCACCATTTTCTATTCATAATGAAATTGCCATTATGTGTCTGCATGAACACACAACTGTAACTGTACTCAAAAATAACAAAATAAGGGTTGTCTCAGTTCACAACTATATTGGTCAAGTTTTGGGTGGGACTTGTTTGCGTCCCTACAGCTTCTTATTCAATTGAGCGAGATGCTCGGTTATGTCACACAGCCAGTTTGCATAGGAGTTCAGACAATATTTCTTCAACCCTTTGTTACCTATTCCGCCTGGATCTTTTTTGTATTTTGGGCTGTAAAATTGTCAAAGAATGTCAGAGGAGTAAGTGCTTTTGGCTTTTTTCCTTTGTTACTTCATCAATACCTCAGATGTTCAACATACATGTATGTGTAAGAATGTGTAATAACTAAGGCTGTCAAAGTTAAAGCTTTATTAACGCATTAACCCACAATTATTTTAACGCCGCTATTTTTTAACCCAAGATTAATGTTAATTTTTTTTTTCTTTTTTTTTAACAGAGCTCTTGGGGGGCCACATCAAATGACGTGGCGGGCCATGAGTTTGACACCTATGCCCTAGTGGGAGATTTCTTTTTTAATTACAATTCCAGTATGATTTTATGTCCTTTATGTATTTAAAAAATATAATTAGACATTATCAATGTCTCTGCAATGTGGTCTCTTGTCTTCTTTATTTTTTCATATCCTAGATCAATTGGTAGGATTAAAGCACTGGTATTCAGGATCTAGTCATCTTGAAAAGTCTGAATCTGGATCAGGGTGATCCTATCCTGAATTGCTTTGAAATACCGGGACAAAATCTGACCGAGTTGTCTGATCGTGGATCACAAAAAATGGGATTTCAAAATCTACAGGATCCGATTGAGATTAAATGCTTTGAACTACTGGGCCCTGTACATTATATATTACTATTGCACACTTTATTGTTACATTTGCACTCTGGTTGCCAAACATCTTTTTGTTGTACTGTACATTTGAATCTAATCTAATCATTACTTATATACACAGTATCCCCTTCTATTCTTGATCTACACGTTGGGTTGTGGTGGCCATGTGGTAGGGTATGTAGCATCCATCTATACGTTGGGTTGTGGTGGCCATGTGGTAGGGTATGTAGCATCCATCTATCTACACGTTGGGTTGTGGTGGCCATGTGGTAGGGTATGTAGCATCCATCTATCTACACGTTGGGTTGTGGTGGCCATGTGGTAGGGTATGTAGCATCTATCCATCTACACGGTGGGTTGTGGTGGCCATGTGGTAGGGTATGTAGCATCTATCTATCTACACGTTGGGTTGTGGTGGCCATGTGGTAGGGTATGTAGCATCTAGGGCTGACCTTCGAATTTTTTTTTGGCAATCGAAGCTTTGATTTTAATTCGAAGCTTCGAATTAATTTTTTTTTCTTATGTTGTGGGACTTGTACAGCACTTTGGTAAACGTTGTTTTTAAATGTGCTCTATAAATAAAGTGGATTGGATTAATGAATTAAGTAGCCCCCTTCGTGACTGTGACGCAGCCAACACGGCTGTGTGATTTAATTCAAGGTGGATCACTGTTGTCGTTTGAACAACTTCAGATTTCATGGGAACTACCAATCCCCCAAATCAAGAATGTTTAAGATGAATGAAGTATTTTTGATTTTGATTATTTGAAATATGGCCTGTGTAGACTAAACTATGCACAGAATTATGTCAGTCTACAAGGTCCGGATTCTACATGGTCCGGCAATGTAGACCTTGTAGACTCCACTACAGACCAATTATCAGTGAATGTTCATGCATTTTTAAGAAGGGCTACTTCCACAAAAAAACAAAGAACTCACCAAAACATCTCAGTAGCACCTTATCTAAATGTTCTATTTCATATATGGAGATTCATATTTATTTATGTATTGCATGCATTTCTACATTTTATTTCCTATTTTGTTTATTCATCCCAGTATCTTTCTTTCTTATGTGTGGAATTCTACAATGCATTTACATTCACATTTACATTTAGTCATTTAGCTGACGCTTTTATCCAAAGCGACTTACAAGTTCTGTACGACAGGTCATCAGGAAGGATAAAACTCTATCAGCTGAGTAACAATATTCATCAAAGTGTTGCGTGTTACAGTGTAGGTTAGTTTATTAGGACAAGTGCATGACAGTAAGGTTAGTTAGGGTTAGATTTTTTTTATTTAATTTTTTTAATTTTATTTCAGATAATGGTTGAAGAAGTGCGTCTTTAGTCGACGGCGAAAGATTGGACGGGATTCGGCTGTCCTAACTGGGGTGGGTAGTTCATTCCACCATTGTGGGGCAAGGACTGAGAATAGGCGTGTACTTAGGTGGTGTATATGTGTTTGAGGATGATATCCTTCAAATAGGCAATAGTGATTATATAATTTGGGCAGTGCTGAGCTGGGTTCCTTTCCTCCAGTGTATTTGTCCCCCGGCCCCACCCAATGGCCCCATGCGCGCACACACACACACACACACAGAGAGAAGAAAAAAATTAAATTAAAATTTTGAAAAAGAACATTTTGATTTTTTTTTTTATGTTCGAAGCTTGTGCCATCGAACGAAGCTTCGAAGTATTTAAGACAGCCCTAGTAGCATCTATCCATCTACACGTTGGGTTGTGGTGGCCATGTGGTAGGGTATGTAGCATCTATCTATCTACACGTTGGGTTGTGGTGGCCATGTGGTAGGGTATGTAGCATCTATCTATCTACACGTTGGGTTGTGGTGGCCATGTGGTAGGGTATGTATTAGCATCTATCCATCTACACGTTGGGTTGTGGTGGCCATTGAGGGCCATAGGGTATGTAGCATCAGCATTGTCAATACCTGGAGATAACTTTTTAACCATTTCCTCCTGTACCCACACCCCTTACCCTAAAGCGAGTGTGTATCCTATTCCATACCCCTGCACCCCTTACCCTAAACTGGGTATACACATATTGTTACAAAGGATCAGATTAAACCGAATATATATATTTATTTATTGATATATATTGCATAGTATTTGTATATCGTTTGATATCCCCTGTATATTCCTTGTACATATACACAGAATATCCCTTTAGCTTACTACAGACCATAATATTTCATTCTCCTATTGGACAGCGGTCCACCGGCGCCAGGGACCGGCCTCCGGAGTCAGGTTCAAAGTCACCGTCAAGACGTGTCTGGACATGCCCGGCCTTGCCCAGGGATACGCGACAGAAATGAGATTGGCACTAGTTTGTTCACCGTGCGTATAAATACGGCGCAGGTGAATACAGAAGTCCCTTAGCCCTTAGTATGTTACCCGATAAGTTGAAGCCTCACCCACGATACAACGTGCGGTGAAGTATGGCCTGTTTGGCCCCAGAATAGAGCATTGAGACCGCGTGCGAATTAATAACTGAATTGTCAGAGTTTGGCGCTATACCGTCGAGTGCGACATATTTCTATTAAGTCAATAATAGTCTATTTGTGTATAGTGTATCGTGCGGTTAAAGTTCTACAGTGACCAGCATCTCCAACGCTTCCTCGTATTAGCTAGAGTTCTTATCCAGGCTGGGCTGACCACATGGCGCTTTCACCCGAGGAGACCTAGACGAGAACCGTATGGACATGTACACTGGATTAATCTACCCGACGACTACATAGCCCTTTGCGGCTGGAATATATTTGCTTTGGTCCCGTGATTTATGGAGCGGATAATCGCCGACGCCTGCACGTGTTGGATTTACCCCGCGAGGAGTCAAGTCGAGTCGGCGCCTCAGAGAGCCTGAGGCCGACTAGCTTTCTTCACTGTGGAGCTACAGTCTACGGAGAACAGCTGTATTCGTCTGTGGATCAAGAGGCTATTGCACCGGCTCCTGTACCTAGAGTCTCCTTAGTCATCGTTGACCAGACGTTCTACTACCGACAGATCTTCTACCCCTGCTGGCTTACAACCAGGGGGAACCCCTTCCAGTATCTCCCGCTATATTACTAGTGTACCATAGATATAATTCCCTAAGATTCAGGTTGTATAATTACCTCCTGCGTAACCAGAGAATGGACATTCATTATTGATTTGCCTACGCATATTCCTTTGCCTTACAAGTGCATTCAAAGAATAATGTAAAGTATATTATGTACCCTTTGCTCCATTAAATACTTGATTATACCTTTGTGTGGAACCGATTTCATTGTGGGAAGTGTTCATCATATTCATATATCGTGTACTGTATGGCCAGTAATTAAAGTACATAAAGCGGTAGTGGTTTAATGATACCATACTTATCAATACAGTCAGGGAATTGTACCCCTCAGTTACACATATGATGACCTTTTTATTTTACCCCCATAATTAGCAAAGATGTTTGACAATGGGAATGGGTTTCTTCATTGAGCGCTCATTTGGCACAAGTATCTTGTGTTTTTATTATACTTTTATTAATTTATTTTTTTTATATAAAAAATAATTGTCTGGCATAATGTTGACTAGTAAAGGTCATCATTTCACTGATCACTTTAATATTGAGAAATGTATCATTGTTGCTGCATCCTCTCACCAGGCTCCAATACAACCCAATGGAAATGGTTGTAAACCGTACATCATATTCAAAGTTATGAGTTTCATAGGCCAGTTATGCGTGCAACTGGGCAACCTAGATGGCACAAGGCCTATGAAACTAATTTGTGTTTGATATATGATGTACAGTTTGCAACCATTTCCTCAGTGGAACACATGAAGACACGTCTAATTATACTGTGAGCTTCCTATTTTGGAAAAGGACATGTATTGTGGTTTTTGTAGGCTATAAAACACTTGGCCCATTGGATTGGAATGCAGCACAGTGCCAGGTTTCTCAATACCAAAGCAATCCATGAAATGATGGCCTGTACTAGTCAACATCATGCCAGACAACAGACATGTTTAAATTGGGTGGAGAAAGTAGACATGTGAACCTGTCCAAAAGGTGCTGTAAGTGGTATTTTTTTATAAGATACTGATAAATAGCTCTACATTCTGACAGCCATCACTGATATAGTGTTTGGTCAGTAACATGAGTCTCCCAGTCCCTCCGCTCTGCAGTAATAAAATAAATGTTCTGGTATCCTGTTCCAACTTTATCAGGAGAGAGAACTCTAGATATTTTTTACTTATTTCAAGAGGTTTTGCCATGCCAAATTTGCACTAGCAGGTTATTTTACTTGTTTCAAGCACATATTTGTAAAGCGCTTTGATAAAAGCCGTTATATAAATGCAGTCCATTTTTTATTTTAGATCGTTTGTTTCTTCATACACAGAACGCAGGGTATTTTCTGCAACAATGGAAAACAAATACGCAGTCACCTCAACCACCAAGAATTCTCTCTGCAGAAAGTCAGAGAAAGAGTAAAAACACTCATGGGAAATGTATTGATAACACCAAGACAGTAGCGGCCAGCAGGCGCCACAATTACACAGTATCACTTTAATAAAGACAGATCCCTGTCCTGTCTATAGCAAGGTGGTAAAAATGTTACTGGGGGCAGCAGTAGCCTAAAGTTACCGGTTTGTATCCCCCAGATTAGCGGTATAATCCAGGAGTGGGAAATTAATTGAGTAGCACCCTCCCGGCCCTCTACAACTACCATGCAAGAGACCTTGATAGGGGTGTAATGATTCGACCTCACAACGATTCGATTCGATTACGATTCTTCAGGCAACGATTCAATGCATCATGAAATCTCTTCATTTGACCACGATTCAATTCTATTAGATTCAATTAATTTCGATACATTTTTGATTAATTTTCTATCAGTTAATTCCCCAAAAAATGTTGAATACACAAATGTGGCTGGGGGAACTGATTCACTCAGCATGAATGGACTATAGGTCAATAAAAACAATACACACAAAAAGAAAACATTAAAAAAAAAAATTATTTCGATTAAAATCGATTCTAACATATTCAAATCGATGCATCAAATCGAACACATTAGAATCGATGCATTTCGATTAATCGATGCATCGTTACACCCCCTAGTCCTTGAGCAAGGCACTTCCAGTTCCCCCACAACTGCTCCAGTGGAGGTCCTTAGTCACCAACAGTAGATGACTGTGTTGTAATGGGTAGTAATCGCCGTAGGCGCTGATTATTCGCCACGCTTCCGTGAGTCTGCCTCAGGGCAGCTCTGGCTGCAATTGTAGCTTACCACCACCGGTATGACTGTGTATGAACGAATAATGGACTCTGTAAGCGCTCTGGGGTCACTGGGGTGTCATGAAGAGCGCTATATCCAATCCATTATTATTATTAGCTCCCAGATGAGAGTCTACCTGTAGCAGGGCAGTAGAGGTCAGGACTGTGTTGTAATGGGTAGCTCCCAGATGAGAGTCTACCTGTAGCAGGGCAGTAGAGGACTGTGTTGTAATTAGGGATGGGTACATTTCACATTTGAACCGATACCGGTACCGGTACCTGTGAATCGATACCGGTACCCAACGGTACCTTTTTTCGGTACTTTAGTCTCAAGAAATTTAATTTACCTACCTCAGTCGTAAAAAAAAAATCCAAACTTCAAGTAACTACAATTTCGACAGTTTTCGGCTTGTCATTGCTCCGACTGCTTTGTTGTTGAATCAAGTCAAATCCTAGGTAAGCATATATTGTGCGTGTGAACGTTGACATGAAAAGAAAAAAGTAAAAAAATAAAAATAAAAAAATTTGGTTTCTCACTTGATTCGATACTCGGTAGTACCGACGTGTTTCGGTTCGGTGCCTCAAAAGTACCGAATTCGGTACCCATCCCTAGTTGTAATGGGTAGCTCCCAGATGAGTCTACCTGTAGCAGGGCAGTAGAGGACTGTGTTGTAATGGGTAGCTCCTAGATGAGAGTCTACCTGTAGCAGGGCAGTAGAGGACTGTGTTGTAATGGGTAGCTCCTAGATGAGTCTACCTGTAGCAGGGCAGTAGAGGACTGTGTTGTAATGGGTAGCTCCCAGATGAGTCTACCTGTAGCAGGGCAGTAGAGGACTGTGTTGTAATGGGTAGCTCCCAGATGAGTCTACCTGTAGCAGGGCAGTAGAGGACTGTGTTGTAATGGGTAGCTCCCAGATGAGTCTACCTGTAGCAGGGCAGTAGAGGACTGTGTTGTGATGGGTAGCTCCCAGATGGGAGTGTGACTGTAGCAGGGCAGTAGAGGACTGTGTTGTAATGGGTAGCTCCCAGATGGGAGTGTACCTGTAGCAGGGCAGTAGAGGACTGTGTTGTGATGGGTAGCTCCCAGATGGGAGTGTGACTGTAGCAGGGCAGTAGAGGACTGTGTTGTGATGGGTAGCTCCCAGATGGGAGTGTGACTGTAGCAGGGCAGTAGAGGACTGTGTTGTAATGGGTAGCTCCCAGATGAGAGTGTACCTGTAGCAGGGCAGTAGAGGACTGTGTTGTGATGGGTAGCTCCCAGATGGGAGTGTACCTGTGTTAAGTCTAGGTACAAGATGTGTTTGAACCCTTTAATCGCCAAGGACGACTTTAGACGCCATTCCTCGCCATGCGTAATCTGCCAATGACGTCTTAAAGCGTCTTTGAGATCAATATTTCAAAAATCTGTCATGGCAATCATATTTCACCCACGGAGACTTGAGACTTGCTGTTGATCTCCTCTCAACTCTCCAACGGTTCAAGACCGCCATCTGGTGGCCGATCGGCGAATCGCCAAAACCGGAAGTGGTGCTCACCCATATTTCGTCCGGCCACTCGCTATCGCTAGCGGGACTCCAGCTTGATACACTGGATAGCGATCCGTTGCCAATAACTCGATAAACAACATGATTTGGACGTATATAGTAATATACAACCTGGAAATGGATCGCATATATCAACATCCCATAATAGCGAACTTTCTGCTCCACGCTGATCGCCCAACGCTACGAGGAAGCTGCGGTGAGTTTCAGCGTGTTTGATTATTATTAAACATACACACTGCTCCGATCAACATATCACCCATACTAAATAAATGATTTAACGTCGGCCACGGACTTATAACCCCCCCCCCCCCCCCCCCCCACCTCCGGTCAACAGCAGATGATGAGGCATGACGTGTAGGACCTTGTACAATTGAAATTTTTTTTCTGACGTCAATCGGTATCAAACTACATTTGATGATCTAATATATGTATTTAGGGCTATAACTCACGTTCTGCAGAATGCTGCAGAAAACAATAAAAACATGTTTATACTTTAGACCGTATTTTAGTATGAATATGTGAATGAAAAGTAGAACGTTGCTACATCCTAAACGATAGATACTTGACGTTGAATGGGTCATAGTAATGTCAATTTAGCAATACAATTTAATAAGTTATAGCCCTGCAAAGAAGGGGAACATCTCCATAGACAAATAGAGCTGGCAGAGGACGGTATAAGGATGGATATAAGCGTGGCAGAGAAAGGGTTAAAAGGCAATTGTAGTGTAAACACACTCCTAAGTGATTTCACTTCCACTTCGCCACCTGAAATTGGATAATTTTCAGGTGGTGGAATGGATAAGATCATGGCGTTTAACATACATGGTCACATGGTGCTGGTGATAAAAAAGGGCTGGCTGACCAACAACAAGTGTTTTGCCATTCACAGTGGTTAGCACTGCTGCCTCACAGCAAGAAGGTCCTGGGTTCGAACCCCTGCAGGGGGCCTTTCTGTGTGGCGTTTCCATGTTCTCCCTGTGTTCACGTGGGTTTCCTCCCACACCATAAAGACATGCATGTTATTAGGCAGGGACTAAATCAAATCAAATCAAATTTATTTGTAAGGCCCGACAACACACGTTAATGTCCCCATGGGCCATACACGTCTTCTTTAAACAAGTCAAGAAGAAACATAACAATAAGTCAAGAACAGAACAAGAACACCATAAGGTCCAACGAATTTAAAATAAATGCAAATAAATGAAAGAATGCAAGCACTCCCAGACATACCCCACACGAAGGTAAGGAAAAACTCACTAAAACCTAACAATAGGGAAAAATGCTCCACAGGCAGTGTGGAGGAGAGAAACCTTAGAAGGGCCATTCAAGGGGGGATCTCCCTTCTTAGATGTCGGTGATAGTAGTGTTGCAGACTAACAGTTGGTAAGCATGCACTCAAGTGTGTAGTGAAACACAGATGAGTGCATGCAATAGCAACTGAACATTTTGAAAGATTAAAGATACAGACTACAGATGAAAACTAGCTCATTAGCTAATTCTGGCACATTTACATTGATGTGGAAACTGAAGATGTTGATTAACACTTTAACTGCCGGGAAACGCTTTACAGTGTCATTCCCGGCCATGCTCAAGTTGCCGAAGGACGCTGTACAGCGTCTTTAATATCAATATTTCAAAAATCTGTGATCGGATTCATATTTCCCCTCCGCTGGCCTGAGATCCACCAGGAGGACCCACTGAGCTCTCTGGCGGTTCAGGAGCGCCATCTGGTGGCCGATCGGCGCAATCGCCAAACAGGAAGTGCTGTGGAGGTTGTGCTGGTCGGCCATATTACTTCCGGGCACTCGGTTTGGTTGCCGGCACTCTGGCTCGTCACATTATATAGCGATCCATTGCCAATAACTCGATAAACAACATGATTTGGACGTATATAGTATTATACAAGCTGGAAATGGTTCATCAGGATAAACATCCCATAATCGAAAACGGTCTACACCACGCTGATCGTCCAACGGCGCGAGGAAGATCCGGTAAGATTCAACGTTATTTTTGAACGTGTTCCATATAAACTGTTATGATGAACATATGACCCACACTAGATGAATGATATAACGCTGCCCACGGAATTATAAATGATCCCCCGCCCATCCGGTCATCATCAGATCATACGTAGATCATTCTAGAAGTATGTCCAATTGAAATTTTTTATATCGCCCAGATTGCCATCAAACTGTATTTCATCATCAATATAATGCATTTGGGGCTATAGATCACGTTCTGGAGAAAGCTGCAGAAAGAGATGAAAACATACTTATACATTAGACCATACTTTACTATGAATATGTGAATGAAAAAGTTTAACGTTGCTACACAATGAACAATACATATAGGACTTTGAATGGGCCCTAATAATGGCAATGTAGCAATAGAATTTAAAAAGTTAAAGCCATGCAAAGAAGGGGTACTTCTCCATAGACAAATAGAGCCGGCAACCTATGGTATATAATGAATTTAACCCATGGCACCCAAAGTGTGTGTACTATCCCTGGGTAAAATAAATAAATAAACTTAAACAAACATAATGTGCGTTGCTAAAATACGGGTAACAATGTCATGGATTAAATAACTAACTACTATCCATCTCTGAATCTCATGGACCAAGTTGCATTTGATGCACACCAAGAGTATTATCCAGAACATTCGTTTATGTTGTGATTGGTGTTTATGGGCGTGGCCTGAACATCCTCCAACTCCAAGCAAAGCCTTCGAAAAGGAACTCGAGCTTAGACCTGCTGCAGGACCCTGTGGTGAAGACAGGCTCATAACACGCTGGCGGCGTAGGGTTGTGCTATTTTGACTCGGTTGAAAAGTTCATTTGACTCAGCATTTCGCGACGTGTTTAATAGGATTATAACATTATAATAATAATTCCACCTAAAAATGTAAACCATTAACATACTTAACGATAGCTTAACTAGCCGTGAAACGTTTTTAGCAGCGAACAGGCCGTTATTCAGTGGGTTTGTCATCTATTTACGTTAGCGGATAGTAGTCATAAAAACGTAATATATACTGTTAGTTAATTCAAAACTACTCCACTTGACTTGGTTATACAGGAATGAACGTTAGCGAACATAATACACTCACTTACCTGGACAATGAATCAACACTAGGCTGTCTGGACGAGGACCGCTTCGAGCCCAGACTGTCGACGCTACCACTCTTCTCCATGTCAACTTTGTAAACAAAAGTTTGAAGTAACTATTACAGTGGAATTGTATGAGGGAAACGAGGTTGATCCGCCGTCAAATCTTAAATCCTTCCGTATTGAAAAGTAAATCCCTGTGAATAGGAAGCTGCCATCGTTTCCCCCGACTAGTGTCAAGCGAATGCTTCCGGTCTGTAATGGTTGTAACGTTTCACAATAAAGGTCCCTGTAGGCCCCAAATCACATGCCAAAATAAGCATCAAGGAGTATTTTGTGGTAAAGGTGTGAACCTGTGCATTGAGCATTGTTACATTAATATAATATATATGAATATAATTAAGCATCTGGCATATCATTGATCACATTCTAAACAGGTATAGACACTCCTATTTGCTATTGTCATGTTTCATGTTTGCTTGTCTAGTTTTCGTTGGCGGGTGCTAATTTGCATATTTTACAAGTAGGCCTATGCCTGACTCCTACACACTTGACACAGTACATGTTTCTTCACACACCATACATAGCAGAATGTAAAAATGTAAATTACAGACAAGAACGTTTTAAATGTCAAACTTTCACATTTATTGAAATTTCTTAAGCAGTCTGCATTTATATTATTAAAAAAAGAAATCCTATCAGGCTGTGAAAAAAAGAGACATCTCATTTTAAACTACCGTTGTTTTTGTCTCGTCATGCTGTCGGAAAGATGCATAGTTACATGAGAAATTAAGAGAAATAAACTAAAAGACAAATCAAACCAATCTCCGCCAGGTGGCATGCCTTCATAATAACAGCAATTTGTTCAGTTTCCACCTGTCCACTACTTCTGTCCTAATATAGCTAGATAATGCAATAGCTAGTATTTTTGTCAACTGGTTGCTCATGATTATGAAAAGGCACTGGGCTATGGGGGAGGGGGGGAGAAGGGATATAATAAAGAAATTTGATTATTACTTTTTTTTGTCAAAAGTGAGAGCTCTACAACCAGCTAAAAATGAGGTCAGTCCAGTCGACCTAAACCAAAAAACGAAAGTTACTGCTAACTGTGTAAATATGGCACAGCAACAGATGGGAGTTGCTTTGTAACCTTTGCCCTCAGCATGACCAATAGCAAACTGAGAATGTGAATAGAAGGCATTCATATTAAACATAATATTATGTATGAATATTATTAATCATAATATAATATTATATATGAATAGTTTACCTGGTAATGTCTTGGCTAACTTGATGGGCAAAACTCTAGCAGTAATAACGCAATCCAGTGTCCTTCTCACACATTAATTTCTTCCCTGGGTGACTTGCTGGGAGCTCACTGAAGTCCTTCATACTCTGCCTCGATTAAATGTGGCATAGCATCCATTTTGATGTCCAATTTAAGGGAATGGCCATAGCCTGTATTACAATCCCCTGCAGGTGACGAGCGCCGTTAGCTCAATAACTCTCTCCACTACCCGAGGCTCTGAGCAGCAAACCTGTGTAGTGTCACCCTCTTATGTTCAGAAGGTGTAACTTCATACTGAATATCTATTTCAGCGGTTCTCAAACTACGGGTCGCGACCCAAAGTGAGGTCGCGGGTAGGTGACAGTGGGGTCGCACATTGGCAACAAAAAAAACTCAAGATAGTTTTCCACCCGGGAGCAGGGTTTCCGTTAGCCGGTAATTACCAGTATTTGACAGGCAAAATCTGTTGAAGTCCGAATATTTTAATCTCTCCGGTCATAATGTCCGGTGAAAATAATTCCCTCTAAGCACAATTTGATTATTTGAATTGTATTAAAATAGGCTAAAATTAAATAGCTTATGTGATGAACGAAACAATCATTACATTTGTTTCATTGATGCTTCACCAAGCAGGTCTAATAATGACAACGATGTTGTCAGCGGGAGCTTGGTGCTGGATTTGCGAGAGCATGCAGCTGCAGAGCCGCAGAACCCACAGAGCTGTGCCCGCACAGTGCAATACTCCAATTCAGCCATTGGCAATACAGCTGTTAGGTGGGGGGCGCTGTTGGGTGGTCCCCAGACCGGACCTGAAAACACAGCTGGCTCTGCAGCTGCATGCTCTCGCAAATTCAGCAGTGAAGTCGTTGGGAGGTGGAGATAGTCATCACGCAAACCCACGATAATGTTGCCATCTCTCTGCCAAATTTCTCAGTTCTTCGCTTGATATAATTAATACAAATGTCCAATATAATTATAGAATAGAATTAGAATTCTTTAGCTCATAAAAATGTGATTATAACAGACTGCTGTTTATTAATGTCGGGCAGACTGCCCACCGACACCTCAAGTCGGCAGCAGCACGAAGTCTCGAGGGACTTATTTTATTTGGAATATATTAATGACTGTATATACACAAAAGTAGCCTAGTTTTAAGTTAAAATATTATAAATGCCTTGAGGATGTCATTCTTTATATAGCCTGCCTATCAATTGTTTTTAAGCTCAATAAACTCAGACCGGAATTGATCCCACACTGAGACCGGCAACAATTTTTTCTAACGGAAACCCTGCCCGGCAGCTGTGTGTATTTGCCATGTCTCGCCCCTTCATCAATGGAGGCCGACACACGTATTCCAATACACATCTCACTACACTCTGCGCATTTATAATGGCGGGAGGGGGGTCTGGTCTTTTGTGTGTAACCTGGAGTCGCAATGGATAGGTTTGTTGTCAGAAGCATTGCTGGTTGGCCGCGATGAAATGAGCTCTGCGCTGAAGTGAGGTGGCTATCTCGAGGAGTATTCGCCTTTGTTAACTCGGAGAAGATGCACGGATTTTCCTTGCAGACAAAAACAACACATTGGCAGAGAAATGTGCTGATAATAAGCTGGAAACTCCGTTAGTGGCACTCCAGGATAATCAGCAGAGATTTGGGGGTATTTACTCAGCTTGATGGCTTTTTGTAGGAACAGAATGCAGGAGGCGCTCAATGATCTTTTGTGTGACGAGCTACTGAAAGTCAAGTTCACTGGACAGCTCCTCGCAAAGTTCTGGATATCAGTCCGGAACGAGTACCCAGTGTTGTGTAATGCTGCGCTGATAAAGCTTGTCCCCTTCGCATCGATCTCTGTGAGGGCAGATTTTCAGAGTAGGAGCGGATCTCTGCCAAAGCGCACGTGAGCGCATTTTCTTTTCATGTTCTGGCAACATATTTTGGCTAAATATGCCTAGTTTTATAAATGTGTATACAGAAACAATTCCATTGCTTTTGTTGATAATATTCATTCATTTTCATTTTCTAAACAACGTGTGCTTTTATTTTGATATTCCTTATTTCCATGTTGAAATTACACAATACATTAAGTGTGGGGTCGCCAAAAAAAGTTCTAAATAAAATGGGGTCGCGGTATAAAAAAAGTTTGAGAACCCCTGATCAATTTCAATGGACAATGGTGGAAATGTATTCAAATAAAATATTCCAAGAATTAATTAAGAATCCTTGGCCTGCTGTCAGCACATACCACAAATATTAGGCTGATCGGCCCAGTAGTGTGTGAGATTAGCTGTGGACAGACAGATACAAACACAGCCGCCTGATTGAGATAGAAAAGAAAAGCCAGGGAGACACTGAAAATGCAAATCAATATCAAACCCAAATTCAGTTCTTTCTAGGTTCGCCTGAAAGGTACAATTATTTACACAAAATATTCTAAAGTTTGGATGTAAAGTGACCAATGTTTCATGAATAAACAAAAGATCAATTTCCCATTCTTGGGTTCAATGGTACATCCAGTCACTGATGAAAATGTCCACTTCAGATTGGAGGGAGAGGAAGAGACAGCTTCGGGGATCCTACTTTACATATTTCTCCATGAATTTTTTGTGAAACTCAGAGCGCAGGGTGTCGTTGATGAAGCGCTTCTCCTTGCGTGCATCATCCACTCCCTTGGCACAGTTCTTGAACACAACGTCATCATCCCACCTTAAAGAGGGAGAGAAAAGAACAACAATATCAGCAACCCAGTCACCCCATGTGACAGTTATAAATAAATAACATGATTGTTTCCTTGAGGGCGCTGCCTATAAGATCTTCTATTGTTTTGGAATGAGGACTGTGTAGACTCAACCACATACATTTATTAACACATTGACCGCCACAGCAGGGGGCGCTAATACCCCATTCATTGCCAGGTCTTTATTCAATGGATATAGTTTTAGACTGTGTTTGCGAGTGCTTAAAATATATCTTATATTATATCTATGGGTCTAATAACGCCGTCGGGTCTCAGTGAGCTGCTTCTAGTCAACATTGCCGAGACAGATTGTTTTTTCATTCGTACATTTCCGTTTTATACCGTTTTGAATAGAGTATGGTTTGGGTGTTTTTCAGTAATTCCAGGAAAAGGCAAGAAAAATGCATTTGACTGTAATCCAGTCATCACGTTGTAATTTTTCAGCTGATTATCTAGTCATCCTGAAATCAACGCTAGATTATCACTATTATGTCTCCTTGTCCATACATGAAATGCCCCCCCCCCCCCACCGCAGCAAACTGTAATAAGCACATACACTAACACACAGATCGCTTTGATCGCGGTAGAAATAAATGTCAGATCAACGATCAAATTCATATATGATGTTCCTACCTTGTATCTGATGTAATGCAAAAGAGATAATCCAAATATCTTATCGCAATTCCAAATAATGCTTGTGGAGGTCCGCACCACACTACCGACCGTTTCACAATGATGGGCGGGCGGGCGGAGTTACTGATGCCATGGTTGTATAGAAGTGGCTCGCCTGAATATTTAAACCCCGCCCGCCCGGCTCAGATCGCCTCCTAAAAGACACAAGCCCATTTTCAATGAGATGCAATAGCTCCGCCTGGCAGTAGAGGGCGGTGTTGACCGTCTGCCAGCTCAGACAGGGTCTGAAGACTATACCAGAGGCTGCGGCTATGAATTATGAATAGATATAGCGAATAAACGGGCGGCTAAGTGGCGCAGTGGGCAAGGCGCTCGCCACTAACGCAGGATATGCTGGGTTCGAGCCCAGCTCTCTGCGTTGCTACCAGCTTGGCTGGTCGTTCATACTAACACAATTGGCAGTGTTAGGGGTGGGAAAGCTGGCGGGTGGGGATCGAACGTTGTGGACAGCGACTGTACAGCAGAATCAGGAAGTAACGGGGGCAGCGTGAGCCTCCCACGCGTTACTCCTCGCCACTGAGAGATTGCGCTGTACAGGTGAAAAGATGCGACAGCTGCCTCCTCGTGTACCGGAGGGGACACGTGATGCAAGGCTTGGTCCTCACTGCAGCCGACCAGTGGGAGGCAATAGCAACGTTCGAGACAGGGGAGGGGAGAATTGAAGGGAGAATTGGCGAGGCGAAATTGGGATGAGAGAAAAATTGAAAAATAAGGAGAAAAAGTAGATACAAAAAAAAGATATAGCGAATAAACGATATAACGATCCCAAAAACGAGTAAACTCGTTGTTGGCGCTATTCGATTGGCGACCAATAACGAGTTAACTCGTTTATGGCGCAGAATGTGTTAAGGCACGTAATTTGTCGATAATGGTTCTTGATGGCCCTCACACTCTTGACGGGCCATCAATGAGGACCGTTTAAACCCACTTCAAAAAATCTATTAACGTGTTAATTCCACATAATGGTCTATCTATGGTCATCATGTCTACATGATCCTCATTACAAAACAAAAGTCTTACAGATGGCACCTTAAGTAGACCACTCATGGTGTGTGTGTGTGTGTGAGAGTGAGTGAGACACACAAGACAGACAGAGAGAAAGAGTAAGGGTGAGAAAGTGAGAGATACAGTGAGTGAGAGTGAATGAGAGTGAGAAACAGATGGTGAGAGAGAGGGGGAGAGATAGAGACACAGACAGATAGAGTGAGTGAGTTACCTCCTCTTGACACTGAAGGTAGTGGGAGCCAGGTTTAGCTGCTGCTGTCCTGCCAGATTGATGAGAGGATTGCCACTCAGGATATTCTCCATGCGGATCCTCTCCTCCTCTGCCTTCTGCTCCCGCTCCTATGAAAAGACAAGGAACATATGGCTCAAGATGGCTTGCCATGATATTGTCATGTAAACATAATATATGTTTTGTATTTATATATGTCTACATTTCCCCATACTTTGTATGTTTGTTATATTCATGCTATTAAGTTATTATACTGTTACATCCACCAAGGAGGTTATGTTTTCATTCCCATTTGTCCCCAAACTTAAAGCCAGATTGTCATTATATTTGGCATAAAGGATCCTTATGTTCATACCAACAAAATTATTATATTCAGTTTTTAGTTATCCACAGACCCAGTAGTGTTGACTAGTGGTATTTCTCATTTGTGTTTGCGTTATCGCTCGCTTTAGCCTCTGTAAGCTTGTGTTGTAAGGTGGGGATGCTGTTGCTTTAAGAGCGAGACATTATGGGATATCATATTTATGCTACCACACAAGTAGCTCCATTTAACTGCAGGTGTATATAAATATAGCAGGGGTACACGTGGTTCCAGCGGAGGGCTTCTGAACCACCACACCATCTCTAGGCAGTGAGCACAGCATCATATAGAGTTACTTGATGATAGAAGCTATAAACAGGGTGTCTACAGGTAATAGCAAGTTGAATATAAGACTCATTAAGACCCTTTATTGCCACAGTTGATTTAATATCAAGTTTACACCACTCAAATAAGCTTGCTTAAAAATCTAAGTTGAGACATCTTGTGATGTGTTAACAGTGTAGTTGTAGTACTGTGGCTTCTGTGAATCAGTCTTGTTTAGGCTATATGTACTTGTAGTTCTACTGTGGCTTCTGTGGGTTGGCTGGTTTGGTTTAGGCTATATGTACTTGTAGTTCTACTGTGGATTCTGTGGGTTGGCTGGTCTTATTTAGGCTATTATGTACTTGTAGTTCTACTGTGGCTTCTGTGGGCTGGCTGGTCTTGTTTAGGCTATATGTACTTGTAGTTCTACTGTGGCTTCTGTGGGCTGGCTAGGCTATATGTACTTGTCATTTACACCCCAGCTGTACAATTACAGTGGTTCTCTGTTTCATATATTACACATGGCTTTTAAATAAGTAGGTAAATGCCCATCCTAAAAGCAAAATGAGAATCGTCTGGCAGTCTGTTGTCATAGTAAATCTAATGGCCAACTTCCTCTTGGTTGATAAATCCCGACTTTTCTGTGCAGACATTCTAAATTCTGTGCGTAGGAATGAAAATAGAACACTTTCTACGCATTATTGATAAATGAGGGCCCGGTTCTGTCAGACAGGCAGGTGATACAAAGCTTTACCAGGTCTTTATGAGTTCTGTCAGACAGGCAGGTGAGACAAAGCTTTACCGGGTCTTTATGAGTTCTGTCAGACAGGCAGGTGAGACAAAGCTTTACCGGGTCTTCATGAGTTCTGTCAGACAGGCAGGTGAGACAAAGCTTTACCAGGTCTTTATGAGTTCTGTCAGACAGGCAGGTGAGACAAAGCTTTACCGGGTCTTTATGAGTTCTGTCAGACAGGCAGGTGAGACAAAGCTTTACCGGGTCTTCATGAGTTCTGTCAGACAGGCAGGTGAGACAAAGCTTTACCTTGCGTTCCTGCTCGTCAGCCCGTTCCTTCTTGATCTTCTCCAGTTCCGCCAACAGCGCTGCAGTGTCATCGTCATCGCTGTCATCATCAGAGTCCTGGTCCTCATCCTCGTCCTACAGCCACAGAGACAACATCAACAAGTCAGCTTAAAGCAACATACATGATACATTATTTTTGTGTGTGCGTGGGCACATTTTCTCTTATGAGATCTGTAGTTGTAATGAAATAATACAAATATGAAAGGTCACATTACATGAAATGGAAATGGTTCTCATTCCAACAAACAAATATCTTACTGACCTTTAACGAATATTTATCAACAAAGACTATGAAAAGATAATTTGAATGATTAAGTATCACCATGTCAATAAATGTTTTTATCAGCCAACCTGCTTCCTAGTGCTTCCAACACTATACATGGCAATTTACAGAATCATTTACCATTTTATCTCAAATGTGGAAAAGGAAAGCCTTTTTTGTTGTTTTTAACTTACCAAAAATAATTATTTTGACAAACGGTTCTGTAAATGACAAATGAAAAATGTACTCCGATTTAATCAACTAAAATAAATCTTTTGATCTTTCTATATGACAAAATTACCAAAAGTCATAATACAAAAATGTGTATTTATGTACTCATATTCTCAGAAAACTTAAATTCTGAGAAAAACTACTTATTTTTCTTTCTTAACTCATTGACTGCCAGCTATTAGACGGGGCCCGTCGTAGCAATGCCACGCTTTAAAAAATACAAGTGTGTCACTTTGTTTGTAGAGCTATAACTGTATTCTATATTATAGCTATGGATACAATACTATGGCCCATTTGACATCAACTATCTATCCTTCAGTATGTGAAAAAGAATAAATGTTTTCATCCATACGTTCCCATGTTATACCGTGGTGAATATAAGTATGGTTTTAGAGTGGTCTGGGGTAATTCCCGAAAGGCTGTGTTATAGCCTCATACACGAATCCTACTCTAAGCGATTCCGTTTCTTGCCTGGACACACGCTACTATTCCCAAATCAAATTCATTATGTTCCATCATGAATGCATGAAAGGGGAGGTCATTTCTGATTATTTGATTGCCAGTAACGGCATTCGTATTGAACACTAAAAACGCTTATCAGCCCGATCAGTATAAAAGCATTGCAAGATCAAGCTAAAATTGACGTCAGATAGTCCTTACCTGTGATCGGGAGTATTCCAAAAATAATATTCCAATCGTTTGATCGCCATCTGGTACATCCAATGTCCATTTGGTCCACGGCATAACCCACCACAACATATGGATCGGGGATATTTGACGCCCTTCAATGGAACCGGGAGAACCGCTCGACTGGCCCAACCCAGAAAACTGTGCCGGTGACATTTGACCGTTGCACAGGCCAAGATATAAGGTTTCAAAGGGTGCTCGATATCGCCGTCTAGCTGGATGCGGCTGGTATTGCACTTTGGCGATCTCAAACTCATTCCCTATGGTAACACCAAGGTCCCTGGATGAATAATGAATACAAATATCGAATAAACAACCAAAACCCGAGATATCTCATGTCTGGCAGCCAACGCATGTCGAGTTAACCCGACTTATCTCGGGTTTGGCAATTAAAGAGTTAAAAGGAACATTATGGGAAATTCACATACAGTCTTCTCCAGAGTCAGACAAGAAGATAGATACCAATTTCCTATAATGTTCATGTTACTTTAAAGTGCTCAACACGAGTACCAGCTACAAACAAAGTGCAGGAGCTGACCTCTGTGAATGGGTCATCAGCATCCAGACTGGCTGCAGGGATAGCATCCAGCCTGGGCCTCTTGGAGGACGATGATGAAGAGGAAGATGTGGTGTGATCTGGAGAATCGAGGACACAATATTTCAAGTGAACACATCTCACATTAATATCGATTTTGTTTCATAAATGCAAGATTTAAAGAAAATATCATGAAGATTTCCCTCAGGGCCCACAGCGAGACCCACCAATGGGTAGGGCTGCTCCATTATGGCAAAAATCATTATTTTGATTGATACTGAAATCATGATTATTAAACACAATTACTGATTGATATGAGATAAACATCATATGAGTTTATTGAACTTTAACACTGGTGTTTTAACATGACAACTTTCAACTTTAAATACAGCTGAAAAACAAGAAATAAATGAAAATAAATAAATAAGTGGGAAAATATATAAAACAAATATTCTATAAGAAATTATAAATATCATCAAATATCACCAACTAATATGTTGTAGTGCACTCACTGCCACAACCTGCTGCAAACTACTAAATGATCTCCATTATCTTGTTTTCATGATCGTGGGAAGCCAAAATTGTAATTGAAATTGAAACTGGATTAATGGCCCAGCCCCACCTCTGGGTCCCCTCTCTCTGGTCTTATCACGGACTGCCACACGCTCCCTCTCTTCCAGCTCCCGGCGGAAGTCACGGGCACGCACATCCTCAGGGGCATCCTGGGTAGGTTGCCTGAAGGTAGTGTTATAGAAAATATTATATGTTTCATCCTATTACATCATCTGTACAGCTTACTGGGCATGTTCATAGCTCTGTTTAAATACATATTCTCTGTACAGCCTTGACTAGTTAATATAGTTTAACTAGTGTACAGCTTCAGCTAGGGAAAACATTCTAACAAAGTGTTCTTTAGACAACAACCCAAGGCCCAGGACATATATAGATATGACATATTCCTGGAAAACCATTTTTGTCCTTGTCTCCAGTCTTGTGTCAGACACGACAAAACCCATAAACCCATCTTTGTTTTCATCTTTGTTTTAATTTGTCATTCCCAGCTGGTGTATTTAATTGTAAGTCTGACCAGAGCTCTTTCTCACTTTCTGGTCAGATGCTCGTGTTTCACTTGTCTCCGATTGTAAACTGGGATACATTTCTGTGGCCACAGAAATAAAACGATGTTCTTTTGATACAATTTGACTCATCTGAATTTCTACAGTTTCACCGTTTGGCTCCTTTTTAAAATGGTAGATTTCCATTCTAAACAAGAGAGCTGGCACTGTGACGTGCTTCTGTGCTTCTTAAAATTCCATTTTATTATCTATTCTATTTTACTCTATTATTATTGTATTTTTTGCACAATCAAGGCAGGCATGGCCACCATCATTTCACTATATGTCTTGTGTATGTATGTGACTAATAAACCTCTTGAATCTCTCCTCACCTCGGAGAGGCACTACAGTAATCTCAATTCTGGGTCCAGCAGGCTCAGGAACAGCTTCTACCCCTCAGCTCTCACCTTGCTGAACTCTGCACCACGGTGAGAGCCCTGTACTCATACCTAATGTCATTATATTACTTAATCCAACCCATAGTTCATTCATATACTGTATTCATACCTTTTTTCTTTTTGCTCGACAATCTCATTTTACTGCAATAAAAATTATTGGAATGAAGTGAACAGACTGAAAACATTATCTTATTAGATAAAACTGAAGATGTATATATTTATATTGCAGATGTTAACACTTTCAGTGCCCAGCAGGGGGCGCACATTTAGTGCTTGAATGCCCACCATCCACTGCAATGTTAACGTTAATATCGCCTAATATATGTTTTAAATTATGGCTATGTGTCTAATCTGCCCGTCGCTTATCAATGACTCGTTTTCCAGTCAACATTGTCGAAGTGGATTGTTTTTTTATCAGTTCATTTCCGTTTTATAGCATTTTGAAAAGCCCTCGTTTTCAAGAAGAAGAAAAAATAATCCCTGATAAACGCTGATGTACTGTAATATTCTAGAACGTTGTCATTTTTCGGCCTATTTATAAATAGTTTTCAAATAAACGCTAGATTATCGATAGTATATTATGTGTACGTGTGCACGCTGGTGCCGCGCGCTGAAAATCGATTCTCAGTTCCTGATCACTCTTTTTTTTTTTTTATTATTGCAAAACAAAAATTATTAAAAGTCAGTACTCAACACACAATGCATAATGAAACTAACAATCAAGGTGGCTAAAATGACATGAAAGTACAGAAACAGAAAACAAAAAAAAGTCTATAATAATATTTTACCGTATACAGTGTATATCCAACGAAATTACCAATTATACCAATGCCTTATACAGGATATACCCCTAATACCTATTTTCTAAAACCCTACACACATATGCTCCAGCTCGAACCCCCCCCTCCCGGACCCCTCCTTGGATAGTACCTCCATTATCCCTCACTCCTAACCAGACACTACCATTATAAGCTAGCTTTTATTCTCTCCACCACTTCTAACCACATTGACATTTTGGATTCGTTGAGACCCAGAATTCTTGCTGTAGATATTTCTTGATAAATCACATCGAGATATGTAAGAAACCAAACCTTCCGGCACATTTTTTCCGGTTGAAACCAGCGTGATGCGATCAGTTTTTTAGCTACTGTGATACTCGATAAAACCAATCTCTTTAGCTGTGGATTTACTGCAAACTCAAAAACATCATTCAATAGTAATACAGAGGGGTGTACTGGTATATTCCAAGATACGAAAAAATCTAACCCTAACTAACCGTACTGTCATGCACTTGTCCTAATAAACTAACCTACACTGTAGCACTCAACACTTTGATGAACATTGTTGCTCAGCTGATAGAGTTGTGCCCTTCCTGATGGCTTGTCGTACAGAACTTGTAAGTCGCTTTGGATAAAAGCGTCAGCTAAATGACTAAATGTAAATGTAAATGTACGAGTTTTGATAATTGATGAGTCACATCTTTCCAGAATGCCTTAACTGGTGGGCAGTCCCAATACATGTGCATAAATGTCCCTTCGTCTCCATTTGTACATTGGGAGCATTTTGAGTCTTGTTTAAGACCCATTCTGTTCAGTCTTATAGGAGTCAAGTATGTCCTGTGAATATAGTTAAGATTGATTTGTTGATGGTCCGGGTTCCTTGATGTAAGACGGACATTTGGTCTGGTATATCCCTCCTCCAGATAGAGTCTAGTTGGAGGGTTTCATACGAGGACGTTAGTAATTGATAATAAAAACCTGATACAAAACCTCTCGATGTTTCTCTTTCATAGAAGAATTTGTGGTATCTGTGGTGTTCAACTGGTATGTCTAATGGAACACCGTGAGACTTCAAACATAGGCGTAACTGTATGTAAAAAAGCCATGTGGACTCTGTGAGGTTAAACTTTGTGCATATTTCTCCATAACTACAAAAACCCTGGTTATTAAAAATATCCCCCAATGAGTGTATGCCTTGCTCTTCCCATATAGGGAATCTTATAGGACGTTTTTCAATTAAGAGTGCATTGTTATTGAATAAGGGAGTGTGATTATGCCATTTTTGTGGGTTAGGGTATTTTTTGTGTGTTTCGCGCCATATCCGGATTGCATGGGTAATTATGGGGCCAAATTTCCGCTCACAGTGCTTGATTGGTAGTTTAGTGTGTGCTATGTCCTTCAGTCTATGTGGGGCTACTATGTTTTCTTCCAATTTTCTCCAGGATACCAATGCCTGGGGATCAAACCATATTGTCAATGGTCTTAATGTGTATGCCTTAAAATATTGGAAGAAATCTGGAACTGCCATGCCACCGTCTGCTTTATTTCTCTGTGCGGTGGATCTTTTTATGCGAGGTGGTTTGTTATTCCAAATAAATTTGTATGTGGAGGAGTGTAATCTTTTCCAGTAACCCTCTGGAGGGGGTAACGGTAGCATTGAACTGATGAAGTTGATTCTAGGTAGTACATCCATCTTAACTATTGATACCCTTGCCTGTACTGAGTTTTTAAGTTTTGCCCACCTGTCCAGGTCGTCTTTGATTTTGTTCTGTATTTTTGTGTAATTGTGCTTCACCGTTTGTCTTATGGTGGGAAATATTTCCACACCCAAGCATCTAAAATGTTTTACCATAGGTATCTCACCTGGGAGGGTTGTATCTTTTTTTGCATGGGTGTTAAGTGGAAGGAAAGCCGACTTCGGCCAATTTATTTTAAATCCCGATAAATCACCAAAGTTCTCTATCAACTTGAGTAGATGAGGCAATGTGGTGTTGGGGCTTTGCATGAACAATATTACGTCGTCCGCATATAAACTAATTTTATGTTGTGTGCCCTTGATTACGATTGGTTCTATGGATTGGGATTGTCTTATATATTGTGCTAAAGGCTCTAATGATAGATCGAATAGTCCGGGACTAAGAGGGCAACCCTGTCTGGCTGAGCGTGATACCGAAAAGATTTTGGAGATGAATGTACCTGTTGTAATCATGGCCGATGGGTCTTTGTATAATACTTTAATCATATCAATGAATCCTTTTCCTAACCCCATCCTTTCTAATACTGCCCATAGATACGACCATTCCAGCCTGTCAAAGGCTTTCATAGCATCCAGGGACAGCATCGCCTTAGGTATGGTGTCTTCTTTGTCTGCATCTAGTACGTGCAGTATTCGTCTTATGTTATCAGTGATCAGGCGACCTCTTATGAAGCCAGTTTGGTCCGGATGAACTAAAGACGTCATATGCTTTTGTAATCTGATGGCTAATACCTTAGAGTACAGTTTGACATCGGTTCCGAGGAGGCTTAAGGGTCTGTAACTACCGCACTCGGTGGGGTCTTTGTCTTTTTTGAGAAGGACTGAAATGAGTGCAATATTGTCGTGTTTATGGAAGCTCCCCTCCTTGACTGAGTATAAGATCATATTTAGTAATAAGGGTCCAATTATGTCCCAACAAGAAAGGTACATTTCTGATGGGATACCGTCTCTTCCAGGAGCCTTACCATTTTTCATTTCGGATATGGCCTTCTTGAGTTCCTCTAGTGTGATCGGTGCTTCTAACTGTTTAGCGTCATCCTCCGAAAGTTTAGGGAGAATAATTTGATTAAGATATGTGTCCATTTTGTTTTGATCAAAAATCGTTTCTGATTTATATAAGTCGGAGTAGAATTCTTTGAATGTATCGTTTATTATTTTGGGATCCGTTTCAAGTACTTGTTGTTTTCTAATGGCAGTTATATCTGCAAATTTTGCATTAATTCTTAATCGCATGGCTAATAGGTGACTAGGTTTAGAACCTTGGGAGTACTGCTGTTGTCTTGTGCTGCGTATTTGCATTTCCGATTGTTGTCTGTATATGGCATTGATCTGTTTTTAGTACGTTAACTTGATTTTCTAGTCTAGTTGAGTTGTTGTATTTTAAAGAATTAAATAACGTTGAGTAAAGCGTTTCCAGTTCAGACAGTTTTGTGCATTGATTCTTGCGCATTATGGAGGAAAATCTATCAGTGAAATCCTTGATCATACCCTTTACCGACATCCATATTATTCTGGGGTCTTGCACCGAGTTTGCATTCTCCCGTAGGAATACTGTGAGAGCTTCTTTGAGTTGTGTAATGAATTCCTTGTTATTAAGTAGCATCGAATTAAAACGCCATCTTGGGGCCCGGGAAGATAGTATACCAAATGTTGCTTTTAGGAGTAAATAACAGTGATCTGATAGTGCATTGGGTATCATTTCCACTTCATATTGATCAAATAGTCTCGGGGATGCAAAGACATAATCAATTCTGGATAATGTGTTATGTCTCGCCGATCGACAAGAGTACTTTCGGGTCGTGGGATTAAGTGAACGCCATAAATCATTTACACCTGTAATCTTTGACCAATCCTTTAATGCTTGTTTAGATGAATTTTTTTGTTCGCTGGAAAAGGCGAGGTAAGATTGGATTCCAAATGGCATTAAAATCCGCACCTATTATAAATGAGTAATCGGGATGGTTTAACATTTCATCGGTTAGTGTAGTGAAGAAACCCTCTTCGTACAAATTTGGGGCATATACCGCTGCCAACGCTATTTTCCTGTTATTGTGTACAATCCTAGCTATAGTTATACGCCCATCCGCATCCGACCATACCCCCTTTAATTCAATATTTAACTTACGTCTGACGACTATGGCTACACCTCGAGTTCTCGTACCAAAAGAAGAGTGACTAATATTATGGTATGTGTTATCCGCTAACGTATCTATGTCTTCCTCTAAAATGTGCGTTTCGCTTAGTAGAGCTACGTCCACATGTTCTTTTTTCATCAGTGTGAGCACGCTTTTGCGTTTGTGTTGTTTGTTTATCCCACCAGTGTTCCATATCATTATATTCAAACTAGCCATAATCTATGCATGTTTTTGTGTAGTTTTTGGTAATGCTTCTGGAGTGCGAAGCTACAATAGATGTACATCCAATTATTGAGGTCCCGTTGAGAGCCGAGCTTAAAAACATATATATATACAAATAAAAATCCCCTATTTTCCCCTCACCCAGAGAGTCGTACAGGCCTGTGTTCCAAAAACACATCCTCCGCGTATGACTCCCTCCCTTAGGCCACCGGATTGCCCAAACTGAGCTTTGTAATCCTAATCTTCCTATGCTAATTGCCATAGGATCTAACATTTTCATTCTAATACAATAGAATGTCGCTTTTGGTCTTGCGCCTTCCCTTACTGTAATGAAATATTATGAAAAATGAAAAAAAAAAAAAAAAAAACTTTCATCGATATATTCATTTGAACCCTCTACTAACTTATGTAGGAAACATCAGAAAAAGGGAAAAGATTGTAGAGAAACATTAACACCTTAATATGAAGAATGGGAAAGAACAATGTAAGATAAAAGAGAAAAAAAAGAGAAAAATAAGGAGTGAGAGATACAATAAAACTCAACGTGGAGAAGCCACTAGAACAGAATTGAGTAATTAGATAAAGGAGAAGAATAGAGCCTTTTAGAGCTACAATGTGCCAATCTCTACATCAGTGGAGTGATTACTTAAATTGTTAGAATAACCTTGTTGTGCTCATACGTTTAGGTGTGGTTGATTTTTTTTAAAAAGTTTTATTAAGGCCTGATTAAACTTCAGTCAATTGATCATATGCTTATGCTTATACACACCGGATGTTAGAGTTGCAGGCCTTCGTTGTTATGGTGCATTATATTCTAGAAGGTTGTAGAATACACTAGTATATACTAACAGACTGTTGTTATGTTCCAGAATGATCTTCCTACCCAGGGTTCATGACTACTAGTATTTTCGGGAGATTTCTAAGTGACCCAGAGCAGTCGAGCGATAAGCCCAGAATATTCCAGATTGTTCTTATTGTCAATGATATGTTCTTGTCTCCACGGAGACCAGAGGTCTGAAAATATAATGCATTACGAATCATATTATACACAATATGCCTTGGTGTAGCCGGCATGCATATCATCTGCTACTTTTGTTGAGCCCGGATAAAGTCATTCTAATACTGATATACACAGAGAAAGAGAGCGATGAGAAGGCTTATCTGTTTTCAGACAGTGTTTCGTTCTGCCTTGGGGGTTCTGCTCCATGTCGATTCCAGTATTCCTCGGCTTCTTTAGGCGTGTGTAATCCTACCCTACGGCTGTCCCTGCCCACGATCGATAACAGCGCCGGGTATGCTAGCCTTGGTCTGAGGCCAGACATGAACAATTTCTGCATCACCTCCTTGTAGGGGACGCGCCGAGCGATGGCCTCTTTGCAAAGATCCTCGTAGATAAATATTGAGTGTTCACCATGTTTCAGCTTCCCCCTTTGGTTGCGAGCAATTTTGATGATGTCATCTCTTATTGCCGTCTTCCGCAGAGTAACAATGATGACTCTTGGCCCGTTGCTTCTTTGATCCCGAGTACCGATTCTGTAAGCTTGGTCCACTGTCGGCACTGTGTTTAGAAAGTTGTTACCCAAAATCCCTGATAGCACTGTTGGAAAGTTGTCGTCTGCGCAATTGACTGCTTCATCAAGTCCTACAATGCGGATGTTATTTCGCCTGTAGTAGCGTTGGGTTTCGAGTAGCCTCTCCATCGCTTCATCTTTAACATCTTGTATTTTCCTCCGGCATGCCTCTTCCACCCTTTTTATCTCCTTTGTTACCTCTGTCATCCCAACGTTGATAGTGTTCTCGTTCACTTTGACTGCCCGTGTAATATCTGTCACCGTATTCTCCACTGTCGTGATTCGCTCGGACTGTACAGCGACCGCTTTCTTAACTTCTTCTAATTTAGCATCGATGTGTTCGAATTTAGAATCTATGTGTAATTTGAAAGCGACCATCTGTTCTTTCATCAGGATAGTCAGTGAGTTGAAGTCGGGTGGTGTAATTGCACTGCTTGTGTCAGTTGGTGATATGGGTGCAGTGAGGGATCCGATGGATTTGTTTGCAATTATCTTCTCAAAATCACCTGCTTTATCTCTCACGGTACTTTTTCCTGTCGTTCCTGTTATGTTGACATCTATTGTCTCCCTCTCGGGGCCAATAGTCGATGGTCCCGGTGTATTCTCCTCTATATTCCCCTCGTCGGGGCTTGTCACCGACGGATCTGCAGCAACGTCGCCTGTTATTTTTCTTGAACGTGTTTCAATCTGCGCCGTTGGAATTGCTGTTTCTTGTTTCTTTCCAATCTTTTTCTTATCCTTATCCATGTTGTCTTTTGATATAGTTAGTAGAAGGTCTTATCAATACATACGATGTGGTCTAATCTCTTTTGGTATTGTCCAAATAAGGTTTTTAAACTAAATTAACGTTAACGGGAGCGGAGCTATTACCAAATGCGTGCGCTACATAATGCAGCTAAACCGTTCCTGATCACTCTTACAGTCAAACAGCCATATCACATTATAGGGGAAAAGCTTATATCTCCGTGAAAACGGGTCTGATTATCCTAAGACTGGTAAAATAGATTCCTTACCTGAGATCAGATGGTATCCAAATGGATTATTCCAATTCCTGATCGCCATTCCAAAAATCTATCCTTTTATTGATCCCACACGTATACTCTAAAACACATATTACACGCTGTGCTGAGGGTCCAGGATGGGTCTGATCGGCTCCGGTTGCATGCGTGAGAGGTAAAATGTGGATTCCGGATTTTTCCCCCCCGTCCATTTTCATTGAGTCTAATCCAAAAGGGTGCGTTGCCATCTGGGAGACGATAGGGGGCGCTTTTTTCACATCTGAGCGCCTGGTGGGGCAGGCTTACCAACGGTAGACTCGGTTGATGAAATATGAATTCAGATCGCTAATAAAAAAAATCAAACGAGAATTCTTGTTATGGGCATTCAACCCGCGGGGTGATAACCCGAGAAATCTCGTTATGGGCATTCAAAGTGTTAAGAGAAACAAAAGATCTGTCGCAACTTTTTCATTAAGATCCATTCTTCTTTTTTTTGTCATGCAGATTTAAGATCCAAACCATTGTTCTTTCTTTGTCATGTAACCCTGATGAAGGCATGTTACAGATTTTTCTCCATTTATTGCAGATGTTAACAAAGTTTACCATTGGGGAGATCATTTGCAGTTGAAAAAAAAAATGCATAAATCTCAATATATTGCGATCATTGCACGGGTTCACATGCCTTCGAGCAACATTGTACTTTTGTACTTATTTTATGCCATTCTTAAGTCTGCACGTTTACATTGCACTACTTTCATTGTCTTTTATACCTATTCTTGTGTTTGCAGTTTATGCATTGTTTATTATTCTGTCAATTTGTGTGCTGATTTTATGTTCATTTTATACTATATATACTAGTTATTCATATTTATTAGTTATATTGCAGAAATGTGTGCATTGAAATGTCTGTAAAGTCTCGATGACATTGAAAATGAGGGTGACCTCAATTCTTTTCGAGAATAAATAAAGGTTGATGATGATATATATGTATATACAGCATTTAAAAAGCATCTCATACCGGGGTATTCACTGACCTGTACTTGAGCTTGGTGTGACCGGGAAGATCGCGACTGGAATACTGCTTCGACAGCGCACTCAGGTCCCCTTCCCCCTTCCCCCTCCCCCCTCTCGCGGGTTCAAACGTGGGCCTTGCAGCTGTGGTCATCTTTGATGGCTCTGTTGGGTGAAACAGAATAGTGGAATTGCAATCAAATGCAAACTATGGGCTTAGTAAACAAATCAACCTGTAATTCTAAACCTTATGGCTGGTCCCCAGAGTTTGCTGGTAACAGGGCAAATCTGCATTTTGCTATGATGCCCCTAAACTCATGGAATGAACTCAAACAGTCATTACAGCTTGAGATTATCCACTCTGTTGCAGAGTTTAAAACCTTGATCTCCAACCTTTGTCAATCAAGTTGTACGTGTATCCTTGCTTTTTGCCTCGTCTTGTCGTTTTCTGAATTGATGGTATTTTTTTTGCTTATTTCTGTATGCACACTCGACGTGACTGTAAATGAGGGAAACCTCAGTTGCCTTTCGAGTTTAAATAAAGGTTTGAAATGAAATGAGGTCTGTTCAAAATACTGGTAGTCTATCCTGAAGCTTAAACCTGGCTGGCACTATATAACTTTCACATTTAACATTCCAATGGCAGTACCCTGTGGCCATGAGGGGAAACTGCTTAGTACACAAATGAAATGACAAGAGAAATGACGAGAATAAATTATTCAAGCAGGGCAACTGTGTGCAGTTTTTCCTTTGTGTCGTTTGACCTAGCAACCAAATTTAGTGTACAGAACACCGGTTATAGAACCACCAGGGCAGGGGTTCTCAAAGTCTTGATGATGAGGGCCAATTTAGGGACCCAACATTAGGTTGAAGGTTGCCCCAAAAACAAAACTAAAAAACTAAAATGATTGTTGTGCAATGGGCCATTGGCTCCACCATCTTGCCTCCACAACGGAATCTTTAACAAAGGTCAAACTTTCAATCTAGCAAAAATGGCAATAGCTGAAATCACTAGCCAACATACAAACAATGGTCCTCATTCTCAAACGTGTTCATAAGTACCTTTGTAAATATCTTGGAAAAAAAATGCCGTACTTGATATGGTTCTACAGACATCCGTGGAATTAAATAATTAAATGTATGATGATAATAAATACAACAATTACGTTTTGCTTTTATAGTCATGACTCGATGAGGAATCTGAGCATTACACACACACACACTCACCTGCTGCATTAACCCAATTGCGCGATAAAGTGGAATAGACTAACAATAGGTTAACGAATTCCATATCATTAACGATGCAGCAGATATTGTGAGGATACTGGGATACTGTACACACACACATGTGCGCGACAGCAATGTGTGACTCCAAATGATAATACACTTTTATATAATCTCCCAAAATTAGATTAGATTCAAATGTATTGTCATTTTACAGCACAAGTACAATACAACATCCAACCAGAGTGCAAATGTAACAGTAGAGTGCAACAGTAATATACAATCAAGCCATTTCTACACTGGCTCTTAGATGTGCGCAAGCAATGTAAGAAATAAATAAAACCAACAATAAATAATATCATAGAGAAGACAGTATATGGCATATTAATACAGAATATTCTACTATGCAGTAGCTATATCCGCTGCGATCCGTTTAGTTCTTATTTATTTAGTTCACACTGTGTAATGCTCACGATGCCTCATTGAGTCAGGACTATACATGCAAAAACGTAATTATTAATGATACAAATATTGTCATAATAATTATCATTGTAATTATTTAATTCCACGGATGTCTGTAGTATCTGCAATCCCCAATGACTTGTCCCAAAGAAAGCTGTTGAAACCACAGGCTCACACCGGTCTATCCGATTTACGACTGCCTTTCGTAAATCCTACATAAATCCAGAGAATGCCCAATAAGTACGTAAATTGAGTTACGAAGGAATTCCTTGGTTACTTTTACGTATGTCCGTTCGAGAATGAGGACCAATGTAACCTGTCTCGTGAATGCAACCAGCCTAGCAAGCTTTCATTCCTAACTTGAAAGTGTTTTACCCTCTTAAAAGCAAAGTACTCTCTGTAATGTTGTGGGTTGGTTTAAAACTGTATTAGAACCAGACCAAATATAACGCAAGCATTTACACCTTAACAACTCACACTTTGAGAATGCCTGCACTAGGGGGTCCTAGCATACGTGAAGAAGACACCTGAGAGAAGCTAGTCTACAAAAGGGAGCCAGTAATGGTCTGATTAAAATGCGACATTTAAACCTAAAGTTAACATTGGATAGCTAGAGGACAATTCTGTGAAACATTAATCGTTTTAACGTGTTTATCAACATAAAGGTTTGTCAATGTGCTTGTTGCCGAGCCAATAACAATGCCAGCTAGCAACTAGCGTAGCGAGGTAGCTCAAATTAACTCAGTAGCTTGAACAGCTGACCAGTAAATAACTAATACATTGAGAGTAAAAAAATAAAATAAAAAAAGGTTATTGCCAGCTGTGCAGTGTATGTACATGTCCAGGTGTAGACTAGAACAGACTATGACTAGAACAATCAAAGGTGTAGATTCTGTATAGACGAAGAGGATGAATTGAATTGAATACGATTAATTGAAAATGGGGGACCCTGATGTAAACAAGACGAAAGTCTTTCTCTGGTCTGCATCCCCTTAACAATTGTGTGTATTGAGCTGTACTGTATTGTACCCATTCTGCAATCTGTTAATAAAATGTTCAATCAATCAATCAATCAATCAGGAATCCTCTACATCTCCTTGAGTAACGTTACTGTCCGACTGGGACAATGTTGGGAGTCAAAACAGAGTTTTTTCGGACACAAAACTAGAGCAGCAACGTTTGCCTAGATTTTCCCAATAAGTAAACACTTTAGAGTGTTTTTAAAACAAGACTAATGTCTAGAGCAGGGAGGGGCAACTGGCGGCCCGCGGGCCGCATGCGGCCCTCACCGACGTTTCATGCGGCCCCAGGCCAATATATATATAAAAAAAAAAAAAAAAAAAAATTATATATTTTTTTTCTTTTTTTTTTTGTATTGTATTCGACTAAGAAGAGTTGGCAGTCGACTATGGCTCCTTTCGATCGATTAGTCGACTATTTGATTAATAGGGGTCAGCCCTAGTGTGGACATATGAAACGCTGTTGAAAGTGCCGTGCAGCAATATGGGGGTTTTGATAAACTGTCGGCTGTTGTTACCGATGGAGCACCGGCAATGAAAGGAAAACGCACAGGATTCGCTGGGCTTCTAAGGCAGAGTGGCGTTGAGTGTCCAATGCTGCACTGCATTATACATCAGGTAAGTTCGCTAACATAATTTCCATCTATTGTGGGTCACTAATAATGACCAATGCGAATCGAGTGTAGTCAAATTATATGTGAGAGTCGTTAAATCGTTTTTCTTTTTTTTTATCTGATATAGGAGGCTCTCTGTGCCAAGAAGCTTGACTATACAGCCATGTTATGGATTTGGTTACCAAGGTTACCAATCTAATTCGTGGAGGCAACAGGTCACTAAACCATAGAAAGTTTGTCTCCTTTTTGGAAGAGATGGACACTGATTATGGCGACTTGCAGCTACACACAGAAATCCGATGGCTGAGCCGTCGGAAAGTACAGGAGCGACATTGAAACACTGGAAATGCAATTCAATGATCGGTTTGAAGATTTCAACGGCATGCAGTCACGGATAGCACTGTTTGCCGGCCCCCTCACCGCTACGGTGTCAGAGCAGCCCCCACCGTTGCAGCTTGAACTGTGCGAGCTACAGTCAGATCCTTTTTTTCAAGCAAAGAGAAATGAGAGGGGAATTTCATTTTGGAAACTGCTACCTGAGCCCCGCTTCCCACTCCTCAGGGACTTTGCCCTCTCTATGGCCAGTATGTTTGGGAGCACATACATATGCGAGAGCAATTTCTCAAACATGAAGCACATCAAGTCAAAGGAGAGAAACAGGCTGTCGGATGAAACATTATTTCATCTGATGCAGATTGCATGCACAAACATTGAAGTTGACATTCCTGCTATTGTGCGCCAACAAGAGAGACCACAAGTGTCTCATTAAAGACAGGGGGGGAGGAGATGATGAAGAGGTGTAGAGGGGGAGGAGATGATGAAGAGGTGTAGAGAGGGGGGAAGAGATGATGAAGAGGTGTAGAGAGGGGGGGGGAGATGATGGAGAGGTGTAGAGAGGGGACCATTATTATTATTATTATTATTATTATTATTATTATTATTATTATTATAACCATTATTGACCCACTGTGGGGCGAGGGTGAATGTCATGCCAGTTTGATAAAGGGTCAATGGGAGGCATGTAGTATTGCACTTTACTTTACTTGCACTTTACTTGTTTACTTTTGTAGTGTTCAGATAACACTAATAACACAAAGACAAAGCAGCATTCCTGCTGCATTTCACTACAACAGTAAATCAAAAGTGCAATAATAAATGATTTTGTTAAATGTATACACTTTTATCCTGCTACTAAACAAAACATTCCTGAGTGCTTCATATCCATAACATGCATTTCAGTGTTATAATGTTTTGTTTAGTAGCAGGATAAAAGTTTATACATTTAACAAAATCATTTATTATTGCACTTTTGATTTACTGTGAAATGCAGCAGGAATGCTGCTTTGTGTTTGTTGAGCAGTGGGCTTTAAGTTCATACATTTATTTTATTAGAAGCCTTAATTATAATTGATCATTTTTGTATATATTTGGGGTTACACAGCAATACTTTTAAATTCAGCTGTTTATAAATTCATAAAGTTGAAATTGCATTACTAAATGCATTTGAAATGGAATAAAAACAAAGTTACAACAAATTATAATTGTTTATATACCTTGTGACTATTAGGGCTATTTGAGTGATGGGGTACTACTGGCGGGACTGCCGATAAACAATGCGGCCCCCCAGATTGATTGTGGACATTTTGTGGCCCTCACCATATACAAAGTTGCCCACCCCTGGTCTAGAGTGAGGAGCCAGGAAAGGAGGCAAGACACAGATGTTGATTTTGTAAGGGGGCATTCTCTGACTGTGGTGTTGCACTCAGAATGTATTTATATTTTTGTTTCTTGGTGTTTGAATGGGAAAAGTGCCACTTAAGGAACATGCCAACATTTCTGGGAAATGTGCTTACCATCTTCTCCAGAGTCAGATAAAAAGATATACCAATTTAATTATGCTAGCTGGTCCGTATACGGCATACGCTTCGATTATTTGTGCTAAGCTAGGCTAGACAGCTGTCTATGATCATTCGAATGGCACAGTTTAGAGTGGGTTTCCTCTTTAAAATGCAGACAGGTTAGTTAGGACTGCTGACTGTGGTTCTGGCTGTGGTTTGAGTGAATTAGAGCCCACTTGGTCTGAAAGGATCCAGCTTGCCTAACAAGCCTAGTCTTGTTTGGCTAACGTTAAAGTCACTATCTATGCTGTTAGCTAGCTAAACTTGATGAGATCATTATTGTAACTTGGTCGGATTCGTTCAATATAATAAGCCAATAGCCATCACCGTCCAACTATAGTAAACGAGCAAACGTCTCATATTTCAGACGTATGCAAGGTAACGCTATTTCAACCACGTAAGTTAACAGTTAGTTTAGCAAGTTGTTATTTTTCTCTCATAACTAATAGCATTAGCTAGCACGTAGCCTAACGTTGACATTTTGGGATGTAACTAAGTGGGAAATTGGGCAAAATGTCAACATGATAATATCACATAATGTTACTTTGATTTATTTCACGTTCAAGTACAGTTTTTGCGAATGAAAACTTAAAGTTAACAGCAATAAAAGTTACAAACCTTCTCACACGAGGAAGATGCTAGAGAAAACCAAAACAGTCAGACCGGTGACTTGTTCTTCTATTTTCGCGGCGGATCGCAAACCAGTTTGGTGGAAAGCGCCCCCTGCCGCGCCGGAGAAGATGGTACGCCAAACACAGTGTAATTTCACGTTCACGTTTTGTTTTATTTGTCACTGTTACGTATATTACAGTGAAATTCTTGGTTCTGTATGAGCCCCCTGAGAATGTGCTTCATACAGTAAAAAGGTAAAACGAACAAGGTTAATGAGGACAAGTCGAACTTCGAGCTGTGAGGCGACAGCCTATCTTGGAAACGTTTACTACTCTAAACCAGGCTGGAGCACCCCATTTTGGGTGAACCAATGTGGGTGGTGGGTCATTGGGGACAAACAAATATTAACACTACTTCAAATATTGGTGATTTGCCAGTATGTGTCAAAATAATAATGAGCTGAAATAGTTCAGATTCAGATTCAGATTACTTTATTCACCATATTGTACAGGTACAAATGGAACGTGATTCGACATTACAGTGCATGATTTTTTTCACAATAGGAATAAACATAATAATAAATAAATAAGTGCAAAACAGGACAGAACAGTGAGACAACAATAAGACCGTAAAACAGCGCCCACTAATGGATCTCTTTGGAAAGTGTTCAGGAGGATGTTTGTAATGACCCCAGGATGTCAGTAGGAGGCAGTCGTGAGCAACTTCCTAAACCTGTTTTCCCTGTATTATTGTGGCAAACTCATGAAGAGTATGTTATTTTTAAATTAATAACAGGGACGGATGTTATGGTGGATGCTACTTGTAACATACTGTGTGTTATCTCACTACACCACACTAATACACTGATGTGATTCGCTTTCTGCATCCGTCGCGTCCCAATGGAGTTGCCGTAGGTCGCGACTGTCAATCAGAAATAAACAACATGTCTTCCAGCTAAGTCGTGTCTGTGTCTGTCAAGTACATTACATGGTGTCAGAAGCTAAAATAAAATAAGAGAAAATGGCATACTCGCATTTTGAACACACCAAGATCGACTGGGAGGCTCCTGATTTGTATCAAGAGTTTGGGAGATTCAGAAGTCACGTCGAGTTCGTCTTTGAGGGTCCGCTCTCGGAGCTAGCAGCTAAGAAGCGAGGCGGCTGGCTAGGCACGTGGGTCGGCGAGCAAGGCAGAGAAATCTACAAGAAGTTAGCCTGGGCTGAGGGCGAGAGAGCAGATCCGTCTAAAGTGCTGGATAAGTTTGCCAGCTACATCAGGCCAAGAAAAAACAAGCGGATAGCCAGGCATCGTTTCAGGCAAAGGAAACAAGGACCAAGTGAAGGTTTCGACAACTTCGTAAAGGATTTTAGACTCATTCTCATGGACTGTGAGTACCCCAACTCCGACGACGTGCTGGTCGATGCAATCATCGCGGGAGTTAGAGAAAAACAGGTCCAAGAACAACTATTGGATAAAGGGGAGGCGCTAACACTACCTAAAGCTATAGAAATTCCCCAGCAGTTTGAATGGTCACAAAAACGGATACAAATCGTCAGAGAAGAGGATTCACAAGTCTCAGCAGTATCTGTTAAGCCAAAATACACAGTGCAAAATAAGAGAATGTACAATGAAGGACAGACAAAACCTGTGTATCAGAAGAAGGCTCCAGAAAACCAACAGGGAAGCTGCGCAAGCTGTGGGAGAGACCCCCAGCACAAGTGGAACATGGGGAGGTGTGGGAGAGACCCCCAGCACAAGTGGAACATGGGGAGCTGTGGGAGAGACCCCCAGCACAAGTGGAACATGGGGAGCTGTGGGAGAGACCCCCAGCACAAGTGGAACATGGGGAGCTGTGGGAGAGACCCCCAGCACAAGTGGAACATGGGGAAGTGTGGGAGAGACCCCCAGCACAAGTGGAACATGGGGAAGTGTGGGAGAGACCCCCAGCACAAGTGGAACATGGGGAGGTGTGGGAGAGACCTCCAGCACAAGTGGAACATGGGGAGGTGTGGGAGAGACCCCCAGCACAAGTGGAACATGGGGAAGTGTGGGAGAGACCCCCAGCACAAGTGGAACATGGGGAGGTGTGGGAGAGACCCCCAGCACAAGTGGAACATGGGGAAGTGCCCAGCTAAAGGCTCAGAGTGTTCCTACTGTCACAAACCCAACCACTGGATGGCAGTGTGGGAGAGACCCCCAGCACAAGTGGAACATGGGGAAGTGCCCAGCTAAAGGCTCAGAGTGTTCCTATATATTCTATATATATCTATGGTTCCTACTGTCACAAACCCGACCACTGGATGGCAGTGTGTCGCAAGCTTGCAGTTAGTTCTGTGAGTGTTGAGTCAGATCAGGATGACAAAATTCTGAACATAAATCTAGCACAGACAGATAACCCGGAGAATGATAAATGGACAGTAGACCTAAAAATACTGTCTCAGCAAGTGCCGTTTAGGATCGACACAGGCGCTAAGTGTAATACACTAACCGTAGACAGCTATCAGTCACTAATGCACACAGGTGAGCTAAAACTCTCTAATAGAGTACTCCGCTCGTATACTAATCATAAGATTAAGCCTGTAGCTGCAGTTGATCTACAGATAGCATACAAAAAGTGTGAAGTGAGCGCCGAATTTGAAATAGTAGACAGCGCAGGAGAATGTGCTCAGTGGAGCTTCAGCAGAGGCTTTAGGCCTTATTGCTCGTCTTGACTCACTTCAAAGCAGTGTAGCCACCACAACACAAAGCATACCAGCTGGTCTGGATGAGTTTCCAGAGCTACAACGTACCACACCTTGCCAGGAAAATACACTATCAAACTGGATGAAGATGCAAAGGGTGTGGTCCACGCTGTCCGTCGACAGCCAGCTGCGCTCAGAGAAAAGATAGTAGAAAAGCTACATGAGATGGAGAAAGATGGCTTCATCGCCAAAGTTGAACAGCCCACAGAATGGGTTAGCTCTATGGTAGCCGTAGTCCGTAATGGCAAGATAAGAATCTGCATAGATCCAAGTGATTTAAATCAGGTCATAAAAAGGGAACACCACAGGGCGGCTGGGTGGCGCAGCGGACATTGCGCTCGTCACCAACGCAAGAGACTCCGGGTTCAAATCCGGCTGTCGGCGTTGCCTCCGGCTTGGGCCGGCCGTCATACTAACTCAATTGGCAGAGTTAGCGGGTGGAAGTCGATGGGTGGTAATCTGGACGTTGTGGACAGCGACTCCTACAGGTCGGTTGGGGGACGCCTGCACAGCAGAGACAGGAAATGGCGGGGGTAGTGTGAGCCTCCCACACGTTACACCTCGCCAATGAGAGTCCACGCTAGCAGGTGAAAAGATGTGACAGGCTGCCTCCTCGTGTATCGGAGGGGACACGTGATACAAGGCTTCTATCCTCCTTACAACCGGCTAGTGGGGGGCATATGCGAGCAACGTTCAAGACAGGGGAGGGAAGAATTGGCATAGCGAAAATTGGGATGGGAGAAAAATAGGAGAAAAAGTGGATACAAAAAAGTTAAAAAAAAGGGAACACCACCCAATGCGCACCGTAGAGGAGGTGGTTTCAAGAATACCTAATGCTAAAGTATTCTCAGTGTTAGATGCTAAATCAGGAGCTACAAGCTACAATCTGAGACTCAACTTGTCAAATGTCACATCCGTCAAGCATCAGTGCCGTATGTGGGACATCTGATAACAGCTGCTGGTCTACAGCCAGACCCCGCAAAAGTGGAAGCGGTTCGGTACATGACGCCACCGACAGACAAAGAAGGTGTCAAACGCTTTGTGGGCTTTGTAACACATTTGTCAAAGTTCATACCAAACCTCAGTGAAGTGGATGCCCCGCTGCGTCAGCTTCTCAAAAACGACATGGAGTTTGCATGGCAGCCAGCTCAGCAGCAAGCCTTTGACAGGCTCAGGAAGTTGTGCACGCATCCTCCAGTGCTGACGTTTTTTGATCCTGCAAAGCCTGTTGAGATACACAGTGATGCAAGCAGCAGTGGATTAGGAGCTGTCCTGCTCCAGGATGGTCATCCAATAGCATTCTCCTCGAGGTCACTGACTGACGCAGAGACGCGTTATGCGCAAAGGAGAAGGAGATGCTCTCCATTGTGCATGCATGCATCAAGTTTCACAACTACATATTTGGAACACATGTCACAGTGTACAATGACCACAAGCCACTCGAAGATATTAAAAAAAAAAAGGCCACTCCCATGCACATTCAGAGAATGCGTCTCTCGCTGCAGTGGTACGACTTTACAATCAAGTACAGAAGAGGGAAAGACATGGAGCTGCCCAACACACTATCCAGAGCACAGCTCCCAGAGAGCACACCTGAGTTAAGCGGACTAGAGTGTGTCTCCATGCTCAACTATGTTGCAGTAAGTGACCAGAAGTACACAGAGCTGCAAGACAGCACAAGAGAAGAACTAATCTGTCTCCAGCAAACAATTCACCACGGCTGGCCTGAACACAGACGGGAAGTGCCCATTCATGTTCAGCCATATTGGGACTCAAGAAGTCAGCTAGTGCTGATGGAATCATCTATAAAGGACTGCGTATAGTAGTGCCCCCCACCATGCGTGAGCACATGCTAAAGCTCATACACCAGTCTCACCTAGGCATGGTCAGAAACTGTAGCAAGTGTGCAGACTTTCAAAACAAGCTGCCCAGACAACCCCTCAAACCAACTGAAACACCAGAGCTGCCATTTGAAGAGGTAGCATCAGATCTGTTCGAGTTCGAAGGCAAGCAGTACATCCTACTTGTGGATTACTACTCAAAATTCATTGAAGTAGATGTACTGAAAGACATGCAAAGCCGCACCGCCATAGAGACTTTAAAAGCTCAGTTCTGCAGACATGGCATTCCTGCCACTCTTTGCACAGACAACGGTCCACAATACTCCTCAGAGGAATTTAAGGACTTCTGCAAGAGCTATGGAATATCACACAAAACATCTTCACCACACACGCCGCACTCAAATGGTGAAGCAGAGCGTGCAGTGCAAACTGTGAAGAGGCTTTGGTGCAAGGCACCAGACAAACACCTTGCGCTGATGGATTACAGGACGACTCCACTAGAGACAGTAGGATTGTCACCAGCTCAGCTACTCATGGGCAGGAGGCCACGTGATAAGCTGCCTGCTGCTCCTGAGCTACTTGCACCAAGAGGATATGACCCCCACAAAGTCAGGCATCTGCTGGACACGAGCAAAGACATTCAAAAGTTCTACTACGACCAAAAGAGAGCAGGCAATTCTTGTGTTGCTCTTCAGCCTGGAGATGAGGTTAGGATGCATCCTGGCAACGACAAGTGGTCCCCTGGAGTAATAGTGAAACCCCACAGTGCTCCGCGCTCCTATGTTGTGGACTGTGGAGATAGAGAGTACCGCCGCAACAGTCAACATCTTCGTGTGAGCACTCCAGCCGCTAACCATCCTCGCCGCTTGGTACAGGAAGAACCGTGGACTGAAACATTAGGCCCACCCGCCGAGGAGTTACAACCTCCAGCTCTTCCTGGAATACCCTACTCCCCACCCAAACCGCCTCCGAGCCCCACCCGTGCCCAGCCACCTGGACTGAATGTTACAAGGCGGGGCCGAGTTGTTAAACCTCCAGATAGACTCAATCTTTAAGTGAGTTATGCCATGGACTGAATCTATAAGTGACTGTTCTGTTTGCACTTTAAGTACACTCATTTTCAGGTTATTGGCAAAGTCATTAGCTAAAGTAAAGTTCTCACAATGACTGTTATTTCGTTAATTGTTATAGTCATTATAGTACTACAGTTGGATAGTTTGTTTCTAATTAAAGTCTAATGATCTAGTTAGTGTGAAATAATTTAAAATAACAAACAAGCACTAAAAGAAGGGAGATGTAACATACTGTGTGTTATCTCACTACCCCACACTAATACACTGATGTGATTCGCTTTCTGCATCCGCCACGTCCCAACGGAGTTGCCGTAGGTCGCGAGTCGCGACTGTCAATCAGAAATAAACAACATGTCTTCCAGCTTCCAGTCGTGTCCGTGTCTGTCAAGTACATTACACTACTATCTCCACACGACACTAGAGTCTGTCTTCTTGTAGCCTAGATGCCTAAAATCAGTATTGTGACTTGTCAGCATTTCCATTAATCATTCAAGATACTTATTAACTAAACTGTAGAGAATAATTAACTGACCACAACAGTGTAAAGAGGCAGTTGTTTTGGTGACTAGAGTCTTTGACTAATCTCTCAGCCTTGGCCCTGCAACGCCTGGTGTAAATGTTCTGGAGAGTGGGAAGCCCACCTCCGATGGTGCGTTCATTTGATCGAGCTTGCAGTCTGTTCGGTTGTGTGTGGTGCTATTCCCAAACCAGGAGGTGATGTTACCAGTCAGGATGCTCTATTGTGCATGAGTAGAAGTACTTCTGTGACGGGGTCCTTTTTCTCCCTCGTCCAAACTCACACAAATGATGGCGTAGTCGGAATCAAAGGTGTTGAGGTTGCTTTTATTGCCGGCCATCCACGGTGCAGAGGTGACATTTCCAAAACAATGACTTAATCAAAATAACAAAAATACTATACTACCTGCAGTCTATCAGATGCGTTCCACAATAACGTCATCATGACAGACAACACTTACTGTGTGGCGCTTCCCTAGTTACCCATTTTGCAACCGTTATCTATTGAAGCCCCACACAGAGACAAACAGACTAACAAAACACTCACGGCGCTTCCCTCAGTCACCTTCATCGTGAACTGACCTAATGTTGTGCGGAAGAAATTACGATGAATATTGTTTGATGCCTTGTTGGATATGAATTTGGATAAAAAAAAACACAAAAACAAAAGTAAAGTGAAATAAGTTCATAAAACAATTTTCATAATATTAAGATAATAATAAGATGGGGCGCTCCAGTGGCGGCTGGGTGGTGCAGCGGACATTGCGCTCGTCACCAACGCAAGAGACACCGGGTTCGACTCCGATAATAATAATAATAATAATAATAATAATAATAATAATAATAATAATAATAATAATAATAATAATAATAATAATAATAATAATAATAATAATAATAATAATAATAATAATGAAAAAATTATGGAAAACAATAGGAAATAAATCTAAATTAAAAGTGCAGTTAAACATAAAAATACATATCTGGTATACATTAATATCAAAGATTGATAGTATTTTAAGTTGCTTAAAAAGAGGAGCAGATGGTTCAATGTGATTAGAAGTAGTGGCAAGCCTTATGAATTTCTTTTGCAATATAAAAAGTTTATGAAGAGAAGTAGGAAAAGTACTGCTCTTCACTAGCTCCTCAAAGCACTTCATGGCTATGGAGGTGAGAGCTACAGAGCGATAGTCGTTGAGGCAAGCAGGTGTGGGTTTTTTGGGTACAGGGACAATAGTGGACTTTTTCAAACAGGTTGAATATTATATATGTCAGTGAATACTGGGGCCAGTTGGTCGGCACAGACTTTTAGGACGTGTCCGGGGATGCCGTCCAGTCCTGCTGCTTTCCTGGTATTCACTTTCTTGAAGGTCCTCCTCACATCACACTTCTCACATAGTGTAGAGAGAGAGAGATATAATCTTCACTGAAATAGTTGCAGGTAAAACAGCGCCCACTAATGAATGTCTTTGGAAAGTATTCAGGAGGAGGCAGTCGTGAGCAACTGCCTAAATCTGTTTTCCCTGTATTATTGTGGAAAACCCATGGAAATTATGTGGATTTTGATAACCATTAATTATTTAACAGTGAAAAAGTATAAAAACACTGGGCCATAAAGAGACTGGGTCATAAAGAGACTGGGCCATAAAGAGACTGGGCCATAAAGAGACTGGGCCATAAAGAGACTGGGTCATAAAGAGACTGGGTCATAATAAAGAGACTGGGTCATAAAGAGACTGGGTCATAATAAAGAGACTGGGCCATAAAGAGACTGGGCCATAAAGAGACTGGGCCATAAAGAGACTGGGTCATAAAGAGACTGGGCCATAAAGAGACTGGGCCATAAAGAGACTGAGCCATAAAGAGACTGAGCCATAAAGAGACTGGGCCATAGAGAGACTGGGTCATAAAGAGACTGGGTCATAATAAAGAGACTGGGTCATAAAGAGACTGGGTCATAATAAAGAGACTGGGTCATAAAGAGACTGGGTCATAATAAAGAGACTGGGCCATAAAGAGACTGGGTCATAAAGAGACTGGGCCATAAAGAGACTGGGCCATAAAGAGGCTGGGTCATAAAGAGACTGGGTCATAAAGAGACATAAAGAGACTGGGTCATAAAGAGACTGGGTCATAAAGAGACATAAAGAGACTGTGTCATAAAGAGACTGAGTCATAAAGAGACTGGGTCATAATAAAGAGACTGGGCCATAAAGAGACTGGGTCATAAAGAGACTGGGTCATAAAGAGACTGGGCCATAAAGAGACTGGGCCATAAAGAGACTGGGTCATAAAGAGACTGGGCCATAAAGAGACTGGGCCATAAAGAGACTGGGTCATAAAGAGACTGGGTCATAAAGAGACTGGGTCATAATAAAGAGACTGGGTCATAAAGAGACTGGGTCATAATAAAGAGACTGGGTCATAAAGAGACTGGGCCATAAAGAGACTGGGTCATAAAGAGACTGGGCCATAAAGAGACTGGGCCATAAATAGACTGGGCCATAAAGAGACTGGGTCATAAAGAGACATAAAGAGACTGGGTCATAAAGAGACTGGGTCATAAAGAGACATAAAGAGACTGTGTCATAAAGAGACTGGGTCATAAAAAGACATAAAGAGACTGGGTCATAAAGAGACTGGGTCATAAAGAGACATAAAGAGACTGTGTCATAAAGAGATTGGGTCATAAAGAGACTGGGTCATAAAGAGCCATAAAGAGACTGGGTCATAAAGAGACTGGGTCATAAAGAGACTGGGCCATAAAGAGACTGGGCCATAAAGAGACTGGGTCATAAAGAGACTGGGCCATAAAGAGACTGGGCCATAAAGAGACTGGGTCATAAAGAGACTGGGCCATAAAGAGACTGGGCCATAAAGAGACTGAGCCATAAAGAGACTGAGCCATAAAGAGACTGGGCCATAAAGAGACTGGGTCATAAAGAGACTGGGTCATAATAAAGAGACTGGGTCATAAAGAGACTGGGTCATAATAAAGAGACTGGGTCATAAAGAGACTGGGTCATAATAAAGAGACTGGGCCATAAAGAGACTGGGTCATAAAGAGACTGGGCCATAAAGAGACTGGGCCATAAAGAGGCTGGGTCATAAAGAGACTGGGTCATAAAGAGACATAAAGAGACTGGGTCATAAAGAGACTGGGTCATAAAGAGACATAGAGAGACTGTGTCATAAAGAGACTGAGTCATAAAGAGACTGGGTCATAATAAAGAGACTGGGCCATAAAGAGACTGGGTCATAAAGAGACTGGGTCATAAAGAGACTGGGCCATAAAGAGACTGGGCCATAAAGAGACTGGGTCATAAAGAGACTGGGCCATAAAGAGACTGGGCCATAAAGAGACTGGGTCATAAAGAGACTGGGTCATAAAGAGACTGGGTCATAATAAAGAGACTGGGTCATAAAGAGACTGGGTCATAATAAAGAGACTGGGTCATAAAGAGACTGGGCCATAAAGAGACTGGGTCATAAAGAGACTGGGCCATAAAGAGACTGGGCCATAAATAGACTGGGCCATAAGAGACTGGGTCATAAAGAGACTGGGTCATAAAGAGACATAAAGAGACTGGGTCATAAAGAGACTGGGTCATAAAGAGACATAAAGAGACTGTGTCATAAAGAGACTGGGTCATAAAGAGACATAAAGAGACTGGGTCATAAAGAGACATAAAGAGACTGGGTCATAAAGAGACTGGGTCATAAAAAGACATAAAGAGACTGTGTCATAAAGAGATTGGGTCATAAAGAGACTGGGTCATAAAGAGACATAAAGAGACTGTGTCATAAAGAGACTGGGTCATAAAGAGACATAAAGAGACTGGGTCATAAAGAGACATAAAGAGACTGGGTCATAAAGAGACTGGGTCATAAAGAGACATAAAGAGACTGGGTCATAAAGAGACTGGGTCATAAAGAGACTGGACCATAAAGAGACTGGGCCATAAAGAGACTGGGTCATAAAGAGACTGGGTCATAAAGAGACTAGGTCATAAAGAGACTGGGTCATAAAGAGACTGGGTCAAAAAGAGACTGGTTCATAAAGAGACTGGGCCATAAAGAGACTGGGTCATAAAGAGACTGGGTCATAAAGAGACATAAAGAGACTGGGCCATAAAGAGACTGGGTCATAAAGAGACATAAAGAGACTGAGTCATAAAGAGACTGGGTCATAAAGAGACTGGGCCATAAAGAGACTGGGCCATAAAGAGACTGGGTCATAAAGAGACATAAAGAGACTGCGCCATAAAGAGACATGGTCATAAAGAGACATAAAGAAACTGGGTCATAAAGAGACTGGGCCATAAAGAGACATAAAGAGACTGGCAGTGGGTCATAAAGAGACATAAAGAGACTGGGCCATAAAGAGACTGGGTCATAAAGAGACTGGGCCCTGTTATGTCCCTCAGGCTGTACTACAGCATCTATTCACTACGTGCTCCGCCTACTGTGGGCATAACAAGGCTTTCTTGTGCATGTTGATATAGGGGATGTTGAACAGAGTAGGATTTATTTAGCCTGTTTACTGATTCGTGGGGCATTTTCAGGGCAATTTCAGGGCAATTTCTTTTCAGGTGATACTACTTTATAACTGTGTGTAATGTATTGAGACTTATTTCCTCTCACTACCTGGGATGTAGTGGAGGGTAAACCCAACTAAACTCAGTTTACACTCCTTTTTACTAGTGAAATAGAGTTTACTCATTTATTTAAGCTGATACCAATGTTAATGATTGAACTTTATAGTATGGAGTTACCTGCAAAAAAAAATATATTTGTGTGGAAATAGAACAACAATGCTACTATTCTGAAAAAAAGAAGACGAAAATAAACATCACTGCTTACTACCTCACAACTAAGTCACCTAATTATCTTGCATGGCTTTTGATGGTAAATTTGTCAAACAAGAGATGCAGACTGATCACAGTGCAACATAGGGCAGAGCTGGACCAGGGGTGTGGTACAGACAGCAGCTGTGGAGCGTGCTGGGGGTGTTTGTATCATACCTCATAGAGATTGCAGACATTTTTGTCATACAGCAACAGTTTTATTTTTTCTCTGTGTGTGTTGTGTGCCGGATATGGTCTGGTTGAGGCTGGTTTGCCTTGAATGAGGCAGATTGACAGGGGAGGTTATGCTGGATTCCAGAGACTACTCATGTGCTGACTGTTAAAGCAATGATGTGTGAGTGTCTATATGTTTAGTATTGCAATGATGTGTGAGTGTCTATATGTTTAGTATTGCAGTGATGTGTGAGTGTCTATATGTTTAGTATTGCAGTGACTTGTGAGTGTCTATATGTTTAGTATTGCCGACAGAGGAGACATGTGGTAGTCTACACCCTTCCCAGGCCGACAGAGGAGACATGTGGTAGTCTACACTCTCCCCAGACCAACATAGGAGACATGTGGTAGTCTACACCCTCCCCAGACTGACAGAGGAGACATGTATAGCCTACACCCTGCCCAGAAAGACAGAGGAGGCATGTGGTAGTCTACACTCTGCCCAGGCTGACAGAGGAGACATGTGGTAGTCTACACCTTCCCCAGACCAACATAGGAGACATGTGGTAGTCTACACCCTCCCCAGACCGACAGAGGAGACATGCATAGCCTACACCCTGCCCAGACAGACAGATGAGGCATGTGGTAGTCTACACTCTGCCCAGGCTGACAGAGGAGACATGTGGTAGTCTACACCCTCCCCAGACCGACAGAGGAGACATGTGATAGTCTACACTGTGCTCAGACCGACAGAGGAGGCATGTGGTAGTCTACACCCTGCCCAGACAGACAGAGGAGGCATGTGGTAGTCCACACCCTCCCCAGACCGACAGAGGAGACATGTGGTAGTCTACACCCTGCCCAGACCGACAGAGGAGACATGTGGTAGTCTACACCCTCCCCAGACCGACAGAGGAGACATGTGGTAGTCTACACTGTGCTCAGACCGACAGAGGAGGCATGTGGTAGTCTACACCCTGCCCAGACCAACAGAGGAGACATGTGGTAGTCCACACCCTCCCCAGACCGACAGAGGAGACATGTCTACACCCTCCGCAGAACCGACAGTATGGCAGCGCAACGACCAGGACTGTGACACACACAGGGAATTGACATAACGACTAAATTGGGGGGGGGGGGGGGGGGAATGGAGGACACTACATCAAAAATGTCAAAAACATCAAAACATCCAACTAAAAACATGTTCTAAACACATCCAACTAACACATAGGGGGAATGCTGCTCTAGTTTTCATTTCAAACCTTTATTTATACTCGTGAAAGCACTGAGGTTTCCCTCATTTACAGTGATGACGAGTTAACAAAGGACACAAAGGACTAGTGAATACAGTAACCATGTGTAGTGTTAGTGAATGCAGCCCCAGGCTTGACTCCTCCCCCAACCGATTCCCTAATCAGGGACAGTTTATATAAGGTGCCTGTTGGTGTTTTTCAAGTTTCAAGTTTCAAGTTCAAGTTCAAGTTCAAATTTCTCTTTATTCATTTTTATTTTTTCTCTGATGAGTTTTATTTTAATTCTCACTTTTTTTTTTTTTTTTTTTTTTTTTTTATGGTGTTAGTATTTTTCTCCACTCTTTTCCTTTTTCTGATGGTTCCAACATAAGTTAGTAGAAGGTTCAAATAAATATATCAATGAAGGTATATTTTTCATTTTTCACACTATTGTTATTACATTAATGGGAAGGCGCAAGACCAAAAGCGACATTCTATTGAATTAGAATGAAAGTTTTAGATCCTATGGCAATTAGCATAGGTAGATTAGGGTTACAAAGCTCATTTTGGGCAACCCGGTGGCTTAAGGGAGGGAGTCATACGCGTAGGATGTGTCTATGGAACACAGTCCTGTACGACTCTCGGTGGGAGGGGGGATTAGGGGATTTTTATTTGTATATATGTATGTTTTTAAGCTCGGCTCTCAACGGGACCTCAATAGTTGGATGTATATCTATTGTAGCTTCGCACTCCAGAAGCATTACCAACAACTACACAACAACATGTATAGATTATGGCTAGTTTGAATATAATGATCTGGAACACTGGGGGAATAAATAATCAACACAAACGCAAAAGTGTGCTCACACTGATGAAAAAAGAACAGGTTGACGTGGCTCTGCTAAGCGAAACGCACATTTTAGAGAAAGACATAGATACGTTAGCGGACAACACATATCATAACATTAGTCACTCTTCCTTTGGAACAAGAACTTGTGGAGTTGCCATAGTCGTTAGACGGAAGTTGAATATTGAATGTAGGGAGTATGGTCGGATAACTATAGCTAAGATTGTACACAAGAACAGGAAAATAGCGTTGGTAGCGGTATACGCCCCAAATTTGTACGAAGTTGGTTTCTTCACTACACTTACCAAAGCAATGTTAGACCTTCCCGATTACTCATTTATAATTGGTGCGGATTTTAATGCCATTTGGAATCCAAGGATGGACAAATCTTACCCCTCCTTTTCCAACGAACAACAAAATTCATCTAATGCATTAAAGGATTGGTCGAAGATTACAGGTGTAAATGACTTATGGCGATCACTTAACCCCACGACCCGGAAGTACTCTTGTCGATCTGCGAGACATAACACATTATCCAGAATAGATTATGTTTTTGCATCCCCGAGACTATTTGATAACTATGATGTGGAAATGATACTCAATGCATTATCAGATCACTGTTATTTACTCCTAAAAGGAACATTTGGTATACTATCTTCCCGAGCCCCAAGATGGCGATTTAACTCGATGCTGCTTAATAACAAGGAATTCATTACACAACTCAAAGAAGCTCTTACAGTATTCCTACGGAGGAATGCAAACTCGGTGCAGGACCCCAGAATATTATGGATGTCGGTAAAGGGAATGATCAAGGATTTCACTGATTTCACTTTTCCTCCAAAATGCGCAAGAATCGATGCTCAAAACTGGCTGAACTAGAAACGCTTTACTCAACGTTATTTAATTCTTTACAATACAACAACTCGGTTCGACTGGAAAATCAAGTTAATGTACTAAAAAAAGAGATTAACGCCATATACAGACAACAATCTGAAATACAAATACGTAGCACAAGACAACAGCAGTACTCTCAAGGTTCCAAACCAAGTCACCTATTAGCTATGCGAGTAAGAGTTAATGCAAAATTTGCAGATATAACTACCATTAGAGCACAACAAGGACTTGTTACAGACCCTGAAAAAATAAACGCGACATTCAAAGAATTCTACTCCAACTTGTATAAATCAGAAACGACCTTCGATCAAAACAAAATGGACACATATCTTAATCAAATTAACCTACCTAAACTTTCAGAGGATGACGCTAAACAGTTAGAAACACCGATCACGCTAGAGGAACTCAAGAAGGCCATATCCGAAATGCAAAGTGGTAAGGCTCCTGGAAGAGACGGTATCCCAACAGAAATGTACCTCTCTTGTTGGGACATAATTGGACCCTTATTACTAAATATGATTTTATACTCAGTCAAGGAGGGGAACTTCCATAAGAACGACAATATTGCACTCATAACAGTCCTCCTTAAAAAAGACAAAGACCCCACCGAGTGCGGTAGTTATAGACCCTTAAGCCTCCTCGGAACCGATATCAAACTGTACTCTAAGGTATTAGCCATCAGATTACAAAAGCATATGACGTCTTTAGTTCATCCGGACCAAACTGGCTTCATAAGAGGCCGCTTGATCACTGATAACATAAGACGATTACTGCACGTACTAGATGCTGACAAGGACGACACCACGCCTAAGGCGATGCTGTCCCTGGATGCAATGAAAGCTTTTGACAGGTTGGAATGGTCGTATCTATGGGCAGTATTAGAAAGGATGGGGTTAGGTAAAGGTTTCATTGATATGATTAAAGTATTATACAAAGACCCATCGGCCATGATTACAACAGGTATAATCACCTCCGGAATCTTTCCGGTATCACGCTCATCTAGACAGGGTTGCCCTCTTAGTCTCCGACTATTCGATCTATCATTAGAGCCTTTAGCACAATATATAAGACAATCCCAATCCATAGAACCAATCGTAATCAAGGGCACACAACATAAAATTAGTTTATATGCGGACAACGTAATACTGTTCATGCAAAACCCAAACACCACATTGCCTCATCTGCTCAAGTTGATTGAGGACTTTGGAGATTTATCGGGATTTAAGATAAATTGGCCGAAGTCGGCTTTCCTTCCACTTAACGCCCCTGCAAAAAGAAATATAACCCTCCCAGAAGAGATACCTATGGTAAAACACTTTAGATGTTTGGGAGTGGAAATATTCCCCACCATAAGACAAACGGTGAAGCACAATTACATAAAAATCCAAAACAAAATCAAAGACGACCTTGACAGGTGGTCAAAACTTAAAAACTCAGTACAGGCACGGATATCAATAGTTAAGATGGACGTACTACCTAGAATCAACTTCTTCAGCTGAATGCTACCGTTACCCCCTCCAGAGGGTTACTGGAAAAAATTACACTCCTCCACATACACATTTATTTGGAATAAGAAAAAAACCACAACGTATAAAAAAATCCACTGCACAGAGAAACAAAGCAGATGGTGGTATGGCATTTCCAGATTTTTTCCACTATTTTAAGGCGTACACTTTAAGACCATTGACAACATGGTTTGATCCCCAAGCATTAGTATCCTGGAGACATTTAGAAGAAAATATAGTAGCTCCACATAGACTGAAGGACATAGCATACACTAAATTATCAATTAAGCAATGCGAACGGAAATTTGGCCCCATAATTACTCATGCGATCCAGATATGGCGTGAAACACAAAAAAAATATTCTAACCCACATAAATGGCATAATCATACTCCCTTATTCAATAACAATGCACTCTTGATTGGAAAAACGACCTATACGATTCCCTATATGGGAAAAGCAAGGCATACACTCATTAGGTGATGTTTTCAACAAACAGGGTTTTTGTAGTTATGAAGAAATACGCAAAAAATGTAATCTCACAGAGTCCACATATTATTTTTACGCAGTTATTGTTATGTTTGAAGGCTCACAGTGTTCCATTAAAGATACCAATTGAACACCACAGATACCACAAATTCTTCTATGAAAGAGAGACATCGAGAGGTTTGTTTCAGATTTTTATCATCAATTACTAACGTCCTCGTATGAAACCCTCCACCTAGACTCAGTCTGGAGGAGGGATATATCATATACCAGACCTGGAAAAAGATTTAGATTGGCAAGAAGCCTGGGCAAATGTTCGATTTACATCAAGGAACCCGGACCATCAACAAATCAATCTTAACTATATTCACAGGACATACTTGACTCCTATAAGACTGAACAGAATGGGTCTTAAACAAGACTCCAAATGCTCCTTATGCACAAATGGGGACGAGGGAACATTTATGCACATGTACTGGGACTGCCCACCAGTTAAGATATTCTGGAAAGAGGTGACCCAGCAATTATCAAATCTCTTAACTCTGAATATACCTGTACACCGCTCTGTATTACTGCTGAATGATGTTTTTGAGTGTGCAGTACATCCACAGCTAAAGAGATTGGTTTTATTGGGTACCACAGTGGCTAAAAAGCTGATAGCATCACGATGGTTCCAACCGGAAAAAATGTGCCGAAAGGTCTGGGTTATTACATATCTCGATGTGATTTATCAAGAAATATCTACAGCAAGAATTTTGGGTCTCAATGAATCCAAAATGACAATGTGGTTAGAAGTGGTGGAGAGAATAAAAGCTAGCATATAATGGTAGTGTCTGGTTAGGAGCGAGGGATAATGGATGGATTATCCAATGGGGGGTCCGGGAGGGGGGGGGGGGGGTCCGGGAGGGGGGGGGGGGGGGGTACGAGCTAGAGCATATGTGTGTAGGGCAGTGTTTCTCAAAGTGGGGGGCGCGCCCCCCAGGGGGGGCGCAGAGGCATGACAGGGGGGGCCTTGAGATTTATAATTTTTTTTTTTTTTTTTTGATTACAGAAAATTATCACTAAAGTGCTATCTGTTGCAGCTGCACTGTTCTCCATGAAAATACCATTTCTCAAAATCTGAAAATCATTATTTAATAAAACACAGAAAACAGAAACAAGTTACTCTGGATAAAAAAAACCTTTACAGACAACATTGAGACAAAGCTTCCTGACACATCTCCATCCAAACTCTTGGAAGAACTCTTTGAAATCTCATCTGATACCACCTAGAGAGCTAGTTTCAGAGTGTGGTGCTGAGTACCAAGTATCTCATCTCATGGCCCACCAAGTATCTCATGATGCAGCAGTTAAGGTGTTGATACCATTCAGCACCACATACAGTATCTGTGTGAAGCTGGCTTTTCATCCATGACAGCTCTGAAAACAAAATATAGGGCCAATTTGAAAGGTCACGATATTGGTGTTATTTCAATAAATTTAAACATGGCCCATTTCATGACTATTTTGTTGGGGCGAGGGGGGGGGGGGGGCCAAAATATTTTGGTCCGCCAAAGGGGGGCCTGACAGAAAAAGTTTGAGAAGCACTGGTGTAGGGTATTAGATAGCAGGTATTAGGGGTATATCCTGTATAATACATTTAACTAAATGGTGATTTCATTGGATGTGCACTGTTAATAATGCTTGTATATCTTATTGTGTGTTGTCATGTTTGTTTATATGTTTGTTTAAAAAATAATAAAAAAATAAAATACAAAAAAAGTTCAAGTTCAAATTTGTTTATAAAATACATGTACTTTATGGTGAAATGCTTGGTTCTGTATGAGCCCCTGAGAGTGTGCTTCATACAGTAAAAAAGTAAGTAAAAGAGGAATATACAATATACAATATACAATACAATATACAATCCTCACTCTTTGCCTCCGGTCCTCCATCTCTGTCGTGGCTGGTAGTGTTTGGTGTTACAGCATTGATCCAACGTGTCGGCTGAGCATATTGTGTGACAGTGTTGGAACCCCAGTGTTCAAGTTTCAAGTTCAAGTTTCTTTATTAGTTGTCATACAGAAATACAGAATACTTTTGTATGAAATGCTTCTTTCTGTTTTGCTCCTGAGAGTGTGATAAAATAAAAAGATAGTATAAAATAAGTATAATATAAGTATAAAATAGAAAGTCAAGTATGTAAACAAGTGTAAACAAAACAAAAATGTTCAATATACATATATACAGTATATACAATGCAGAAGGTAACTGAGTTACAACAATATACAATAGCTTAGCTTGTGGTGCCACCTTGTGGTGGTGAGGTGCAATGAGGTATGAGATGATGTGCAAATCTCTTACCATATAAATATAAAGTGTGTTAAGTGTCTAAAGTGAGTAAAGTGGGTGCTAGAGTGAGTTGTTTATTTAAAGTGAGTGTGTACGTGTGGATGTGTGTGCTGTGGGTGTATTTGATGGTTTGTTACATAGTGTTATTGTTCATTGATGGCCGGGGATAGAAGTGTTGTCCTGCCCACCCTTCTGAGTGAACCTGTGTGTTAACATCCCGTACCAGAGGTGGTGACTAGTGAACCTGTGTGTTAACGTCCTGTTCCAGAGGTGGTGACTAGTGAACCTGTGTGTTAACGTCCCGTACCAGAGGTGGTGACTAGTGAACCTGTGTGTTAACGTCCTGTTCCAGAGGTGGTGACTAGTGAACCTGTGTGTTAACGTCCCGTACCGGAGGTGGTGACTAGTGAACCTGTGTGTTAACGTCCCGTACCAGAGGTGGTGACTAGTGAACCCGTGTGTTAATGTCCCGTACCAGAGGTGGTTCTATGTCGTATAAGCTTCCGCTCAGCGTCTACTGCACATATTCTCACTCCAGTGCTGTACACTGAATAAAAACTCACAAAATGTACCTGACTTATGTAATGTAATGTGACATTTGCCCTCGTCACCAACGCAGGAGACGCCGGGTTCGACTTCGGCTGTCCCCGTTAACCAGTGTTGCAGTCCTCTCAGCCTGCGTTCAAGGTGTAGGTAGGAGTCCTACCGGACTTAAACACTTCTTCTTTCCTTCCCTTCTAAATGTTTTGTAATAACAATGTTTTCCAAAACGTGTGTTGCTGCAATACATTGAGGATATGACGCGTGTTGTGTGTGAATTGTCTTGTCACTGGTATAGCTTCTCTCTACCTAGAAAATCGGCGTTGTTTTTTACGTGTGTAAAAATGAACTGGTTTAGTTGTGATGAGAACATGTGTGTTCATGTAATGTTAGTAACGTGGTTGAACTCACAACTAAGTGGGTTAATTAACCTGTGAAGCTATGCTTAGTGACATGTGATTGAGGAATAAATTCTCTCAGCCTGTGATGACAATGAACAGCGTGTTCACATATTAACAGGGGTACCTGTTCAACCTGGTCGTATCAAGGGTAAGGTAGGGAGGGGTGACCCCCCCGGTTTTTTCCCTGGGGCTTCCCCCCCTCCTCTCAAACATGTTTTGTTTACAATATATTGTGTCACTATGTTTGTGGGGATACGATGTAACCCTCAGCTTAAACTGCTGGGGTTGTGCTTCTGCTTGAGAAAACGATTTTTTTCCTAGGGAAAAGGTTGTTTGGTCACTGTCATATGTGCTTAGCAAGGCCTGTGGCCATTACATAATCGAGGACTTATGTCTCTCTCGTTATGAAAAACAGCGTTCCTCTGTAGTAAGAGTGTTGCCCTTTTTTGTTGTGATGAAGGGTTGTCTGTGTCGTTGAGATCCACAACTGGGTTAGGTTTCCTGGTCCCACGCCCTGAAAGATTGGGCGTGTGCACCGCGGAAATTCCCCCGCCATAGAGTACGTCACTGGGCGCGTTTCTATTGGTAAGGCTTCCGTGAGTTGTTCAGGTTCCATGTTATGGTTCTGTTTCAGGGAGTTTTCAGAGCCTCCTCCTCACAGAGCTCTTCTTCAGGGAGAAGAGCCTTCTGTGAGTTCGGACCCTCCCTCCCAGTAATAAAAGAAAAGAGGGAGCCTCCTCAGAGTTTCAGAGCCTCCTCCTCAGATTGTCAAGGTGAGTAGAACTTCGAAAAGGAGTTCTGCTCTGTTGTATGTGTATTCGATTCAATTCAATTCGATTATTGAGCTTGGTGGGTGATGCAACGCAGTAGAGACGTGGTTCTTCTGCGCTGCTCCCTACTGGTAGTGTGTGTATTGGGTCAGAGCCTCCTCCTCTGGTGTTTGGAGTCTTCTCCTCGGGGAGTTCAGAGCTCCTCCTCGGAGAGTCCTAACCCAATTGTTACATAGCTCAATGCTGCAATATGTCTTTCCAATCTATACAGCTCACGTGGGAAGTCTCTCTGGGGGTTCCCCGTCCTCTCCTTTTTGGAGTAGGTTGACGGGGTATTGTTTAGGGTTTCCCTGACTCCTCGCCTTACAGGTCTGTTGAGTCATGGGTTTCCCCCCGTCATAGGGGTACGTCGCTCACCGTCCCCTCTTATGAAGTGTGGTTGACGGGGTGGTGTTTACCCTCAGCCGCGTCGCATAGGACGCATGTCCGTATTATTTTTAATTTTTTCTAAAAAATAAAAAATTTAAAAAGCGGCTTCTTGTCGTTCCCCCAGGCGGCTTGGAGGAACGGTATCTGGTGTCTTGTTAGACTATCCATTGATGTGTTTTGGGTCTCGACGTGTACATAGTGCTGGCCCTGGGTGTTTCTGATAGGAATTATGCATGAGGCTTGTGCGCCTTGGTTGCTCATCATTAAAACTGCGTTTTTGTGGGGCAACTGGGATGGAGTTTGTCTCTTCCGAGCGCCAGTTTACTAGGTTGTCTCGACGAATTCTCGTTCATATCTGGGGGATGTTAACGGAATAGATCAAAGCATAGGTAGAGGGGTCTCACGCCCTTGGGGTGGGCCACTGAGCACGGTACGAACGGGACCGTCTGGGTGGCGCCCTCTATAATGTTTTAGATCGACACGCGTACCTACCCCCCTCCTAGAGTTGGGGATGTCGGCGTGATTAGGGCACGGGACTGGTTCTGGTCACGCTGGTCCAGGTCAGTTAACCCGTTGTCCGCCTGGGGACGCAGATCTGCTGTTCTGGTTCTTGTGCTTTTTTCAGGGGGACAAATGCCGGGTCGGCCCGGGTGTCACAGGGTTTGATATTATGGAGATGTTCTCCATTCTTTTCGCCCCCCTCTTCTCCCGCTTACGCATGGCTGAGAGGGGGCTGTTGAGGTGGTTTTTATAGTACTCCTCTGGCATCCCTGTGTACATCCCGGTCAGCCGGGCCCGGTCCGAAGTTGTTTTCGTCGACCCGTAGGCCTGGGATAACCCCTTTTTGAAAACTAAAACACTTGTATTGCGGTATAGCCAGTGTATACCCGCAGGTGTGTTTTGGAGTTTTTTCCTGAGGGGTTATAGGAACAACCACCGCATGTTGAACCAAGAGGGTGGTTGATTCCCTGGTGTGTTGGAGCGGAGTCAACTCCCGGGTTACCCGGTTGAGTGTGCCCCTGCACGTTCATGATGTCTGCCAATCGTGTCAGCCTTCTCTGCCTTGGCCCCTCTAGAGCATCTGGGATTTTTTGGTGGAGGCTTTGACATGGTGCTCAACAATGCCAGCATACGCCCCCTCCGCCGGGGTGCTGTTTACAGTTGACCCCTTTGGCGCCTGTCTCGTCCGCAGTGCTCCAGGCTCGGGTCAAGTGCCTGCTGCCTGGATTGAGGGATTGGCCTCTTCTGGAGGTCGTCTCCCCGGTGCGCTGCCTGCTCCCGCTGTAGTGTAGCCTCTTGAGTGCTTCGGGTTACAGCCATGATGCCACTGTGCCAGGGTCAGTGAGCCAGGCGGCGTGCTAGTGGGGGGAAGGGCCCGCTCTTGGAGGGGCCCTGTCCAAATACGCTGGCGATGTGGGGGGCGGTGTCACTAGTGAATGCCTGGTGAGGTCTTGATGCTGTGGCGTCATTGGCCTCTCCGGGCCCCCTTTTTCCGGGGGAATCCAGTCCCTTCTGGGTCTGGGTCTTCCTTCGCGCTCCGCTGCTACGGCCTTGCCACGGGGTTGAGCTTTGCTCTTGACCCCGTGATTTTGGGGGCGGTAACGAGGTTTGTTCCTTCCGTTCATTCCCTGGTGGCATGCGGGTTGTGCGTGTGCGTAGTCGTGGGGTCAAGCCACGGTCTGCTCACCCTGTGCGTTGAGTTGCTCGAGTTCCTCTTCGCACGGTCGGATCCGTCTCCCTCCCGTCCTCCAATAGGGAGGGTATCCCTCCATTAGGGAGGGTATCCCTCCATTAGGGAGGGTCGGGGGGCTCGGTCCTCCCCGGTTCTGATGGTTGTGGGGGGCCTCAGTGGGGTACATTTGTCAAGCATCAGCTCCCGCTCAGCTCCCGTTGTGCAGTAGATGCTGAGCGGAAGTTTATACGACATAGAACAGTAGGTTATGAATATAACCGTGTTCTATGAGTATAGTGACGCTCAGCGTCTAGACGCCACTGCGGCCCTTAATCTTGCCTTGTGGTGAAAGATTGAGAAGGAGATGAGTGTGTGGCCACACCCCTGCTTATATAGGTAGCGTGGGGTGTGGCCAGATGGATGTTGGTATGTAAAGGTACATTTTGTGAGTTTTTATTCAGTGTAGAGCACTGAAGTGAGAATATGTGCAGTAGACGCTGAGAGTCACTATACTCATAGAACACGGTTAGTTTCAAGTTTCTTTAATAGTTGTCATACAGAAGTACAGAATAATTATTTTTTATTGGTCTTTTTCCCCCTCCATTTTCCTCAGATTTTCTCCCATCCCAATGTTAGTCGTATGCCAATTCCCAATCCCCTTCCTGGTCACTGCGTACTTACCCCCCACAGTCAGATCATCTGGGAGAGTGGAGGCTATCACGTGCTTCCTCCGACACACGTCCAGCCAATCAACCGCTTCTTTTCACCTGGCAGCGCGGATCCTCCCTGAGAGGGCGTAGCGTGTGGAAGGATCACACTATCCCACTCAGGTCCTATCTGCGCTTAGCAGGCGCCCCGACCGAACTGTAGGAGTCGCTGTTTACAACGACCCGGACCCACCCCGCCAGCTTCTCCCACCCTCTAATACAGCCAATTGTATTAGTGTGAACGGCCAGCCAAGCTGGTGACAACCCCGGAGCTGTGAGCTGGATTCGAACAGGCGAATCCAGCTCATAGCTCCGGGGTTGGTGACGAACGCAATCTCCGCTACGCCACCTAACCGCCAGTACAGAATACTTTTATACAAAATGCTTCTTACTGTTACGTTCCAGAGACTGTGCTAGACAAGATACGTATGAAATAACATAGTATAGCATGTAAATTAGAAGTAAAAAATTAGGTCACAGTGTTCAGTATAGACATATGTACAATGTTCGATGCAGAATAGACGTAACTGAGTTACCATATAATATACAATATTCTATGCAGTGTACTAATACAATACTATATAGTGCAAAGCAGAAATGGGATGAGGTACTATTTAGGTACAATTTACAGTAAGGTGTACGAGTTGTAGTGCAAATCCTTTATCAATAAATATAAAGTGTGTTTAGGTGATCTAAAGTGTGGAGAGTGGGTGCTGCAGTGTGTTTGTTTAAAGTGAGTGTGTGCGTGTGGATGTGTGTGCTGTGTGCATTTGATGGTTGTTGTGTAGTGTTTATTGTTCGTTGAGCAGCCTGATGGCCTGGGGATAGAAGCTTCTTCTGAGTCTTTCTGTGCTCGCCTTGAGACTCCGGTATCGCTTGCCTGACCGCAGCAGTTCAAAGAGGCAGTTGTTTGGGTGGCTGGAGTCTTTGATTATTATCTTAACCTTACCCATGCACCGCTTGTTGTAAATATCTTGGAGAGTGGGAAGCCCACCTCCAATTGTGCGTTCGGCTGAACGGGCCACTCTCTGTAGTCTGCTACGGTCTTGTGCAGTGCTATTCCCAAACCAGGAGGTGATATTGCCAGTCAGGATGCTCTCTATTGTGCATGAGTAGAAGTTCTTGAGGATCTTCTGACTCACGTTGAACTTCCTTAACACTTTGAGTGCCAGGGACGCGATTTGTCGTTAGTTCATGCCGCCAGCTGAGTGCCGCCAACGACATATAGCGTTTGTTTGTCGTATTTTTTTTTATTAGCATTTTGAATTCATATTTCATCAATCGAGCCTCATGCTAGTGTTGCAGACTCTCTCTGAGCTCAATTGGGAAAATACCGCCCCCTATCGTCTCTCCCTGTGTAACTGCACCCCATTCGTTTAGACTGATGGGGGAGGGCGGTCCAGCCTCCTCATGTTACTTCTCCGGCAAGCCAACTGAAGAGACCCAAGTTGATCGCCCGCCTGGAAAACGCGTGGAATATATATTTACAGTACCCAACGCTGAATCAATAAACACGATCGATATTTGGAATGGCGATCAGGAATTGGAATAATCTTTTTGGATAACATCTGATCTGAGGTAAGGAATCTATTTTACCAGTCTTAGGGTAATCAGAGCTTTTTTCACAGATATATCAACGTGTGCCCTATGTGTGTGTGTGTGTGTGTGTGTGTCCTCGCTGATCAAGAAATAAGATAATCGATTTTTCAGCCCGCTTCCATAGCGTGCATAAATACACATATACTATCGATAATCTAGCGTTTATTTGAAAACGATTCATAAATAGGCCGAAAAATTACAAAGTTTTTGTGTATGCCAGAATATTCCAGTAAAGGGCGATTATCACGGAATCTATATATTTTCCTGAAAAACTAGGGCTTTTCAAAATGCTATGAAATGGAAATGAACCGATTAAAAAACAATCTCGACAATGTTGACTGCAAACAAGTCATTGATAAATGACGGGCAGATTAGACACATAGCCATAATTTAAGACAGAGATTATGCGTTCACAACGCTATCATTGAAGTGGGTGGCGGCATTTAACCATGTTTTGACCATGTTATGGCCGGTAATCAAAGTGTTAAGCGCCTAAGGAAGTAGAGGCGTTGCAGTGCCTTCTTGATAACACTGTCAATGTGTGTGGTCCATGTCAAGTCCTCAGATATGTGGACTCCGAGGTACTTAAAACTGTTCACTCTCTCAACCGGTGCCCTGTCGATGCTGAGGGGGCTGTATTCCCTGACCCCCGACCCCCTAAAGTCCACAATCATCTCTTTTGTTTTGCTGACGTTCAGGGAAAGGCTGTTCTCTTGACACCATCCTGCTAGAACCTTTACCTCTTCCAGGTAGGCCCTCTCGTTGTTTGCAGAGATCAGGCCCACCACTACTGTGTCGTCAGCAAATTTGATGATTGTGTTGTTGTTCCGCTGTGCCACACAGTCATGTGTGTACAGGGAGTAGAGGAGGGGACTCATAACATAGCCCTGGGGGGCCCCTATGTTGAGAGTGATGGATGAGGAGGTGCAGTTGCCTGCTCTCACCACCTGGGGTCTGCCCGTCAGGAAGTCCAAGACCCACTGGCAGAGGTCATAGTTCAAGCCCAGGTCCCTGAGCTTGGCTATGAGTTTGGAGGGGACTATGGTATTGAATGCTGAGCTGTAGTCGATGAATAGCATTCTCACATAGTTCCCCTGCCTCTTGTCCAGGTGTGATGCTGCTGTGTGCAGCACATGGGCTATGGCGTCCTCTGTGGACCTGTTGGGGCGATATGCAAATTGCAGGGGGTCCAGGTTGATGGGGAGGGAGGAACAGATGTAGCCCTTCACTAGCTTCTCAAAGCACTTCATGGCTATGGAGGTGAGAGCTACAGGGCGGTAGTCGTTGAGGCAAGCAGGCTTGGATTTTTCGGGTACAGGGATAATGGTGGACTTCTTCAGACAGGTGGGGATGACAGCCTGTTCTAAGGACAGGTTAAATATGTCAGTGAATACCGGGGCCAGTTGGTCGGCACAGACTTTTAGGAAGCGGCCGGGGATACCGTCCGGTCCTGCTGCCTTCCTGATATTCACTTTCTTAAAGGTCCTCCTCACCTTATGTTCTATTATCCTGAACACTGAGTCTCCATCAGCAGTGCCCCCCCCCCTCCATTGCAGTGGTTTGTAGGCTGGTGTTGTTATTCCCAGCCTCAAACCTCGCATAGAAGGTATTGAGATCATTTGCCAATTGGATATCACTGTTCAGCTTGAGGGAGGTGCCTTTGTAATCTGTCATCGTTCTGATGCCCTGCCACATAGCTCTAGAGTCAGCCTGTTCATATTGAAGTTCAATTTTATCCCTGTAGCGCCGTTTATTTTATTAATTATTTTATCCCTCTATTACTGCCCTCCTTACATTGTATCTCGCCACCTTGTGGTCATTCATGTTGCCTGTCCGTCGTTGTATGCTGAGGTGCGCACTTTCAGAGCCTCACGGACGGATTTGTCCACCCAGGTGAAGTGTGCCATATTGTGGGGAGGCTAGACACCCATGGTGAGGTCCCTTCACTTTATCCTAGTAAAAGCACTGGGACACAAATGTAGATTGCACCATTTTGCTGTGAGGATTGCTGTTAATGATTGCTGTGTAATAGACTTCTCACAGATGACATATTTGCTGGATTGACAAAAAAATAAAATAAAAAAATGCAACGGCAGACCAGCCACACTCTCAGACCAAAATTAAATTTTTATTTTTAATTTTAATTTTTTTAATCCCAATTTCTCACATTACATTCACCCTGAATGTTGACGTTATCCAGGTGAAAAGTTAACTTCATAAATCATTTGATGTATAATTAAATCAAAGGAAATGCGTTTGGGTCTGAGAGTGTGGCTGGTCTGCCGTTCTGCAGCTTGATACTATTGGTTTGTTTTGGCAAAATTCTTCGGCTCTGTGTGACAATAAATAAATTAATGATGATATGCAATTTAAAACCAAAACTAAGGCCTCAGTATGAGTTTAAGACGTGAACATGGTCATGTTTGTTGAATAAAAAAAAAAAAAAAAAAAAATTGATCGGATCGGGAAATATCGGTATCGGTAGATACTCAAAATCACATGATCGGGATCGGATCGGGAGCAAAAAAACGTGATCGGGACATCCCTAGTTATTAATGATAATATTTTTGGTTGTCATTATGAAGTGATAATGATTTGTGATTAATTATCAAACGGGGGAGTTGTCGTGGAATATATTATCATGTCATTATAGACAGCTTGACTGGTTCACTCTGACCAGCTATGTAATGTGTGTGTGTCTCTTTAAGGGATTCCAATGTACCAACATCTCCCCAGCCATAGCAAGGTTGTTGTTGCTTCCAGTGACTGGGAACCATTTTAGTTTGTTTTCATCATCATATCTGATGTATTATGTTACGTCTGACAACTGTGTATTTAATTTACGTCTGACTAGAGCTCTTCGTCATTTTATGGCCAGATGCTACTGTAAACTGAACTTTCATTGTGGCCACGGTGAAATAATCCTTTCTATTATTAATAATGACTCAGAATGATTAATGTAAACGTCTCATCGTTTTGTCCTTTAATATTTCCCATTACAACACTTATGTATAGATATGTAATATATAATTAAAGAGAGAATCACATACTGTTATATCTTCAATTCAACCAACCTAAATGACATCCAGATATACCTTTTAATTTAACAAGTTACTGTAATGATCCACATTGTTTGGTTTCTTTCTAGAGGTCTTAATCCAATCAAAGCCAATTTATAACATTGTTTTTCATTCCAATTGAGCATGTCATGATTACATTAACAGTCTCTACTTCTGTCTATATAATTTATCCGAGCAAGTATGTGGTTTTGCTCTTCATGGCAGCTGTTCCTGCATGCTGTAACTTGTCGCTCACATGTGACTTTGGATAATCACACTTCAACTGGCCATTCCCATTGTATTGGCATGATTGCATTAACATCTCCTTTGTTTTCTTATCCTGGTTACCAACTGTCACAACACTCCTGAGGGCTTTCCCACGGTTGAGACTGTCCTTTCAGTAGCCAACACATTTTTACATTCTGGTCACAAATGTACATATTATATCACTTTGTCTAATATATAGAGAGAGAGAGAGAAAAAAAAGACAGGCCGTCTCTTCCTTTTGTTTTTTCTCTCCCTGCGGCAGCTTGTGGGGGGGGGGGGGGGGGGGGGGGGCCTCCCTTCCTCCCCTCTCCCGTGTGCCTATTGCTTATTAACAGCGGAGCAGTGCTGCCGTTGCTTCCGCGTTTTCCCTGATTGGCTGCGACACGCCCCGTGGCAGGCGCGGCAACCGCGGAGCGGCAGAGCTTGCGGCATTATGGAGCCCTAATCCGCCATGATTTTCATTCGAAGCTCAGCGGTCCTGCGGTCCGTTGTTGACAAGTTCGAATCCCATCAATTTTTTTTTTTTTTACATGTATTCTTTCGCCGGTTAAGGTTAGGCATGGTTAAGGTTAAGGTTAAGGTTAGGCATTGTTTCGGAGTTGGTTATGGTTAGAACGGTTAAGTTTAGGCGCTGTTAAGGAGCTGGTTAAGGTTAGAGTTTGTCTTAGAGAATGGCAATATTCTTTCTATGGTTAAGGTTAAGGTTAGGCATGGTTAAGGTTAAGGTTAAGGTTAGGCATTGTTTCGGAGTTGGTTAAGGTTAGAACGGTTAAGTTTAGGCGCTGTTAAGGAGCTGGTTAAGGTTAGCGTTTGTCTTAGAGAATGGCAATAGACAGCCTATTTCCGCACTGCCGCTCTCTCGCGCTGCCGCGGTCACATGGTCAAATTGTCACATTCTTGCACTCCTCCGCTGTTAGAAAGCAACACGCCTCCCGTGTGGCGCGGCAGGTCCCCCCCCCCCCCCCCCCCCCCAAGTGCTCCCTCCCTCTCTCTCTCTGTCTCCCTCTCTCTCTCTCTCTCTCTCTCTCTCTCTCTCTCTGTCTCTCCCTCTCTCTCCCTCTCTCTCTCCCTCTCTATCTCTCTCTCTCTCTCTCCCTCCAGAGTATGCAGAGGTGTCGGGTTTCACTGCCTCGCAGTATGAGGAAGTGGTTTTCCACTCGCTGTCTAGTCTATGTAGATTGTGGGCGGGCATTAGCTACAACCACAGAGCCAATCACATCACTGTCTTCTACCCAGAGCCTGAATGACGTGACTCAGGCCTTCAAATCAGGATGGACTAATTTACTGGAGCAGGAAATTATCTGAGCTGAATCAGAGCAATCCGCCAATATGGTATTTAGACACTAAAACACATTGATACTAACTCCTATTACTATAATACAATGCTAGAGACTGAAAAATGACATTTATAGTACATGTCCCCTTTACATACAATTGTTAAGGAGATGCAGACCAGAGAAAGACTTTCGTCTTGTTTACATCAGGGTCCCCCATTTTCAATTCATCATAACATATATGACACACACGACACACAGATAGACAGTACTGCTACATCTATACATTTATGACATACCAGATTTGCAAATACAGTACTGTTTGTGATACAAAAAGTGTCCAGAAAAAGAGTGTATATACATTTGACGTAGAAACTGTACATTGGAGGAGGTTGAGTAGGTGGGGTGGGGTTGGGTGGGTGGGTGGGTGGGGGGTGCTGTACATTGGAGGTGGGGGACACTGTACACCCCTGTGAAGGGGGTGTGTGCAGACGGTATGGAGGGTTGTAACGGTGAAATCGTAACATGTAGTCTGTCTCTCCTCAGGCCATGGTTACACTTACAACATTTCATATTCGAATTATTTCGTTTGCATGTCCAAGTTAAAGGGCAACGCCGTTTTGGCAGGAAAACGCGTTTTCCTAGCGCCAACGCTCAAAGGGTGTTTTCGTTTTGAAAACTCCCCGACAACAGTGCCATGTAATTTGCGCAATCCAGATACGGAGCTGTTCATGCCCAACGCCCATGCGCAGTAGACATTGACGCGGGGGTGTAAAAAGTACCCAGAAATGATACTTAAGTGAAAGTATGGGTACCGTCTCAAAATCTGACTCAAGTCAAAGTATCTGGCTAAAAACACACTTGAGTAAAAGTCAAAAAGTCCTACTTTTAAATGTACTTAAGTACTAAAAAGTAAAAGTAATTTTTTTTAAAGGGATAGACCAGGGGTCTCAAACTCATTCCATTGTGGGCCAAGTTTTCATTTTAACTATACATTGCACCAGGTGAGTTAGTTGAAGAGGTGAGCCAATGAAATCATCAGCTGGTGTTTAGGAAAGGCTGGAATGAAACCAAGCATACACTCTGCCGACAATGGAATGTGTTCTGCGATAGACAATGCTGAAATGAAAGAACAGAGGACACTTTTTTTGCATTAAAATTATTTAATGCACTTCTCCATTGAAGGTAAACTAACATGGATGGCATTCACATCACATCATGAATAATATCACAATATTAAAAACAGAATGGTGTATCCTGAATAATATGACAATATTAACCACAGCATACTGGATTATCCTGAATAATATCACAATATTAATGGCAGAATACTGGAGTACCCTGAATAATATCACAATATTAAAGGCAGAATACTGGAGTACCCTGAATAATATCACAATATTAAAGGCAGAATACTGGAGTACCCTGAATAATATCACAATATTAAAGACAGAATACTGGAGTACCCTGAATAATATCACAATATTAAAGACAGCATACTGGATTATCCTGAATAATATCACAATATTAAAGACAGAATACTGGAGTACCCTGAATAATATCACAATATTAAAGACAGAATAATGGAGTACCCTGAATAATATCACAATATTATAGACAGAATACTGGAGTACCCTGAATAATATCACAATATTAACCACAGCATAATGCGGATCTGACTGTCTATTCTTCTGATAGCAGGTGTTTAATCAAAGATCCCCGCTTTCTAGTCTTGCACAAGGACCAATCAGCATGGGTATGGGCGGGTTCATTTTCCATTGATGGGGATTTGATTGGCGATTTACCTGCGGTCGCAGGATTAATAACGTTAATGTTAGTTCGACCAGATAAACAATTAAAATATATTAATTAAAATGGTTGGACCTGTGAGATTTGTACTTTGTACTTTGTAGGTCTGCATTTTAAATGTAAGGAGTAAAAAGTATGTTTTTTTTCTCTGAAATGTAATGGAGTAAAAGTACAAAGTATACAAACCTAATAATACTTGAGTAAAGTACAAATCCCCCAAAACAGTACTTAAGTATTGTAACGAAGTACAATTACTCAAGTACTTTACACCCCTGCGACGCCAAATTCTCCCCTGGCTGGACCTCGACTCCGTCCATTAGTCCAAACATCAGAACTATTTCTGGCAGTCACTTGCAATATCGCGCTATAATTAATATAATTTGCTGTCTCCCGACACCAACCGGCCATATGGGGAGGCTATACAGGATATCAGCTGCGTCCTCCTCAGATTGCTTATTCATGTGCTTTATAACGGAGCAGATGGATAACCATTTGACTCCATCCTCCCAGACACCGTCACTACAACAGTCTGCATCCCCTTAACAATTGTTTGTATTGAGCCGTATTGTATTGTATCCATTCTGCAATCTGTTAAATAACGTTTTCATCCATTTATTCTACTAGCATTAATGTTACTACGTTAATGTATGATAGCCTCAATGCTAACTATATAAATGGAAAATGCCATTCACATTAGCATGTAGCTAACAACATCAGAGATCTTTTTGTGAGACTAAACTCTCCGCTCTTGGTGGTAAATTGTGTTGATGTTGGTTTTGTTTCATCAACAAATGAGGCAGAACACACAGTGAATGTATCCTTTTTTGTTTATTGCACTTTTATTGCACTTTGTTTCTTGCTGAAAAATAAATGCTATGTTGCTAAATGGCTCACGCGAGGTATTCAAAGATGGTGGGCTTCTGATTTTGAGCAGGACATGGAGTGACGCGTTCAACCTTTCTGATTGGTTGAAAATGGCCTTCATGTTTGAACTACATCGCCACCTACTGCTTTGGCATTGTACTACATGTATATACATCACTCTGTGCTCACGAGACAAAACAACGTCTAACTTGCCTGCCAATACACAGCGTTCTGAAAAGCTAAATGAAACGAAATAGTTTTGGCTATAATGTAACCGCAGCCTCAGTGTAGTCTCTCTCCTCAGTGTAGTCTCTCTCCTCAGTGTAATCTCTCTCCTCAGTGTAGTCTCTCTCCTCAGTGTAGTCTCTCTCTCCTCAGTGTAGTCTCTCTCTCCTCAGTGTAATCTCTCTCCTCAGTGTAGTCTCTCTCTCCTCAGTGTAGTCTCTCTCTCCTCAGTGTAGTTTCTCTCTCCTCAGTGTAGTCTCTCTCTCCTTAGTGTAGTCTCTCTCCTCAGTGTAGTCTCTCTCCTCAGTGTAGTCTCTCTCTCAGTGTAGTCTCTCTCTCCTCAGTGTAGTCTCTCTCCTCAGTGTAATCTCTCTCCTCAGTGTAGTCTCTCTCCTCGGTGTAGTCTCTCTCTCCTCAGTGTAATCTCTCTCCTCAGTGTAATCTCTCTCCTCAGTGTAGTCTCTCTCTCCTCAGTGTAGTCTCTCTCTCCTCAGTGTAGTCTCTCTCTCAGTGTAGTCTCTCTCTCCTCAGTGTAGTCTCTCTCTCCTCAGTGTAATCTCTCTCCTCAGTGTCGTCTCTCTCCTCAGTGTAGTCTCTCTCCTCAGTGTAGTCTCTCTCTCCTCAGTGTAGTCTCTCTCTCCTCAGTGTAGTCTCTCTCCTCAGTGTAGTCTCTCTCTCAGTGTAGTCTCTCTCTCCTCAGTGTAGTCTGTCTCTTCTCAGTGTAATCTCTCTCCTCAGTGTAGTCTCTCTCCTCAGTGTAGTCTCTCTCTCCTCAGTGTAGTCTCTCTCTCCTCAGTGTAATCTCTCTCTCCTCAGTGTAGTCTCTCTCTCCTCAATGTAGTATCTCTCTCCTCAGTGTTGGTAGATCCTGATCAAACTGGCCAGTATCACGCCTTCGTCTGTTTGGCTCTCCATCCAATTCCTCTGCGTTGTGTCATTTTAATGGTCCTGACGTCTCCTATACTGGCGGATAAGATCCTTATCTCTCCCCGTTAGTACTATCCGCAAACCATAATAATTCTCCACCTCCGTAAGAATCCGACACTTCGACACCGTGAAATACCTTACAAGGAAAAGCGTGGTTTATTTGATAAACAGAAACCTCAGCTCAGATGTTAACAGATGTTATTGTCCTTGAAAAGTCTATTCTAATGATCTTTCGGTGTGTTCGTCTATCGTCCTTTTGTTATTCAGTCCAATAGTGTTCAGGCCTGGTCTTTAGCCTAACCCTCCTCGCGTTAGCCGAAGCTAATGATGATGTGGCATTCTCCCCCCCCCCCTCCTCTCTGTGATGAGAGGAGAGAGTATCTTGGTCTCTTCCCTCCTGTGGGATTCGTTTCTTTGGTCTCCCAGATTTTAGTCTGCCCTACCCGGAACCACTGTCAGCTTTATAGGATCTTCGTCATAGAAACGATAGCCCCGCCCCTCTTCTGGTTGTCAGGCGACGCGCTGTCATGACAACCGCGTTTAACCTTTACACATATTTCAAAGCGTTTCATTCACTGTTGCATTAAAGAGGTCACCCTTCTCCCTCGCTCTGTACCGCTCCGTTATCTTTGTTCTTACAAGGAATTCAAAACAAACACTCTCGCTGACGCGGCCTGTGCCTGTGAAACCACTGGTTCCACCGCCGTCAATATCATCCCGTGATGATAATGATATTACCCTCTTAAAGCGTCTCTTTATATCAGTTTATAACCAAATATACATTGAAAAAACCACCATTTTCTCTCAGTGTAGTCTGTCTCTCCTCAGTGTAGTCTCTCTCCTCAGTGTAGTCTCTCCTCAGTGTAGTCTCTCCTCAGTGTAGTCTCTCTCATCACTGTAGTCTCTCCTCAGTGTAGTCTCTCTCTCATCAGTGTAGTCTCTCTCTCCTCAGTGTAGTCTCTCTCTCATCAGTGTAGTCTCTCTCCTCACTGTAGTCTCTCTCTCCTCAGTGTAGTCTCTCTCCTCAGTGTAGTCTCTCTCTCATCAGTGTAGTCTCTCTCATCACTGTAGTCTGTCTCTCCTCAGTGTAATTGGCATCCAACCAGTGCAAATGTAACAGTAAAGTGCAATAGTAATATACAATGTACAGGTAATTAAACTGGATATAAAATATATAAATGATAGATGTATGTACAGTATTTTTGTTTTATCCACTTTTTCTCCTCCTATTTTTTTTTCTTGTATTTTCCTCCCATCCCAATTTAGTCAATATGCCAATTCCCCCCTCCCCTTCCTGGTCGTTGTGCGCATTTGCCCCCTACTTGCCGGTCTAGGGAGCCCTGAAGTCTATCACATGCTTCCTCCGATACATAGGAGACAGCCAGCAGCCTCTTTTCACCTGGCAGCGAGGACTCTCATTGGGTGAGTGTAACGCGTGGGAGGGCACACTACCTCACCCAGATCCCTTCCTCGCTGTGCAGGCACCCTGACCGACCTGTAGGAGTCGCTGTTTACAACGACCAGAATACCACCCATTGGCTTCCCTCCCGCTGACACTGCCAATTGTGTCAGTATGACGACCGGCCAAGCCGGAGGCACTGCTTACAGCTGGATTCGATACCAGTGTCTCTGCGGTGGTAGGCAGACGCTTAGTCCGCTGCGAGATGTATGTACAGTATTGTAATAATAATAATAATAATAATAATAATAATAATAATAATAAACTTTATTTGTATAGCACCTTTCATACAAAAAGTTCAAAGTGCTTTACAACAGAAAAAGACAGGCATAAAATGAGCACATAAAGGTCAGACATATAAAATCACAGTTTTTCACATTATGATGATTGATTGATTGAAAATGTTATTAACAGATTGCAGAATGGGTACAATACAGTACAGCTCAATACACACAATTGTTAAGGGGATGCAGACCAGAGAAAGACTTTCGTCTTGTTTACATCAGGGTCCCCCATTTTCAATTCATCATAACATATATGACATACATGACATACAGATAGACAATACTGCTACATCTATACATTTATGACATACCAGATTTACAAATACAGTATTGTTTGTGATACAAAAATATTCTAAAAAAGAGAGTATATACATTTGACGAAGAAACTGTACATTGGAGGAGGTTGGGTAGGTGGGGTGGAGGGGGGGGGACTGTACATTGGAGGTGGTCGGGTGGGTGGGGGGGGGGGTAACTGTACATTGGATTATCGACAAAACCTTACTTGGACCCAAGAAGAGGGTCTCGTGTATTATTGGGTTAGGACATTTACTGTACATTGGAGGGGGTTGGGTTAGGACATTTACAGGGGCCAGTTTCGGATTGCAGTCTCCCGTAGGTGCTCTTTGAAAGTGGTTTTGAAAGTGGGTAGTGATTTACATTCCTTTACGGCTGTGGGTAGGGCGTTCCACATTCACAGATGAATAACATCCCAATAGGCCACCTTGTTTATTGTTTGATTCCGTTTTAAAAATAGACAATAATACAAAGAATAAGATAGAATAGACAGAGTAAAATAGTGCAATAGTGCAGTGCAATCAAATAGTATATAATATACATAAAATGAGCACATAAAGTGCAGACATATAAAATCACAGTTTTTTACAGTGCAATAGAATTATTCTGGATTACTGTTAAACAGTTTAAAAGTCGTCTTTACTTTCTTTGTTTGGTATCCACAGTTTAAAACCTGACAGTAGCATTATTATGTACAGTGATACAGGTATAAAAACACTATGGTAGTAAAAGCAATATTCAAGGTTCCTGAGACAGTATTCCCCCTGTTGCCGTCGTCACACATTGTAATCCGATGTCGTTTCTGAGTTACATAATTCAGCTCCGCAGGGAAAGTGTATATTAGTAATCATGCTGTTTACTTTGCCGTTTTGGATCTCCTATTGAGAGCTGGTTCTGTGTTGACACTGCAGATTCTTATCTGAAGTTCAGTGCACATGACACTGACTTCATCTCGTAAATAGCTCAAAGCATGTTAGTACTATGAGTACAGTAGGTCTCAGACATACCTTTAGATCAGGTCTCTCTTGATTCCTGTCCCTCCTCCCAGAGGGAACATTCTGTTCCACAGGAATGACCATGCTTTGACGTGAGAATTGTAAAGATACTGCAGAATTTATATTTATTCTGTACAAAATTTGATGGCAAAATTCAAAAGTCATTTAAAACATTAAGTGATTGATAATCATCTAAAATCTTGTGGAATGGCTTTATTAGATTTTTCCAGTGGTTGGTCTAATTAAAAAGTAATTGTAATTAAAACATAAAAAAATATATATACTAACCTTCTACTGTAATATGTCTATACTACTATGCACTCAAGAATGTATAGCATTCAAGTTCAACACTGTTGACGAACAATATCACTTACCCTTAGCTGCCAGAGTTGTACCCTTCCTGGTGACTTGTTGTACACAACTTGTAAGTTGCTTTGGATAAAAGCGTTCAGCTAAATTCCAAAATATAAACTTAATTAAAGTATGTTGTTTTGAATGTGAATTTCCACTCTTAAAAAGAAATCAGCAAATCTATCGTGTGTATACTTAGACTGTTAGTGATAGGGTTTGTGTGTGTGTCTTATAACTATGAAATACGTAGATTTTAGTGTTACATAAACTATGTCTTTATTTTATTTTAATAAATGTTTTACTTATTGATAGATACATACTAACTGTATATTCCACATTGCTGAAACTATTTCCTGTAATGTACTGACTAGAGAACACCGCTTTTCAAGCTCCTGAAGACTTTTTAGGCAATTCTCCTTCACATTCCTCTGCATTATATAATGCATCTTTTAATTATGTGTAAAATAAATAAACAAACAAACAAGACCCCCAACTCCTACATACTGTACCACCTGCCTGCATACCAGCATCCAGGGATGAGACTCCCATTCAGGAAGGAAGCTCACAGCTTTGTGGGCGGGGCTTTAGTGTTATTGAAGTATTGCTGTCTTGTGGTCTTGTAGTTTTCTCAGAGTGAGAGGCACCTAATGTGAGGAAGATACCTTGAGAAGGAGCTGCAGATACACAGGAAGGAGACAACATCATCGCAGCTGGATCAATACAGGTGACTCAATACAGCTGAATCAATACAGGTGACTCAATACAGGTGAGTGCTGCTCAATACTAACCTTTTTATTTGGACACAAACATACATGTAGATGTAGGGTAATGAGAGATGGGAGTCGTGTAAAGGAGCAGGCGAGGTGAGAAACACTTGACTATGATTTAAAGCTGAAATGTAGTTCTGGGATAGCAATTTGAACCTCTGAAACTTAAATAATTAGTCAATTAGAATTGATTGAATTTAATTAATAAAGTGATTACATTCAAATGTTTTGTCATTATACAATACAAGTACAGTACAACGAAAACAAGTTTGGCATCCTGCAAATGTAACAGTAAAGTGCAATAGTAATATACAATGTACAGGTGATTAAACTTGGTATAAAATATATAGATTCAGTGCTAATCAGATGTATGTAGAGAGTTGTAATATTAATGTACTGTACAGTGATACAGGTATAAAGACACTATGGTAGTACTGTCTGTAAGTCATACTGGCCAGCAGTGTAACTAGTAAGAGTAGGTAAGGGATAATGTACAGATATAGATATAGTATCTACAGATATGTAAAAAGGAAACTGGATCCCCGGAACACTGTATGAAGCTAAGACATGTTTGTTTGTGGTGTCCCACCCACTAAACAATTTAAATGGCATTTCTTAGATTTGTGTTGAGATTCTAAACGGATTTGAAGTGTTTGTAATTGAATTATTCTCTAGGTAATTTTTTTCATTTCAAAACTACATAGTGGAGGTTTGAAGGATGTATTATGCCCATAATCTCACATATCCCCAAAACTCTGAACTGTCTAGTATAAATTCAAATGCTAATAAACTCAGGTGTACCATAATCCAGGTGTACCATAATCCAGGTGTACCATAATCCAAGTGTGCCATAATACAGGTTTACCATAATCCAGGTGTACCATAATCCAGGTGTACCATAATCCAGGTGTGCCATAATCCCGGTTTACCATAATCCAGGTGTACCATAACTCACGGATTATAATTGTGGGGCACCTAGGCCTTCTATGGCAGCTGTAGCAGTTGGAAAAGGTGCTACCCAATTTCCCCTCTGTGTTCAGTAGAAAGCTATCCGGCTGCAAACTAGCCTAGTTTAGGAAACTGGTTCTTAGTCCCACAACAGTTGACAGCCCTGTTGTTTCGCCTACAGCAGTTGCTGACCCACAGGCACCTGAGGCCAAACAGTAAGAGACCACTGACGTCTGACTGAAGCCCTTAGGGATGGGTTTCATTCTAGAAAGCTATACTGTAAAAAAAGAAAAAGAAGAAGAAAAAAACCTACTGTCTTCAATTATGTTCAGTTGTGAATTTTACATGAATGCCAGCAATCATTTTGAAAGATTAGAATATACATTTTCCCTTTCTTCCCCAGATGATGAATATATCATTTTGGAACCAAATTATTTAAAGGAACATGCCAACATTATGATAAATGCACTTACTGTCTTCTCCAGAGTCAGACAAGAATATAGATACCAGTTTCCTCTCTGTGCATTCAGTAGAAAGCTATCCGGCTGCAAGCTAGCCTAGCATAGCACAAATAAATGGAAGCGGATACAGACCAGCTACAGTAGCTTAGCTTAAAACTCTGGGAGAGTTGTTTTTGGCCAACAGCTAGGCTAACTGGTCCATATCCGCTTCCATTCTGAGGTGATTAACCTGGAACATTAAATAGCACCTGTTAAAACCTCCTGCTCCTACCCAGGCCCAGTTAGACAATTCCTGAACTTGAACTTCATCGGTTTGTGATAGATTATTAGTTACTGGGTATTTCAAAGTACCTCATATTTGATACTATTTTTAAGATAACAACTATAGGGCTTTCCAATGATATAAAATATGTGTATGATTATCATCATTATTATTGTTATTATTCTTCATATGTAGTTGAACTTGAACTTGTTGAACTTGAACTTGAAGATAAAATGAATTTCTTAGAAAAATTATAGTGTATGGAATGTAGACAATCTTGTGGGCAATATATAACAGATTAGAAATAGCATCTATTGTTCAAAAGTTATGAATGAATGAATGAAACTAAATATCAGGAAAAAAATTTATTATAATTTTGAGCCGGATTCTTTTTACAATAATTATACATTATTTATATAATAATTTAAAGGGGAACTATCCTGGGGCGCTCCAGTAGCATACCATATAGCGCGCTGAGTCGCGAAGCGGTTGTTTCGGGTTCGCTTCCTACACCCGGTGACCATTTGCCGCATGTCTTCCCTACATCTCCTCCCGTTCTATCGGTCCTGCGTGGCCAGGAAACAGCTGTAAAAATGCTAAAAAGATAATAATAATTAAAAAAAGGGGAACTATCTTACTATTTCTTTCACTATTTGGGAGATTTTACACAATTCCTGTGAGTCTATGGAACACATCTGTAAGTATTTTTTCAAAAAAATGCATTGTTTTGTATTTCTAATTAAGTACTGTAGAGCAGCAGTTTCTGCCCTTAAAGATTCCAAGCTGTTTTTGGCTGGGCTCCTCCCATACTCGCAATGCGCTTTGAGTGACAGTCACCCACTGCACTGCAATGCACTGGCAGATACCTTTTGGGGGAGAGAGAGATAGAGAGATAGAGAGGGACTAATTAATTTCGCCGTGGGGGGCATAATCCTATGGGACAATGCATTGGTAACTTGTTTCAAATGACAATATATACCCCTGTGAATATTATTGCACGGATCGGAACAGACCAGGCTGCAGAAACAAATTAGTGGGGGGGCATAAAATGTTCTCGGGGGGGCACAATGGTTTTTCAACACAGGTTCCCTTTTATACGTTTCAGCTGGGACAACGGCGCTGTGGCTTGCTTGGCGCTGCCCATGGTGCTGAACTAAACAGCAGAGAGGCAATTGAAAAATCTAATTTCTCTATCTTAAGAACATTCACTTATACAAAAACAGACTGAACGGATATATATAACAGACCTGCTGGGGCAGCAGACTGAGAGCAGGGGACACAGACAGGCTGGATAAGATGGTCAGGAAGGCCAGTAGCGTGGTTAGGGTGTAGCTGGACGCCCTAGCGAGGGTGGCGGAGAGGAGGAACCTTGCTAAGCTCCAGGACATCAGGGTAAACCCCTCCCACCCACTATACACAGACTTGGCTGACAGGAGGAGCATGTATTGTTATAGGCTCACACTACCTAAATGCAGCACTGAACGGCACAGGAAGTCCTTCATTCCGATAGCCATCAGACTATACAATGCATCACTGTGCCTCACTGCATCACTGAGCACAGAGTGACAGTTACCATCTTCCTGGACTCTTACTTTTTAAACAGCACTGTGCAATATTACACCTACTGTAGACTTCAGTATATTTTTACTGTATTTATTTACTGTATCTTTTATTCTATTTTTATTCTATTTCATTTGATTCTATTCTTAGGCCATTTGTTTTGTTATTCTTATTCGTGACTTGTTCTGTCTAAATGTTTAATGTTGAGTGATTTGCAGTGTCAAATTTCCCTCAGGATAATACATTTCTATTCTATTCTATTCTATTCTATATCTTTGAAAAGTCTCCATTTATTCAACACTTCTGAATTCACTGACAAACTGAACTGAACTGACAAAAATAAGGTGCATAAAAAAGCAAACAAAATTCCTCCACAGGCTACTCACCATCATTAGTAGAGTGGCAAGCGGCGTTTGGGGACAGAGTGAAATCTTCTTAAAACACTGCCCCTCCACTCATTCCTGAACTTTTTTGTTAAGTCCTTCTCAAATGCCAACTGAATTAAATTGGCCTTGCGTCGATGAAGCATACTAAGGCGATGTTCTGTAAAGATGTTCTTGAGGGTAGAAAACGAATTCTCACAGAGTGCCGTGCTAGCTTCAGTAGTGTTGTTGTTGACATCAGTGCCCACTAGGGCTGTCCCCGACTAAGCATTTGGATAGTCGACTTTGATTGACCAAAAAAAAAAGAAAAAAAAGAAAAAAAGAAAAATGGGTGGGCACAGCTGACTCAGTGGGCGGGCCAGGCCCCCCAATGCCCGCCCATGGCGCCGGGTCTGGATCCGAATACGCGTGGGAGCATGCGCTATCAAGAGTCAAGAGTCAAGAGTCAAGAGTCACTTTATTGTCCCATCAGCTGGGAAATTTGTCTTGGGCTTACACCCACTACAGCCACAGACACATACATACAGACATTGTGCAAACCATACCATGGTCTTCAGGGGAGCTCATTATATTTTGGGGGGGGGGGGGGGGGGGGGTCAGCAGCGCTGCGCATGCCTCACAGGGAGGACTTTACTGTGACGCTTGCTGACATAGGCAATAGGTATGAGTAACGTTACAGAACCACACATAGTCCACACCACGCAGGTGTCTGCATGCATGATGAAGACGCACATATTGAAATACACATTCTCAGATTAACCCCTCTGATCCAACACTAAAATTCACACACAACAGTCCTATTTACACATAAACACACGGATGAACCAATACCGAACAACAAGTCCACGACCAAACACATAGAGTCTAACATTATTATATGCAAATGCAACATTATCACACCAGTCAGCAGTGGCACCCTGGTCAGTACAAGGCTTACTTCTTTGATATTTTGTTTAACTTTCGACATTATCCTGAATACCTGTATTTTTTTTCTTTTAAAACGACGGGTAAAATTTGATTCGAAATTGTGCCTGCAGGCTGCAGCGCCGCCACGCTCCGAATGGTAAACGCAAGAATAGCATGCATGTTGCCATCTATTACGAGTAGGGTATATCTGCAGTGCCGCAACCCCATAGATTTATGCTATTGTCTATTACGGTGAATTAGTGCGCAAATCATGAATCATACATCAAAATAGCCTAATTTTACGCATTATACACGATGATGACGATACAGAAAATTACAGAAAATGAGAAATGCATGGCAAAAATAGCATTTATTGTCAGTATTTTAGAGACCCCCCAAAGATTCACAAATCATGTTTTCAGGGGAGCTGATGTCTCATCTAGCTCCCCCATGGTTCGCACCCTGCATACAGACATGACACAACACAACTGACTCCAAACAGAGGAGATACACAATATAAAAGATGACAGTAAAATACCTGCACAGCAGGATGTCTGGCAACACCACATTAGAATAGTATACCCAAATATATATAACATAATAGTATACCCAAAAAACCCAAATATCGGTTATCGAATATTGATAATATAACAACCAAATATCAGTTATTCGATAGTTGCCCTTTATCTGGCACTATTTAAAAGTTTAACGGAGATCGGAATAAAGGAGTTTTTAAACCTATTTAGTCTAGAGCGTGGAACTCTAAACCTCCTTCCAGAGGGCAGTAGCTCATACTCTGCATGTAAGACATGGGAAGGATCCGAGACTATTCTATTGGCTTGCCTTAGAGTAGCCTGTTCAAAAATAGACTGCAGGGATGGGTGACCTTTCACCCCTATGATCTTCCATGCAGTCTGCATCAGACGGACCAGTTTGGACTTTAATTGTACAGACAGGTTACCAAACCAAGCTGTAATACCGTATCTATTGAGACTCTCTAATACAGATTGGTAGAAAAGTAGCATACATTTTTGATCTACACCATGAACTCTAAGTTCTCTATGATATTTGATAACAGGTTGACGTGAGTGCTGATACGAGAGAGAGCGAGAGAGAGAACGAGCGAGCGAGAGAGAGAGGGAGAGAGAGGGAGAGAGAGATAGAGAGGGCGAGAGGGAGAGGGAGAGACAGATAGAGAGAGGGAGAGAGAGATAGAGAGGGAGGGAGAGAGAGGAGAGATCGCTCCGAGAGCCCGTGTGTGCGAGTGCGCGTGTGTGAGCGACTCGACTCGCGACTGTGTGTAAATGCAGAGGGAGAGACCGCTCAGAGACAAGTCGCACCGTGAGAGCCTCTTTCTCCCTCTCTCTATCTGTCTCTCCCTCTCTCTCTCTCTCTCTCTTTTTCTCTCTTTTGAGGAAGTGTCAGTGACAGGGAAACCGCTTCCGCATTATTCCCACTCGCTCCGTTGTTGAACGAATTGTTGATTGTGAGTGGTGGAACTAAACCACAGAAGGGGCGGAGGTACGCATATCATTATGCAAATAATTCTGCTTCCATCACAGTGGACCAAAATTCAGAATGACTCGGTTCAGTGGGGGAGGATCTAGTCTCATGTGAACTGGAGGAAGGCACCAAAATGAGAATTTGAGACATAGATGGTGTTGGTACAACCCCACATTGCTAGAAAACAATGCTAAACACTGGAAAAGGCAATTCATAAGATAGTCCCCCTTTAATGTGTGTGTTAACATTTTTATTCAAACTTACCCCGTTCTCTTCCTCGAGCCTTGTCTTCCACCATGACTCTCTGCCTCTCTACAAGCCTATCATCTCTGGGCATGTGGGCCGCACCGACCCGGTCACACTCATCGTCCGTTCTGGGCTGATCAAATTAAATATATTATTATATATAGAATATGACCCAGTAATGAATAAACTAATAACAGCAATGTGGCTATTTGAAAACATTGCATATGTCTATGATCCCTCGGGTACGAGCGTGGGCGTGCAGGGGACTAGGATGCGTGACATACATGAGCCCTTTTCCTGGCTATTTTTCCACTCGCCTCGCTGCTTTAGAAACATTACCAAAATCTCAACAAAAACATCTCACAAACACTATAAACTCAAAAGTCGGAAACTGAACGAATGCTATAATATGTCCAACAACTGCCTATAATTTATTAAAAACACTACTTACATCAGAGTTTCAAAATGCACGCTGCAGCTATATTCCTGGGTACAATATTTTTTCAAGACCGGGCGCTCTGAACATTTCTTCAAATGACATGAGCGTTTTATATAAATGAAAGGGGAAGTCCTCACCTTCAAGAATCCATTGAGATTTCATCCCTCCAACAAGAATTGACTGAATGGCCCCACTCTGCATGTGCCCAACAGCGCCCTCTCTAGCGTCGATGCAGCATTCAGTGCTAGGAGAGCAACATGCAACGGCCCGTATTCGGCCCGACCGCGTCTATGCCTTCTACAACGCTGTTCGGTTTCCGGGTTCCTCTGATTGGCCACTAAGCCCACGTGACCCTACGCTAGCACGCCCCCCTTATGGCTGAGAGTAGTGGCAGGCAGAGAGCCTTGCTACTACTAGCCGAGTGATGAATGAAAATGTATCTGTTTCACCTAACAACACTATTGCTCCGTGATCATAGCCATCCATCTCTAAAGCTAACCACTATTTGTAAAAGCCACAACCACGTTACCATATGTAATAATGTAAATCATTGTGTCGTTGTACATATTGTGTATACACCGTTAGAAGCTAACGTAGCTTAGCTTGGTAGCTATTGTTGTGCTAACGCCATACGCCGACACCCAGCTTGTTAGCCAGCATGAATGCCCGATTTTGTATACCCTTGTCCTCACAAGTATTCTGCCATGGAACTTATGGACATGACAATAGTAGTAGTTATAAGGTGTTTGATCATTGTGTCGTTGTACATATTGTGTATACACCGTTAGAAGCTAACGATAGCTATGAGACGACAGAGACGACAGAGTACAGCAACTTGCAATGGGCCTGGTCTACAAGATACACTACGCGACCAAGGTACCCATGTACATGTCAAAATACTTCCCAAAGGTCAGTGAATACCACGATCACAACACCAGAGGGAGCTCCACAAATCATGTAAAACCCAGATTCGGATCAAACAAGGGACTAAACACGTTTCGCAATTATGCCACATCAATGTGGAACGCCCTGCCTAAAGCTGTAAAGGAATGTGAATCACTACCCACCTTCAAAAACACTCTCAAAAAACACCTACGTGAGACTGCAATTCGAAACTGGCCCCTACAAATGTCCTAACCTAGTTGTACAGTAAATGACCAAGTAAGGCTTTGTCAATATTCCAATGTACAGTGTAAAATGTGTGTGTGTCCCCTTCCCAACCCCCCCCCCCCCCCCCCACCTCCAATGTACAGCCCTCACCCAACCCACCCAACCCCACCCCACCCAACCAACCTCCTCCAATGTACAGTTTCTATGCCAAATGTATATACACTCCTTTTCTGGACACTTTTGTATCACAAACTACTGTATTTGCAAATCTGATATGTCATAAATGTATAGATGTAGCAGTACTGTCTATCTGTATGTCATGTATGTCATATATGTTATGATGAATTGAAAATGGGGGACCCTGATGTAAACAAGTCGAAAGTCTTTCTCTGGTCTGCATCCCCTTAACAATTGTATGTATTGAGCTGTACTGTACTGTACCCATTCTGCAATCTGTTAATAAACTTTTCAATCAATCAATCAATATGAGCTAACTAACGCTACAAGCTCAAACACCCTACAACCACCACTATTGTCGCGTCCACAAGCTCCTCCGGCAGAACACCCGCGAGGACAAAGGCACAAAGAGGAGAGAACCACCCCAAATCGGGCACTCATGCCGGCCAACAAGCGACCTGCGTCTATGCTTTCTACATCGGGCATTCATGCTGGCTAACAAGCTGGGTGTCTGCGTATGGCGTTAGCACAACAATAGCTACCAAGCTAAGCTATGTTAGCTTCTAACGGTGTATACACAATATGTACAACGACACAATGATTTACATTATAACATATGGTAACGTGGTTGTGGCTTTTACAAATAGTGGTTAGCTTTAGAGATGGATGGCTATGATCACAGAGCAATAGTGTTGTTAGGTGAAACAGATACATTTTCATTCATCACTCGGCTAGTAGTAGCATCTGCCTGCCACTACTCTCAGCCATAAGGGGGGCGTGCTAGCGTAGGGTCACGTGGGCTTAGTGGCCAATCAGAGGAACCCGGAAACCGAACAGCGTTGTAGAAGGCATAGACGCGGCCCGACCTGCCTGTGGGCGGAATGCACAAAGTCACGGCACTTTGCGAGCGTCTAGCGCAGGGGTTGGCAATAGGCGGCCCGCGGGCCGAAATTGGCCCGTCAGCAATCATTTCTGGCCCGTCAGTTTATTTTGAGAATATGATATTTATTTTATTTTCATCATATTATTTTTATTATATACATACTTTATGTTTTATCCATGTTGAGAGTGAATAACCGGTATAGGCAGTGAGGTGCAATGTACCATATAGGCTTGCTCAAAGTGAGGTGGACAGCGCGTGGTGCTGAAATGGGAAACACATCCATGAAATAAAAACACCAGTTCAGTAAGTCATTCAAGCTTTATCTTTACTCATGACTGACGGCACCACACATGCATGTGAACAGTAATGCAATTAAAAACAATGCAAAAACAATGCAATTAAACTTTAAACAAAAACAGTGCTTGAAGAAGCTCCTGAAATGACGCGCTATAGGTATTTGAATTATGAGACATTCGTTAACTAAATGAAAAATACTATTTGGCATTAAACAGTAATGCAATTAAAAACATTGCAAAAACAAGGCAATTAAACTTTAAACAATTTGGCAATAACAGGCTTAGTATTCACTTAGTGTGAAAAGTGGCATCTCCCGTCGGTCACTATTCGCTGGATATCTGGTGATATGGACGTCACTTTAATCCGCAGGCAGTTCTCAAGGTTTCCATTTCCAGTGCAGCCTCATCTAACAAGGTTAACTATCATAATCGATCGTTCCACTATATTCCTTTATCCGTAATTGATCAGTCTCCCCAGTTAGTAGCTAGATTAATATATTTAGCGGAAGTGTCAATAATCGATTGCGGGGGATTCCCCAATCTGGATGCGTCAGCCCCAGTCTCCTCCATAGACCAGACCGTCTCATTTAACAAGAGGCTTGTTTGAGATTCAATAAGTATAATAATAAGTAAGACAACGGATAAGTTTAACAAATTCCATATAAATCGATAGTTTTAACATTAAACATTCAACATTAAACCGGTCTGTGGCGTCAGATAGACGGTTGCGCGTAATGTAGGATAGACCGATAGAGAGAGGCGCTTTATAATACAATGGAAAAAAGACAAAGGTATAATGTTCAGTGAAAACATGTATATGTCGTTTACAGTTTATTATGCCACCTATGCAGCTCGTTTATTTTGACAGAGTTAAACATTTTTCACTATCATTATATTAAATTAGCCATTGTTTTTGGTTCTGGCCCGCCATACAATGGCTTGGAGAAAAATTGGCCCGCGGCCAAACCTAATTGCCGACCCCCTAGCGGCTCGGGCTGCATTTTCCGCTGAACATATAAGCTACCGAATTAAAGATCTATTTGTTGCTGTTCCAATGCCACCTCATTCGACCAAATCCGTGCCTCGGTTCTAGAGTTACATGATGATATGTCAGGCGAGCGTCTTTTTAAGCGTGTGCGTCAAATGACCACCCCGGACTCCCGACGCTCCAGAACTGCCAATCATCCGCTGATGGTTAAAATGATTGGTCAGCATTGTAGCCAATGAGTGTAGCTTTCCAGCGAATAAGGGATCTAGGTGAAAGTTGACGAGCGAAAACCAGAAGTCAATCACACTTGAGAATGAATGGCCGTGGACGAGGAAATGGAATTCTGGAGAGCTTTTCTTTTGGCACACGATTTACCCGGATCTCTCCCAAAGACCCATTTCTGAAAGAATTTTTATAAAATTTGGACCTGTACTACATAAGACTTCAGGCTATGGATGCCATGTTTTCCAGCTTATACCTATTTCTTTTTATATATATATTTATTTTATTGCAACTGCTACAGAAAATAATTCAAGTTCAACTCAAGTTCAGACCTGTTACTCTATTTCATTAGCACTAAAAGTGATTTACCTTTTTTGCATTAGTAACTTCAGAATGTTATCTTTCAAAAGAGACCAGGCTTATGCATGTGCTATAAGTATAAAGATAAGCTTTGCAAAAAAAGTATGCAGTCCTCAAGTTCACACTTTTCTGGGTGCCTGTTAAGAGGCTAAATGGCTTAAGCGTAATCAGTAATTACAGCTTTACACTGTCAATGGTGAATAAGCAATTTGAATGCAGGTTGCTCAGGTCATTAAGTATTGTACTTAACAAGATAAAATGTTTTATGACCTGTCTATTTTCTGCTCAATATGCTCAAAGTATTCCCTGTTAAATGTTTAATAAACAATGTTTTTTTAATATGTCAATCATTTCAATAATACACAAAAGTGAATTTTACATAAACACTAAATCACAATGTAAAGCCGGTGTTTTATTTTTCAAATAGTGTATATCTCTTACTTCTACTATTTCTCTGTTTTACTGTTGATCCAGGCTGGCCATCTGAGAGAAGGATTACAGTAGGCTACCATGTCAAAAGGTAAACAAACCAACGTTACAAACCAAATGCCATATTTCAGCCGCAGTTGTGTAATGATACTTGGCCTGGCATACAAGCATCACTGACACTGTGTTTACATTTGTGTGTGTGTGTTTATGTGTGTATTAATGTGTGTGTGTTTGTGTTATGTGTTAATGTGTGTGTTAATGTGTGTGTGTTTATGTGTGTGTGTTTGTGTGTGTGTGGTGTGTGTGTTTGTGTGTGTGTTAATGTGTGTGTGTGTGTGTTAATGTATGTGTGTGTGCGTGTGTTTGTGTGTGTTAATGAGTGTGTGTGTGTGTGTGTGTGTGTGTGTGTGTGTGTGTGTTAATGTGTGCGTGTGTGTGTGTTTATGTGTGTGTGTTACAGCTGTTAAAGCACAGGTGTTTCAAACCACCCAGATTCGGTCTCCTCTAAAGGGAGATGGCAGCTGGATCCGCAGAGCCTCAGAGGAGGCGAAACCCAGGTACAGAAAAACACCTTTTATCAACACAAATTAAATCTGATTTCATAAGGCAGGTTATGTTTATGAATCACATTATAATTATGTGGAACATTTTCTCTTCCTCAATGTAGGTCTTTAACTAGAAGGCTAGTAATAATGTAGGTATTTAACCAGAAGGCTAGTAATAATGTAGGTCTTTAACTAGAAGGCTAGTAATAATGTAGGTCTTTAACTAGAAGGCTAGTAATAATGTAGGACAGGTCTTTAACCAGAAGGCTAGTAATAATGTAGGTATTTAACCAGAAGGCTAGTAATAATGTAGGTCTTTAACCAGAAGGCTAGTAATAATGTAGGTCTTTAACTAGAACTTCTAGAAGGCTAGTAATAATGTAGGTCTTTAACTAGAAGGCTAGTAATAATGTAGGTCTTTAACCAGAAGGCTAGTAATAATACAGGTATTTAACTAGAAGGCTAGTAATAATGTAGGTCTTTAACTAGAAAGCTAGTAATAATGTAGGTCTTTAACTAGAAGTCTAGTAATAATGTAGGTATTTAACCAGAAGGCTAGTAATAATGTAGGGCTTTAACTAGAAGGCTAGTAATAATGTAGGTATTTAACTAGAAGGCTAGTAATAATGTAGGTCTTTAACTAGAAGGCTAGTAATAATGTAGGTCTTTAACTAGAAGGCTAGTAATAATGTAGGTATTTAACCAGAAGGCTAGTAATAATACAGGTATTTAACCAGAAGGATAGTAATAATGTAGGTATTTAACCAGAAGGCTAGTAATAATACAGGTATTTAACTAGAAGGCTAGTAATAATACAGGTATTTAACTAGAAGGCTAGTAATAATGTAGGTCTTTAACTAGAAGGCTTGTAATAATGTAGGTCTTTAACTAGTAAGCTAGTAATAATAATGTAGGTCTAGAAGGCTAGTAAAGGTATTTAACTAAAGGCTAGTAATAATGTATGAATTCTATATCTGTATTATGAAATCATGCTACAAAGGATCTTTATTTCCGGTATCTTACCAATGTGTAACTGTAGGCTGTTATGTCTGCCACCATGTTTGATGTCATTCAGTCCTGCAAATCTACCCCAAAATGCAAAGTGGTCACACTGATTGCGGTTAATGCGTTGCTCTGCAGCAGGAATTTATTAATTTAGAACTGTGTGCATGTAATGCTAACAAACACACAGACAAACACACAAAAACACTGCCCACTCTCCATATAGTTATTAGCATTAGCATGCTTTAATTGCTTAATTGCTTTAATATCGCCAGTTTTATTGCCTCAGCAGGTTCGTGACATTCATTATGACATTTCTTACTTCATGAGCAATTAATACCATTATTAGATAATTCTACACCATGTTAGGAAGCATAAGAAGCATGTTATGAAGCATAGGAAGGGTGATAGGAAGCATAGGGAGGATGTTAGGAAGCATAGAAAGGGTGATAGGAAGCATAGGAAGGGTGATAGGAAGCATAGGGAGGATGTTAGGAAGCCTAGGAAGGGTGATAGGAAGCATGTTAGGAAGCATAGAAAAACATGTTAGGGAGCATAGGGAGGATGATAGGAAGCATAGGGAGGATGTTAGGAAGCATAGAAAGGGTGATAGGTGCCCAGGTTGCCCATATGGTAGATCAGGGCTTGATGTAATTTAGTGGAGTCTATAAAGTTCTCATCCAACATGATACGGCAACATGGTGCTTGTGGACTTGACCACTAAACAATGTGCTTTGTCCATGTCATTGTGCGTGGTGGAGTAGCATGTACACGGTCCTCATTTCAAATCATTACAAATCTGAATACATTTATGTTTATTGTTTCCATTTCCAAGGAAACCAGAGCTACCAAGGAAACCAGTTCTTAGTCCCACAACAGCTGCCAGCCCTGTTGCTTCGCCTACAGCACTTGCTGACCCACAGACACCTGAGGCCAAACAGTAAGAGACCACTGACGTCTGACTGAACCTCTGAGGGATGGGTTTCATTCCAGAAAGCTATATACTACATCTGTAAAAAAGAAAAAAACTAAAACCTACATAATCTTCAATTATGTTCAGTTGTGAATTTTACATGAATGCCAGCAATCATTTTGAAAGATCAGAATAGACACGTTTTCCTTTCTTCCCCAGATGAATATATCATTTTGAAACATTACTCTTTAAAGGAACACGCCAACATTATGGGAAATGCGCTTACTAGATACCAATTTCTTGTCTGACTCTGGAGACGGTAAGCGCATTTCCCATAAAGTCTGCACGTTGCTTTAATATTTTGATGCAATATTGTAATGAAAATGTGTCATGTTGACTACAGGACAGGATCTGCCACAGAGACCAGACCACCTCTACTCAGACAGAGCTCATACGTCCTCTCAACGGCTATGAAATTTGAGTGAGTGGAGTTACACCATCAAATGTTAACGTATATCTAAAAAAAATAAAGAGAAATGACTTTGTGTAAGTGTGTAGGAACAAATACAGAGCTAATATGTTGGTAACACTTTATAACACAGCCCACGTTGTACAGTGTAAATGCCCGGACTTATGGTGTAACTTCATAATAATCTGTATGTATAAAATTTTAACCGGCTCCTACTGGTACTTAAATGTAGGTATAGCAGAAGAAAACAAGACAATGAGGAACATTTGGGTGTTATTTCCCCGACATTTACCCTGTATGTGAATTCTGCTGTACCTACAGTACATTTAAGTACCAGTAGGAACCAGTAAATCTTTTTATGTAAAAATATATATATATATGGATTCATACAAGGAAGTTACACAGTAAGTTCCAGGTAATTACACTGTACAATGTGGGCTGTATTATAAAGTGTTACCAATATGTTTATTAAAAGTTAACAAGCCATTTATTGGCATCTATGCTAAATCCTTAACCATTAACCATACGTGTTATTATTTTTTTGGTTACGGTATATTATACGATAGAGCCTGAACATGCGGCTTATTTTTCAAGGTGCATCTCTTAACCCCACAGATCGGTATCCACTCCAGAGAACTCTCCATTCAAAAAGGTCCCATTATCTGCTAAAAGGTATGCGTTTAGCTCGACAAGCTGAAAATATTCTACCCTCCTATATGTCTGCATTTCCCACTGCATCTCCTTCCATTAATGTCATATCTGTGTCACGTCGGTAAGTGACATTTACACAAAAAGAGGTGTCAAAGTAACCCAGGAGGTTGTTTCTAACACTTGTGTTAAACAATGGCAACCTAGCTTGAATTTGTGTTGCTATTAACAATTTGGATGCCACTGGTTATATATCGTATGGCTATCGCGTCCCGCTCTAGCCTAATGAGATACCCCTTATCTCCTAGTACCTACTGTACACCACCACGAACAACTTAATGCACCCATACCTGACCGGGCCCCGCCCCTATGGAGGCGTAGCCTATAAGACCATGGTTATGGTCACCAAACACCCTTCCTCTATTTTCGTTATCATATCGGCTGCGTGCACCGTATGTAACTAGTAGGATGAAAAGATTAGAGAAGGTTCATAATGTTGAAAGCTTACCGGAGGATTGCTTTTCCCTGGCTTCTTCGGAGCATGTTTCAGCGACACATGAGACCTGTGCTGATGTTTCCTCGGCTGACGACGGCAGATTGAGGGGCAGCGTACAAGGTTTGACTAGCAAGTCGGCTTGTACAAAGGTGAGGTCTGTGTCAGTAGGCATCAATGTCGGTGTTGGTAATGCTGTGGAGTATGTTTCGGCGCCAGGGCCGGGGCGGCTTGGTGATCGTTCCACTGCAGTGGACGATTTCCTGGCAATCCTGGAGCACGCTGCTAACACTAATGCTGCTACTGCTACTTCTGCTAATGCTGATGTTGACGCTGAAATGGATCGTTGTTCTAATAATCCCCGCCACGGGATACCGCTTTTCCCTCCTCTTACCAGCTTCATTGATGAAGGTCAGTCGGTGGTGGATGTGGGGGGTTTCGCTGAATCCTATTTACCTTTTTTGCAGGTAAAGGGGCTAACAACAGGGTGCAGGCCGGGGGTACCGTGGCTAAGCAGCCAGGTAGCTTTTTTCCTGTGCCCAGGCGGGGATGAACGACGTTCCGCCCGGCCGATGCTTGATAGCGAATCGGCTCGGAGGGTGGCAGTATGGTCGGATGAGTTGTATACTGCTACAGGATGGTATTTAGCGGCGGCCAGTGTTATGGCTCAGCTGGCTAGTTTCCTATCCACAGTGGCGTCGGGTAGTAGGACTTTGGGTCCAGCCGGCATTGTAAACATGGTTCATGTTTGTGGTGTTATGGAGATCTTGACTCAGTCGCAAGCTATAACTGCGGGGAGGATTAGGATGCTATCAACTTTGGTTGTTAGGCATGTTTGGTTGGAGCAATCTCCTCTTGGGGAAGAGGATAGGTTTTCTCTCCTCACGACTCCTTTTTCCACAGATAGTCTGTTTGGGCATTCTGTGGAGGCGCAGGCGGTTGTTGATCTGGGTCCTACACCGCCTCACGCTGTGCAGCCAGAGGTGGGAGCACGGTCTCGTCAACGACTGTGGCGAGATCCTCGACAGGCGGCCATGTTTCCCCCGCCAGTGGTGCCCTGGTTGGAGAGTCAACAGGGTACCGTGAGGCCGACAGCCTTGGCGGCCGAGGAATCGGCCATTTTGGGTGAATTCGAGTTTGGTAAAACAAGCCGTCGTCATTTTGCCGCGAGCAGCCCGCTCCCCGTTCAATCCTCTCTCTGTTACTCACAGAAGCGGGGCTCTGATCGTTCTCCTTTGGCTGCGGGCCGCGAACCTTCATTGAAGCGTATGCGGCCCCATTCTTCACTTCTCATGGGGACAGGGGCTGACACCCAGTTGATGGCTGAGCCTGGGTCTGTCCGTGAGAATGTTCCGTCGCGTGGTTCCTACACCACAGGTTGTGGGTGGGAGGAACCTGGTGTTACAGCTGCCACTAGCTACAGTGGTCAGCTGGGGGACTCGTTGCCTCTTCTGTTGAATGCTCAGCAGGGGTTACCCCGGCTTCGCCTTCGCCAGGCGGGGTATCGCGCTGTTGCCTCCCACTCCCGTCACAGCGGCAGTGGTCTGCAAAGGAGAGGCGAGCGTGATTTGGGTGGTAGCAATATCACTGCAGGGCTTCGGCGTGTAGGAGCCCATGGGGTCCTCATGCCTTGCGTGTCTAGCTGCGGAACAACTCCTCAGCATGCGCTAGAGGGGTGTTCAGGGGGGGGGTGTGTGTCAACAAGTTTGATGACAGCTTCTTCCGTATCAAACCGGCCCTTTCTGTCGGGGTCCCCCCTTGGGTGCGTTGCACAGCGGGAGGGACCGGGCCAACTATCTACTGTTCCTTGCGGTCCAGCGTCAGTTGACGGCGGGTGCGCTGTGGGATTATTTTCACATATGGCGACAGGAATGCCGTCTGGATCGGTGGATGGAGAGAACATTGGAGGGGGGGCTTGTTTTGCAGTTCGCACAACCCCATCCTCCGTTCTCAGGTTTGGTGCCGACCCTATTGTCAGGGTCAGACGCAGTGACAGCCCTGGCCGACGAGATCCAATCTCTGTTGGCGAAGCAGGCCGTCGTTGTGGTTCCGAGAGAGGACGCAATGTCAGGCGTCTACTCCCGTTATTTTCTGGTACCCAAGAAAACAGGGGGGGTCAGACCTATACTGGATCTGTCCGCGTTCAATCGGTTGATTGTAGCGAGACCGTTCAGAATGTTGACCGTCAAACTCCTTCTGCTTGCTGTCAGGAGGGGAGACTGGTTCACCTCCATAGACCTGAAGGATGCGTATTTTCACATCCCGATTTTCCCTCCTCACAGGAAATTCCTACGGTTCCTGTTTCAGGGCGTAGCGCACGAGTACCAGAGGATGCCGTTCGGTTATTCTCTGGCTCCCCGCACATTCACCAAGTGCGTGGCGACTGCACTGGAGCCCTTGCGTCGTCGGGGGTTACGAGTTCTATTCTATCTCGACGACATTCTACTCCTCAGTCGTTCGGAGGAGGTTGCCAGGTCTCATACCCGGCTGGTGGTGGAATTCCTCACCGGCCTGGGTTTTGCTGTGAATTGGAAGAAGAGTACCCCTCTTCCCAGTCAACAGGTACTTGGGCTTGACATTGAGGTCGAGGCCCATGATTGCAACCCTCTCGGAGCAGCGTCGGGGGGTCTGCTGGGCATTATGTCGTCTGCTCACACGGTGGTTCCTCTTGGCCTCCTCTTCATGAGGAGGATACAGAGGTGGTTTCTCTCTTTGAGAATAGATCCGGTGAGGGACAAATGGAAACGGTTGACGGTTCCTTTGTCGATATGGGGAGATCTCGCCCATTGGAGGAGGCTGGGTATCCTCACCATTGGGGTCCCCATAGGCAGCAGGGGCTCACACGTCATGGTCTTCACCGACGCCTCTCTCACGGATTGGGGAGGGACGTGTCGGACCCATGCAGTGGTGGGCAGCTGGACAGGTCATGCTGGCCCGGCTACCCTGCATGTCAATGTGTTGGAGTTGAAGGCGGTCCTCCTGGTCCTCAAATGGTTCGACCACCTGGTGGTAGGCGAACACGTTTTGGTCAGGACGGACAGTATGACGCCGGCGGCGTATATCAACAGGCAGGGTGGAACTCGTTCCATCCACCTGCTCCGGGCGGCGGTCGAACTTTGGCTATGGGCATCCTGCAGGCTGCGCAGTCTGAGGGCGCTCCACATTCCTGGTACAGAGAATATGGGGGCGGATTTGATGTCTCGGGCCGGTCCTCATCACGACGAGTGGGAACTCCGCCCGACATAGTCAGACAGATCTGGGATCGGTTCGGGGAGGCCTCGGTAGATCTGTTTGCGTGCCGACGCTCTCACAAGTGCCCCTTGTGGTTCTCGCTCAGTCGAGCAGATCATCCCCCCTTGGGGGTGGATGCCTTCTCGACCTTTCCATGGCCGCCCGGTCTTCTGTACGCCTTTCCTCCTGTACAGCTGTTGAGTCAGCTGTTGGAGCGGATACCGAGGGAGCGCAGGACGGTGATCCTGGTCGCGCCGGACCGGGGCACGGCAGTGTGGTTCCCGGTCTTGATCCAGCTTCTGGTCGCTCCTCCGTGGGTCATTCCATGGTCGGCGACGGCCCTCTCACAGCACGACGGGTCACTGTTCCGGTTTCCGGTGTTGAGCCAACGCCTGTTGGTGTGGCTGGTGGGAGGGTGAGTCTGGAGAGGATGGACCCCTCGGTGGTTGATACCATCCGGTGTGCGCATGCTCCCTCCACTGTCGCGGTTTACGCGGGCAGATGGCGTGCGTTCCAAGAGTGGTGTAAGGGGGGGAGCTGGGACCCAGTCTCCTGCCCCCTAGATGCTGTCCTGAGTTATCTCCAGTCTCTTCTTGATAGACTGTCGGTTTCGACGGTGAGGGTATATGCGGCGGCTATATCCTCCTATCATGAGGGAATTGAGGGGACTGTTTTGTTCAGCCACCCTCTTGTGAAGCGTTTCCTGCTTGGCGCTCGACGCGTTAAGCCGGTGCAACGCTCCTTGGCTCCGACTTGGGATCTTCAATTGGTCCTCGGTCGGTTGTCCTTGGCCCCGTTTGAGCCGCTCGAGCAGGCGCCGTTGGGACAGCTGTCTTTCAAGACCGCGTTCCTGCTGGCTGTCACTTCCGCTGAACGCGTGGGTGAGCTCTGTGCTCTCTCGGTACGTCCAGAGTGCCTGTCTTTTCGGGCCGATTGCGGTGCCACTCTGCGACCTAATCCTGCTTTCGTGCCTAAAAATATCCGGAGTTCCTTCCGCTCCCAGGATATTGTGGTTCAGGCGTTTCGTCCTCCTCCTCACACCAGTGAGTTGGATGCGGGCCTTCACCTGTCATGTCCAGTCCGTACTTTGGGAATTTACCTCAGCCGTACTCAGGACCTCAGGGTTACCGATCAGCTTTTTGTCTGTTACGGTGGGTCTCGTGCTGGTAAGGCACTGTCGAAACAGCGCCTGTCCCATTGGTTGTGCGAGGGCATTGCCCTCTGCTACACATTGGCTGGGCAGGATCCCCCTGGGGGCCTCAGGGCGCACTCCACTCGTGGGGTGGCTGCCTCTGCCGCTCTCCTGGGTGGGGCCTCGGTGGAGGACATCTGTGCTGCAGCTTCATGGTCCTCCCCGGGCCCCTTTGTAAGGTTTTACCTCATGGACATGACCAGGGGTTCTGTCTCCCAGGCGGTTCTGGGATCTGTGGCCTTTCCTGCTTCCCGTCCTTTGGTAGGGTAGCAGGAGTGTGTGGGTATGGGCCACAGTGTGTTGAGTCACACGTGGTTCTGCCTGTGCGGTGTGTTCAAGGGGTTCTAGTTCCCTCTTGTTCGCATTCAGGTGGAGTTGACTGCGCCCCCCCTTCATTAGGAAGGATGGGGTGACAGGGCTCCCTGCACCCCTTGATGTGGGCTTACGGGTCCTCAGGGGGTACATCTGTCGGGTCTCGCGTCCGCTCTAACCCATATCTCATTAGGCTAGAGCGGGACGCGATAGCCATACGATATATAACGATGGGTTATGTATATAACCTAGTTATATTAGTATTGGCTGAGCGTCCCGCTCTACGCGGCCCTGAGTTCCCTTTTGAGGGATCTTTTACTGGAACGAGATTTGGCGAGGAAGAGTGTTTGGTGACCATAACCATGGTCTTATAGGCTACGCCTCCATAGGGGCGGGCCCGGTCAGGTATGGGTGCATTAAGTTGTTCGTGGTGGTGTACAGTAGGTACTAGGAGATAAGGGGTATCTCATTAGGCTAGAGTGGGACGCTCAGCCAATACTAATATAACTAGGTTATATACATAACCCATCGTTAACATGGTAAAACATGGTTGAATGCCAGCACCCACTTCAATTATAGCGTTGTGAACGCATAATCTATGTCTTAAATTATGGCTATGTGTCTAATCTGCCCGTCGCTTATCAATGACTTGTTTGCAGTCAACATTGTTGAAACGGATTGTTTTTTTAATCGGTTAATTTCCGTTTTTATATCATTTTGAAAAGCCCTCGTTTTCTTGAAAGTTTCAGGAAAATATAAAGATTCCGTGATAAACGGCATTTATTGGAATATTCTGGAATACACAAAAAACATTGTCATTTTTCGGCCTATTTATGGATCGTTTTTTTTTTTTTTTTTTTTTTTTATAAACTTTATTTTTTAGCGTTTATCGCTTTTCTGGTCAAGCATGACCGACAGAAACAGGTTGAAATGGGATGTAGAGCAGGGGAAGACACTCTGAGAAAATACGGTGGGTCCGGGAATCGAACTCGTGTACCCCAGATCCGTGACGAGCACGGTTTTCCCCGACGCAGAAATAGCGCCGAGATATGCGGTGAGCTACGGGAGCTCCCCTATGAATCATTTTCAAATAAACGATAGATTAACGATAGTATATGTAAGTACACATAAGTATATGTGTACTTATGCACGCTAGAGAAGCGAGCTGAAAAATCTATTCTCTCATTTCCTGATCAGCACGCGCACACACACACACACACACACACACACACACACAGGGCAAACGCTGATATCTCTGTGAAAACAGATCCGATTATCCTAAGACTGGTAAAATAGATTCCTTACCTCAGATCAGATGTTCTCCAAAAAGATTATTCCAATTGCTGATCGCCATTCCAAATATCGATCACGTTTATTCATTCACCGCTGGGTACTGTAAATATGTATTCCACACTGTTTTCTGGCTCGGCAATCACTTCGATCTCTTCAGATGGCTTGCCGGAAAAGTTAAATGAGGAAACTGGACCCCCCCCCCCATCAGTCTAATCCAATGGGGTGCACTTACAGGGAGAGACGATAGGGGGCGGTATTTTCCCAATGGAGCTCAGAGAGAGGTTGCTGCACTAGCGTGAGGCTCGATTAATGAAATATGAATTCAAATTGCTAAAAAAAAAAAAGACAAACAAACTATATAGCGTTGCTGGCATTCAACGGTCGGCATGAACTAACGACATAAAGCGTCGCTGGCACTCAAAGTGTTAAAACACATGTTGGGTTGTTATTAACTCATTCAGCGCCATCGCATACAAGATGGCTAGTACGCCACCGCTGTAAGTCGGGGGGACTGCAAGATTTGCGAGCCCTTAAAATATATCTTAAATTATAGCTATGGGTCTAATACACCCGTTGATTATCAGTGACTTGCTTCCAGTCAACATGTACAAAACGGATTGTTTTTTCATCGGTACATTTCTGTTTTATAGCCTTTTGAATATGAGTATAACTTTGGGTGCTTCTGAGTAATTCCAGAGAAAGACGCGATAATAGCGTTTTAGTGGAATACACTAAACACGTTGTAATTTTTCGCCTGATTATCGAATCTTCCTGAAATCAACGCTAGATCATCATTATTATCCTTCCTCATGCAAAAATGAAAAGAGCATTGGACCGTGGGGCTCCGCCGCCGCCTCCCACACATATCAGATCAACGATCAAATTTATATAGTGTTCTTACCTTGTATCTGATGTAATGCAAATTAAAGAATCCAATTATCTGATCGCTATTTGAAGTACTGGGCGCGGAGGTCCATGCCACGTTCAACAGCATTGCATATTGAGGGGGGGGGGGGGGGGGGGGCAGCCTCGCAGATGTATAGTTGAAACAGGTTACCTCCGGCTTGGATCGTCCCAGAAAAGAAACTACACCATTCCCAATGGGGTGCAATACCAGCTGGAAGGCATAGGCTGCGGTATTTGCCCTTTTGCAAGCTCAGACCCATTCCCAACGATAACATCAGGCTGGATGGATGAAAATGAATGGATATAGCTAATAAAATAAATAACGATTAAAACCCGACTATACTCGTGATTGGCGCTCAAGCGATGGCGAGTTAACCTGACTATCATCGTGCTGAATCAGTTAAACACACCCGTGACCCACCTGGATGTGTTTAGTTATGAACTACACATCTTTTAAGAGTGTACATTCCTACATTAAGTTTAGCTGTTCAATACTGGATGCCTTTTGTCATGCAAAGTCTCATACAGTTTAGTATGAACTTTGAAGTGAGACAACAACAAATACAAACTCAGTGCTCGTCTTGTACTATAATACTACAAAAAAGCACTTTACAATGGAATGATTTTTCAGGAACCGTACCCCTAACCCCCAGTGTAAGTGTAAGTGCCATGCTCAAGAGTGCCAAGCAATTTTAACCATTGAGACACATGAGACCAATGAAGAAGTTCTCTGTGACAAGGCTGGCTATACCTTGTGCACTGAAAGGCTTTAAAACACCATGAAGCATTCCTACAAAAATATAGCCTTCAATGTCCATAAAAGCAAGTTACAAACACATCCATTGGCAGGTACTATGCTAAAAGAACCCTCTTCACCATGAACACACCTGATTGAAAATCAAGGTTGATCAACTAATCAAGATCACCTGCATCAATTAACCCCTGACAAACAAGAAATGTCCAGTTATTGTTTTAAGGTTTGAAATGTATGTAGCGCTGAAGTATTGTGAGTGAATAGTGAAACATAGACAAACCAGACATAGCCTACAAACTTGCTGAAACTATTTACAATAACATTTACAATAAAACATGGTGTATGACAGAGCCCCATGAAGGTGTCTCTCCCTTCACAATCTCCCTTGCTAAATGATTATGGGCTACATTTAAAAGTGGTAAATGAATAGCCTTCCCCATGAAATATTGCTGGTACTATACTATATAAAGAAAAGTCATTGGCCATTACAAAACGTAGCTCCAGTGATCTGCTTTCCTTAGAGAGTGTCTCAAAACAGACATCCTTCTAGTAGACTGGTTATACCAGTTAGACAGTTATGCTGATTAAGAAGCAGCTCAAACGACTACCATTAAGGGCTGTAGATTCTACAGTGTAGAACTTCAGTAGCACTGATGGTTGTTATCACATTTCACTTATAATTCATCCATTAAATCATTCATCCATTCAATCTTTAATTTAATCTAAAAAATTACACTGAGGAGCAGCCCTAATTTTATATTACATTATTATATTAAAATGTATTGTTATTATACAGCAGACAGCACAAGTACAGTACAACACAAATATGTTTGGCATCTAACCAGAGTGCAAATGTAACAGTAAAGTGCAATAGCAATATACAATGTACAGGCGATTAAACTGAATATAGAACATATAGATTAGTATTGTAATAGTGCTAATCAGATGTATGTATAGAGTTGTAGTATTTGTACAGTGATATACAGGTATAAAGTCACTATGGTAGTAATTCATTATGTCAAGATGTAGTTTTCAGTGTCGTCGAGCATTTTCATTCACATAATCATCATAACTGTTATACAAAGTATACAAAACAATTTTTTTCCAATTTAAAAACCATTAGATTGTGGTGACCTGCTTGGTCGTCAGTGCTCTAAATCGACCCATGGACACTAGTGCACCTCATTTCAATGTCCCCTGCAGCTGCAGCCTGCAGGGCGTTCCACGATTCAGGAGCACAGAAGCCAAAGGCAGTTCAGTATAAACTCTAGGCGCTTTAAGTGTAAGCCAAACATTGGTTCAGAGGTCCATTCCAATAATGTGGCTCCAATTGTGGCTTTATGTAGAAACAGATGCCAATGTAGGCTGTGTGTAGGTTTGACAATGGTATGTTTACAGAATGTCCACACATTATAGACAAATGGGCTGGATTTATACAGCACAAAAGTGCTTTAGAATAATGCTTCACACACACACACACACACACACACACACACACACACACACACACACACACACACACACACACACACACACACACACACACACACACACACACACACACACACACACACACACACACACACACACACACACACACACACACACACACACACACACACACACACACACACACAAAACCCAACAGCAAGTAGGACAAGGTGTATAAATACTATCGCATACCAATGTAGGTAATTGTAACTAGGGCTGTACCAAATATAGTTTTGAATTTGATCACATTTGAATGTTCTGTTGAAGTTCACAATGTTTGCTGTGTCATCATCATTAGGGAGTAAGGTTACCAGAGCTACAGTATCATACTGTATTCAGATTTCTCATAGTCAAGACTGAACCTTAGATATCGGATATGCCATTTTACATGTGCCAATTCAAAAAAATTATACTTGTGTGTATGTTGGAATTAATGATGTGCATGTAAACTGCCTCGTTTCCCCACAGCAGATACAATGTAATAAACGACTTTCTGTGCGACTCAGGTCTGGGGCGGCCCCTGAGAGCACAACAGACCCCACTTGTGTAACAGCCGGAAATTCGGAACAAGTGTCCCTTCTGGAGCAACCGGAAAAACCTGTTGAGAAGATGACTGAGGAAAACAAGGAGGAATCTGTGGACTCCCCTGTCGACCAACCAGAACCTGCTGAGACGTCCGCTGGAGCACCTGGCACACCTGGTCCTCCTGAGCAGCCATCGGCCGAGGCGACGGGGCTCAGAGAAGAAATTGCTGCGGTCATTTCGGAGCTCGTAGCCGAACAGGAAATCGAATCCACTGAGAAACCCGCCATAGAACCTGCTGCTACAGAACCAGAGAAAGAGCCTGTGGAGGCCGAGGCTGTGGTAGAACCCGCTGCTACAGAACCAGAGAAAGAGCCTGTGGAGGCCGAGGCTGTGGTAGAACCCGCTGCTACAGAACCAGAGAAAGAGCCTGTGGAGGCCGAGGCTGTGGTAGAACCCGCTGCTACAGAACCAGAGAAAGAGCCTGTGGAGGCCGAGGCTGTGGTAGAACCCGCTGCTACAGAACCAGAGAAAGAGCCTGTGGACGCCGTGGTAGAACCCGCTGCGGACGCTGCTGTAGAGCAAATAGTAGAAACTGTAGTTGAAGTTGCGATGGATTCACCAGCTGAGGCCGTTGCTGACACTGCCCCTGTAGTTGAATCTCCTGCTCAAGACACAGCAGTAGTCACCGAACCTGTATTAGAGCCTTCAGCTGCACCAGTAGACATGGCGGCAGCAGAACCCACTGCTGAATCTACCACTGAAGCTGCTTCTGAACCTGTTGTCGAGTCAGCGCTTAAGCCACAACCAGAACTAGAGATTGACCTTGCTGCCGGACGTGTCGCCGATATTGATAAGCCTGAAGTTGTACAGGAATCATCAGCAAATCCTGTCGTTGACACTGAGCTTCCTGCTGAAACCGCAGGTGTCAACGCAACTGCAGAACCCGAGGAAGAGCCCACTGATATACCCATTGACCAACCGAACGCACAGCCCACCGAGACAACCGCTGAAGCAACTGACCCCGCCGTAGAGCCTACAGGGGACACTGGAGCCAAGGCTATAGTTGAATGTAGAGTTGAGCCTGCGATTGAAGCTGTTTTAGAGCAAGTGAGTGAACCGGCACCTGAGAAAGCAACCGAAGCTGTTGTGCAAGAGTGTGAACCCGTCCCTGAGTATTCCAAGGTTGCTGCTGTTGAACCTATAGCTGAAGCAACTGTTGAGGCTCAGTCAGTTGAACGTGCCATTGAACTGGTAGAGGCATTAGATGTGGAGGTGTCCACACCTGAGACTACTGCGGAACCTGTGAAACCTGCAGAAGAATCTCTCTCAGTGGAATTACCAGTGAACGAGCAGCCTGGTAGCACCAACACTGAATCAATGTGAGTACACTTTGATAGAAACGAACAAACCCACGTTCATTGTGTCAAGTGTAACAATTTGTCCTTGTGGGAAATGCAACTCATTCTTTGTTGATGATGAATTTGCTTTTAGCCCTGAAATGATTCAAACACCTGCGGTGGATCTGCAGTCTGTCACCACTCTGCGTGAGACTGAGTGAGTTCTTTGTCTGACTTTACAAGTAACCCTACAGTTGAATGAATCTGCTTACTTAAAGGCAGGATCTGTAATGCCATCGAACAGCGACATCCAGGCAAAATAACCCAGCTTGGTATTGTGCTTTCTTTAATTTTTTTTGTTTTGGTCTGATGTATGGGCTGGATTTGGGGTTGATATTGCTGTTCACACCCCAGGCTCTGCCAAGAGAGGTCTGGAGAAATTCACAGAATAGTAAGTTACTATTTCTCCAGATGTCTCTTTGTTGAGTCTAGGGTGTGACCAGTGATAGCAACCCATCCCCTATACACACTCAAATCCAACCCACACATCAGACCCCCATCGTACCAAATGTAATACCAAGAGTTTTTTTTTGCCTCTGTTTGCATTACAGATTCTACTGTTTATGTAGATTTATATCAACACTCAGTAACAAATGTTTTTATTTATTTTAGCATTCACCTGAAGCCAAGCAGTCATTAATTGAACAGATCTTCAGATGAAGATTAGAATATCTATCTAAGCAATCCATGACATTTGGAATGTACCGGTGATACCTAACCCAAAAATAAGTAAACAACGGGTGATACCTGACTCAAAAGTAAATAAACAACCTCTCTTGTCTTTAGCAATGAATTTACACATTACTCCAATGTACAACCTTTAGATAATGGGATTTGAAAACATCACTTACCTTAACTAAAATGGATATTTTCCTTGTCTCAAGGATTAAATTATTTAACAATGTAAACTAAATCAATCACAGTCTTGCACAGTATTTGTTTTTGGTTGTTTCTTCTGCTACACAGAGTAACACATGTTTGAACTGTTCCTCTCTGCTACAGGGACGGCAGGGCCATTTGCTCATACTGCGATGGAACAATTGATGGACATATCAAGATCACAATCAATCACCCTCCAGCCTACTGCCACCCGGACTGCTTCAAGGTTTGTCTTGCCTTCTTAGAAGAGAACAATTAGGCTAAACTCATCCAAGGCCTCAAGTAGTGTGCTTTGCAAGACCTTTTAAAGGGGAACGCCACCCATTTTAAGAATTCACATTCTCCCTGTGCCCCATAAAGTTCAGTCATTCATTCAATCTTTATTTAATCTCAAAGGATCATTGAGAGCAAGCTCTCATTTACAACAACATTGAGAAATACAACACATAATAAATACAAAAAAGAAAACAATATAGAAACAGTTTTCTATTAAAGTCAGTATTTGTGAACACGTACCATTAATTCTCTCCTGGAAAAGCTATACAGAACCATGCAATTGGTGATGTCACTGGCATGTAAAATCTGGAGCTGCTCTATAGACGATGAATGAGACTCGGACTTTATGGGGCCATACAATTTTCTAGCTTTTACACCCAAAAGAGGTTCATATTCTAGCTTTGCTAGAATGTCTCACACAATTTTCTTTAATTAGAGCCCCATTCATTGTCTATGGAGCAGCCCCAGAGTTTACATCCCAGTGACATCACCGATTGGAGGGTTCTCTCTCTGTTTTCTGTGGTGCGTGTTCACAAATACTGACTGAAGTGTCCTGGGGGCACAGGAAGAACATAATAACTGAAGTATCCTGAGGCACAGGAAGAACATACCGGTATGTGAATTCTTAAAATACGTGGCATTCCCTTTTCCCCCTGAAAGGAAATTCTGTACATTTATTTTATCCTCCCAGAGACAATATAATTTGTGTTCCTTTATTGGTCCCCTTGGGGGGCATTCAGGCAGCATAATAATAATAATAATAATAATAATAATAATAATAATAATAATAATAATAATAATAATAATAATAATAATAATAATAATAATAATAATAATAATAATAATAATAATAATAATAATAATAATAATAATAATAATAATAATAATAATAATAACAACAACACTATACAATTATTATTCTATATAATAATATAAATATAAATATAACAATAATAATAATAATATAATTGCACAATGAAGCAAAAAAAAGTCTCATAAGGCTAGTGTGATAGTTATACAACCCCATACAATGTAAAATAAGACAATGTCACCAAACACGATTTATTAAGATAAATAGCTAATTGTCTTAAGGATATACCAAGGGATTTCATAGCCTTCTTATAAATATAACCATCACCTTTGCTTAGTGTCATTTCTGAGGATGTAATCAAATTATTATAAATGATTACTATTATTAACTTAATGAATATTATATAATAAATTAAAAGACAGTTTTTAGGAATGGCATCTTTCATTGCTGTGTCTTGTCAGTGTTGTAACATCCTATTAATACTGAATACTTACCATTGCAGTGCGGTGTGTGTAGCAAGTTCCTTGGAGACATGCTGACAACGATGTTCCTGCATGGCCAGGTGATCCACTGTGAAAGCTGCTTTGTAAAAACGCTGTAGACCAGAGGACTCCCTGCATGGGACAAGGGAGGAGTCCAGAAAACACTTTGACAAGAATGAGTAATGAGAACAAGAATGTTTTGCAGTCACAGTGAAACAGTAATAGCATCCCCTTCCCAGTGTTTTACCTACTCTATCACTGCACCGAAATTAGGCATTTTCTTTGGAAAGTGGTTACCAATGGTGACAGACAGCCATACTGGAAGAAAGATAACTACACAACCATTTCATGCAAGGCCTCTATTGGTCCACAGTTTGTGTCCTGTGAAGTTATATTTTTATTGTATAATTATTTGTGAAGGCATATTCAGTATATGGACACATATATAACAAGGCAAGTTGAATAATAACACAGTAGCACCCTGGAGGAGTGGTTTACAAACATTCAGAAAAAAATAATTAATTAAAAACAGTAATACATAAGAACAAAGTGTTCTAATAGACAAAAAAAGGCAGTAGTCAGTAGATGCGACGTTTCGACCTTACCGGTCTTCCTCAAGCATGCATACAACACAAAATGACATATTTTTATACAGGAAGTGAAATAGATTGAAAAATCAGCCCCACCTGGTGATCAGGGGCGGTCCCAAGACTTGCATGATTGATACATTTTATACATGATTAAGTAACAATTTATCTTTTCATTTGACTTTTTTTTAGGAGATTTTTTACGAGAAATATCTATACTAAACACAGTATTAAGACATAATTTACAGATGGGCAACAGGCCAGTGTGTAAGGTACAAGTCCTAGCCACTGAAAACAAAAACTAAAATGAAAAAACTAAAAACAAGTCTATTGACTGTCTCCCTCTATAAGTTAAATTTATAAATAAGGTCTAATGTCAAAGTCCTCATTGAGTCCTGTTGGTGCCATAGTTTTAAGATAATGGATCCACCATACTTCTCTCCTCAGTAGGAGATTATCTATCTCCCCCTCGTCTTGGAAGATGCACTCTCTTTATTCCAAGGTATCTTAGTGATGAGACATTGTGGTGTGCCTTTTTAAAATGTAAAGCTACTGGGCTTTTTTCATCCTCATTCCGTATCGTACTCCTGTGATTGGAGCGGAGTGAGAGGCGGAGTCATGGAGTTGGAGAGAAAAAGTGGGGACAGAATGGGTTGGAGAGTGATAGGCAACCTTCGGAACGAAGAAGCCACCTAATGATGATGATGATGTGTTCAGCAATACGTGTTTTTAAAGCATGTGTTGTCTTACCGACATATGCCTTACCACATGGGCACTTAAGCATATAGATTACATTGGTAGTTGTACATGTTATTTTGCCTCTTATTTTTTTTATCTCTTTCCCAGTTGTTGGGTGATAGAAAACAGTGCATTTTTCTGTAAAGTGACATTGAGCACATGAACCACAACGTCGGTTTCCATCTGGCAGGTCATCTAAAAATGTTTGTGTTTTTTTAGGAGGCAGGTCTGATTTAACCACAATGTCTCTGATGTTATGTGCTCTCCTGTAGACTAATCTAGGGGGATCTGAAAAGATGTATCCAATGTTGGATCAGAACTGAGAAGATGCCAATGTTTTTTAATATTTTGTTTAAAAAGGTTGCCTAGAGGCGAGTATTGTGTAACACACTGTATAGGTTGTACAAACATACACATTCTGCCCAGTGCAGCCACAGTCTTCTATTGCTGGCCACTGAACACTGAACTGGAGCCGCTGGAGGTGAATAAATGCCTTGCCCAAGAACAGGTCAACAACATGCGTTTTGTTCTCCGTTACCCATCCTCTTCTTTGTCTCTTTCTTTTTGTAATTAGGGGTGAGGGGTTGTGGCGGCTCATTGTGCTTTGTTTCGTGCCTGTCTTTGTCTACATTCAAAATATTATAAATAAAATACTTAATATTACCAAACATGCCTTTTACACTTTATTCAACAGATATGCTTTCACCTATACAGAAAAAGGTTTATAGTCCATTATATCGTTTGAATATTGAATATTTTTTATATCATGATTTATGGCAGTAATCACCCTCTGTCCAAAGATGTTGACTGACATATCGAAGAATCTGCAGTACATCAAATAAAAATGACACAATTTGAATGTCTTGAAGTTTTAAAAGCTTTAATCAGAGTCTTAATTCAAAAAAGAGCATTCAAGAGCCCGGACGTCGCCCAGAAATCATGTTATTATTAATTGTGGGAGCGCTGCATCTCGGTCACATGAAAACGCATGCTTCGAAGCAACGACAGCACCTCCAAGAAAACGGATAATCTTTTTCTACACCCCCCCACAGTGGTACAGAAAGAAAGCAAAAAGGCATTTATGAGTGAGTGCAAAGTACATGCAATATGAGAGAATACAAAAAGGTAAACAAAAGGTGATACTTTCATTAGTATCATCAGTGCTTTTGAACCTACGTGGGAATAATCCCATTAGAGCCTACGACCTTGGCTACACACCATCCATGCCTACGACCTTGGCTACACACAATCCATGCCTACGACCTTGGCTACACACCATACATGCCTACGACCTTGGCTACACACCATCCTTGCACAGAGCCTCGGCACATAACGCAGATCTTTTGCTTCAGGTTGTGGATAGTTGATGGTACAGTATATGACACAATATGATCACAGTCAGGCGTGAGGAGGACAACAGCAAAACCATGTTCAGAATCAATACATCAGTAAGCATCAAAAGGACTATTTTGTTATCGTTAGCGCAGGGAACCGTCGTCTCTCCTTGTTACTCATGAACCCCCCCCCACACACACACACACACATTACAATCTAATAGCAACATCAGTGCAGATAAAGCTTAAAAAAAAAGAAAAAGTGCAAATCAAGATAAGAGATGTTACCTCCCAAAGTGGAAATGTACCATGACAGCAGAGAGTAGAAGGCCAGAGCTTGCTGCTGTGAATGAGTTATGTCTACATCCCGTTGTTCATACCAGATGATGATAAGAACCCTTTTTGTTCAGTTACTGGATGTGTCACAGGTGTTTGCAGGTTTTGGGTTGCTGTCTCTCGGGGGACAGATTGGAACTCAACGTGGCCATGTGCTGGTGGTCCATCTCACATACCATGGTTGCCAGTGCTTAACAGCGTATCCCCTTCCTCCCCAAGAACCGCAAGACTGCATAGTTATAGGTGGTGGCTGCCACATACATGAACTACAGAAGACGTCCACGGAGGGGAAGTGGAGAGGAAACAAGACAAAGCGATGGTGGGGTTTGAAAACATGCAAAGCAAATTGACAAATGAGGTGAAGAGGCAATGGGGGACTGTACTAAATATGTCTGCCCCTATGTTGGCTGTCATTCAGTCTGCCTAAACTAATGTCACCTACCAAATGTTACAGCTGACGCTAGCTTCTGTTAAAGGTATCCGAAACTATAGTTGCTGAAATTGGCGCTATAGCGCACAGTAGGAGGAAAGGGGTCCCTGAGATTTGTGTGTTACGTGACAAGCACAGGGGTGATAAAGAAAACAAAAAAGACTGCACTGGAGGTGTGTAAACATGCCCTTGTGCTTCAATTTGATTGGTCTGTATGATCAATTCCTCACAAACTAACAAGGTAACTGCCAGTCAATCAAAGGAGGTCGGATCATTACAACTTAGTCAAAATAAGTGAAACTTAACACACGGATGGGATATAATTTTTTTTTTTTTTTTTTTTTTTTTTATAAAACCCCATTGTGAGAGCAAAGCTTTTTTTAAATTGAGGTTATTTGAGGATGTATTCAGCTTGTAGACTATATAACTACAGAAAAATGTATATTTGGCTGGAAATCCATTATTCATAGCCTCCCTAGAAGAGAGGCAAGAGCTGCATTGGCATCTGTTTTTATATGAAGCGATAATTGGAGATTGAGTGGACGTCTGAACTGAACCATAGGGTACATGATCCAATAATCCAATGATTGGCTCTTACACTTAAAGTACTCAGAGTCTGTGCTGAACTTAGAAAATCAGCTTTTAGCTTATGTGCTGCTGACACGTGGAACATCATACAACAAAATTTAAAACTCAATCATTTGGTATTCTTTAGTCAGTTTAAATCCTTGATCACCAATCATTCCACCATAATCTGTAATTGTTTTAATTGATTGTATTTATTATGTTTGTATGCTCGGCATCATTGGAAAGAACTTTTCGAGGTTGAAATAAAGATCGAATGCAATGAATGAATAAAATGTGATTCTAAACAAAAGCGAGTTGTTTACCTCATTGGATACCTTCAATTTGATTACCACTACTGTTAGTTATAACATTTGGCAGCTGACATAGCAGCTCTAATGCTAGCTAACAGCAAGTTCAAGTTCAAGTTCAAGTTCTTTAATAGTTGTCATACAGAAGTACAGAATACTTTCATACAAAATGCTTCTTACTGTTGCAAAAGTGTATGTTAGATGCTTTGCATTGTGGGATACATTAGAAGAAACGAATGACATCAAACATGGCGGCAGACATATTTAAAATAGTCACCCATTCACTTGCACATCACATTGAATGAATATCACATGACACATATGTCTATTTTGTTACATTACTCATTAAGCAGAAATTAAACATTATACCTGACTAAGAAGTGTATAATTATTACCTACACAAAATAAGTAACTCACCAAAGATAAGAGACCAATCCCAGCACCAGCGAATGCAGCTATGTACAAGTCGTAGGTCACATGGAACTGCAAAAAAAGAAAAAAAAAATTAGCGCAGAAGAAGAGGATGAACAGTCCTTACTTAGTCTTTTTCAGCGCAGTATTAAAAACACATTTATTGACATATCTAGGCCAGGGGTTCTCAATCTTTCTGCTGCCAAGGCACCCCTGTGTTCAATAAAATATTCCAGGCACCCCTACATACGATAAAGACTTTTCCGGTCCTGTCTTTTTTGCGACAAAAAGAGCTTGCTTTCAAAATAATGTTTGTTTAAGAAATCGGGAAACACATTTGTGTGTATATGCAGGCTATATAATGCATTATTAACAGGTGTTTCAGGTCTAAATGGCTTAGTACTGTTGACATTACACTGCTTGTAGTAGTAAATCAAATAGCATATTTCTTTAAATAAAATTACAGAAAATTATCACTAAAGTGCTATCTGTTGCAGCTGCACACTTTTCCATGAAAATAGCATATTTGGATAAGTGTGACCATTTCTCAAACTGAAAATCATGTATTTTTTTTTAAATACAGAAAAGGATCACCAAAGTGCTATCTGTTGCAGCTGCACTGTTTTCCATAAAAATAGCATATTTGGATAAGTTTGACAATTTCTCAAAAACAAAAAAACATGTATTTTTTTTAAATACAGAAAAGGATCACCAAGTTACCATTTCTCAAAAAATATAAATAAATACAGAAAATAAGCACTTGTTCACTCAGTGGAAATGTCTAGCTCAATGCGAGGTCTGCTGCTGCTGGCTAATAATACGGTCAATACGTGGGGAGATCTTTGACAAGGCAACACGCATGTCATCCTCAAGGCTCAACTTGGCCCTATATTTTGTTTTCAGAGCTGTCATGGATGAAAAGCCAGCTTCACACAGATATGTGGTGCTGAATGGTATCAACACCTTAACTGCTGCATCATGAGATACTTGGTTCTCAGCACCACACTCTGAAACTAGCTCTCCAGGTGGTATCAGATGAGATTTCAATGAGTTCTTCCAAGAGTTTGGATGGAGATGTGTCAGGAAGCTTTGTCTCAATGTTGTCTGTAAAGGTTTTTTTTATCCAGAGTAACTTGGTGATCCTTTTCTGTGTTTTATTAAATAATGATTTTCAGATTTTGAGAAATGGTCAAATTTATCCAAATATGGTATTTTCATGGAAAACAGTGCAGCTGCAACAGATAGCACTTTAGTGATAATTTTCTGTAATCCAAAAATAATTTAAATATATATATATTCTTTAATCTCAAGGCACCCCTGGCAGCTCTCTGCGGCACCCTAGTTGAGAACCGCTCTAGGCTACATTTAATATCTCACAGTGAAATGGTATTTTACAAATTAATAACCAAATAGTTTTGAAGTATGAGAAAGCTAGGAAGAATTGTGTCAGGTGTTTGAATAGGCTACACATTAGTACTCACTTCACTGGTTTTGCAAATGGACGCCAGGGTCATTCCACATGCTTTTCCAGGCATTGCATTCCAAGGTAACAGACCTTAAATAAATATGGAAATAGTGATGGTTTCACTGGAAATCTGTTGCTAGAGAAACATTACAACAGGAAAAAAACCTGGGTCCATTTACGATGTTTATGTTGTCAAGTTGAAGCCGCTCCATTCAGGAAACAATGTTATCTGATTCTCCTTTGGCAACATTTCAAATGAACGCTTTCACTAACACTCTACCAAAAGGTTAACCCTTTCACTGCGACACTACAGACGGTTAACCCTTTCACTACCACACTAACACTAATATGAAGTCTTCATATTATCAAACACAAGACCTACTGTTCTGCATCTTTCATTCCTCTGAAGCAATTATATTCAGTTGTCTTTGTTTGTTAGTATGTCAGGGAAACAGTAACAAACAAACTAATGGGAATTATAGAAAGTGCAGTTATATACAGCTTAATAATCAGTTAGATCAACCAATAAAACAGGAAACACGGGATCACTTTTTGAATACATTATTAGTAGTAGTAGTAGTAGTGTTGTTATTATTAGTATTATAATTATAATATATATGAGATATATAATAATAATAATAATATTAATAAAATACATTATTATTATTATTATTAGTAGTAGTAGTCGTATATTGTGGTTATTATGAAGATAATGATGATGATGATGATGATGATGATGATGATGGTTATTGTTATTATTATTATTATTATTATTATTATTATTATTATTATTATTATTATTATTATTATTATTATTATTATTATTATTATTATTATTATTATTATTATTATTATTATTATTATTATTATTATTATTATTATTAGTAGTAGTAGTAGTAGTATTCATAATACTATGAATATGAATAATACCATGAATAATAATAATAATAATCTACTTTTGTTCATGGTTTAGGGTACATACTGTAGGTTCTTGGTTTAGCAAGGTACATATACTGTAGGTTCATGGTTTAGGGTACATCGACAACTCACCATACTGCCTGGCGTCCATACAGACCCAGCCGTGCTGGTTGAGGCTGGGTGTCGTCTCAGCCAGGATGTTGATGGTGTGACAGGTCTGCTCCATGTTGATGAAGAAGAAGACTGGGATAGCCGTGAAGGCGAACACCGCCAGCCAGATGATGGCCAGCATGTAAGTCACTATGATGAACTGTGGAAAGGAAACAGAGAGGTACAGAAGAAGAAACACAAGTTTTTAACGATAATGCCACCTATGTGGAGTCTAGTATCAATTGCAATGATTCGATTTGATTCGATTTGGCATCTAACCAGAGTGCAAATGTAACAGTAAAGTACAATTGCAATCGACAATGTACCGGTGCTTAAACTGGATATAAAAATATATAGTAATAGTGCTAATCAGATGTATGTACAGTATTATTATGTACAGTGATACAGGTATGATACAATGCATGATGCAATCATAAAACAATTTGATGAATATCCGTATTTGAGTGAGTTTACAAGCTAAAAACAGATCTCCATTTAGCTGTCTAACAATGGCACCATCCCTCCCTCCCTCCCTCCTCCCTCCCTCCCTCCCTCCCTCCCTCCCTCCCTCCCTCCCTCCCTCCCTCCCTCCCTCCCTCCTCTCACTGTTAGACTGAGGCAGCGGCCACACCGCGTGCTCCTGAATTCACCGAAGGTCTGCTTGACAGCGCTGGTGGTGTAGAACCCTCAGCCAGCAGCAGGATGCAGAAGAGGAAGAAGAACGACGCCAGGCCATAGATGACGTACTGGAAGTACTTGATACTGGAAGCCAAAATGTCACCAGGTCAAGTCACTAATATCACGACAAAAGGTGGCTCAGATATAGCGTTTGCTCATTCAAGAACTAATGAATACAGAATGTATGAAAGGGCCACTTACAATGAGGCCATGACCACATAGTCCTGAGCGTTGCGGGCGAAGTAAGTCTCGACGAGGACCTCCGTCCGACCCAACGCCTCGTGCCCACAGCCACAGAATAATGCCATGCCGGCAAAACACAGCAAAGTGGCCACCAGGGACGGGTAGGGCACGGCCCCAAAGCACCGGATACAGCAATCATAGCAACCTGAGGGGGCATAATATATCAACAAACAAGCGGCACACACCGCACACAACAGCAAACAACACATCGACACTCCGCTGCTCAGCAAGGTCAGCCTCTACGGGAGCTGTGGAACACGGCCCCTATAGCACTGCTTACAAATCCATCCGCACGAAACAAACTACCATCAACAGGCATGAAGAGTAACAGAAAAAAAACAAAAGAAAGATTAGAACAGCAGAGAATCAAGTGCAGAGCGGTGTTTGTTTCCAAAATAAAAGTGTCCATGTACACAAAACCAGTCACCACGACTTCTCTCACACACTTCCCTCAGTGTAAGCTGCGCTGTTGAAGCAGGTAGCGAAGATCCAAGTTGTTAATAATTGCATTTGCGGAGGTGGGAGAGAGGAAAGCACCTAAGGCTTTGCAGAGCCAAGGCTGCCTGACCGGAAACATTTGCTTTGTCTTTTTGGACGCTCCGCAGTGAAAGAAAGTATCCCAGTGTCAACTGATGACTTTAAAGGACCGTCTGCAAGGTATTGTGACAAAAAAAAATAGCCTTCTCTAC